>NW_024733126.1:13876259-14263741 GCF_018991925.1 Homarus americanus | reverse complement strand
GAGAGGTTGAGGGATGGAGGAAGGGTGAAAGGGGGGGGGATGGGTAAAGGTGGGGGCGGCTAGGTCGGAGACGGGACAAGGGGGGAGGGGTTGAGAGACTAGGGTTGGGGGTAAGTCGGGAGGTGCGGAGGGTTAGGGGAGGGAGAGCCACCCGGCTTCAAGGATTCTCACAAGTTTTCGCACACTTCTCGGTCGAGTTTCGTTTGAACGTAGAAATATACCTACCTCAGTTTTGCGCGAGTGTGCATGTGTGGTCCTCCTTCCTCTATGGAATATCGACACAGCTTTAATATAATTCAAAATGTTGTGGTAATAAGAATTTAATAACAAGTGACGTGAGACTTTCAACACTTTCTAGTTGAACTCTGTCGACAAGGAGTTGTGAAACTCTTCGAAAATCACTTAGAATATAGTGCATGTATGGTTGGGTGAACAGATTTTATGTAGATCACAGTATCAGATTTTCATTTTATCTCAGCATGGGAATCTTTAGAAATTCCCTATTGAACCTCCCCAACTCATGCATTTTAAAAGAAAGGTGTCCTATAAGCTCAAGGAGGCACACACACAGAGACACACTGAAAAAAAAAAGACATCACAACCCTGGAGGCAGAATCCAGGCGAGGTGAGGCGACGGTGGTGATCTAGACTGATATGAAAAAAAATCAAATTGTTATCTCGTTGTCTCTCTTCTGTCTGCTTATATATTTTGCCTGTGTGTTTGCCTGCATGCCTTCCACATGTCTGCGCGTTCACTGTTTTCTTGACTTGTTCACTAAAGTCGAAATGTTTTTCTGACTGTAAAGTTTTTTGTTGCCTGTCAGTGTGTTTATATACCTCTCATTTTGCCTGCCTGCCTGTCAGTCTGTGTGTCTGTTGTCTATATCCTTCCTTTGTGTCTTTTGTTAACACCACTTGTATGGAAACCAATTTCACGTCTCTCTCTCTCTCTCTCTCTCTCTTAACCATCTAGTCCTCAAGGTCACTATCTAGCTCCCAAGTGTTAACATAAACCAACCTCTCAAGTCACCTCAGCGGTCTCTTAACTCGTTGGGTAACCTGACACACTCGGCTTCATAATTAGCATAAGTAACACCTCGAATGGGCAGTTGATTAATGTGGGTGTTATGATTTTATGTACTCGTGAACTATCTCCTACACCTGTGGTTAGTTAAACTGCGTGTGTGGGTATGTGCATGTGTGGGTGCGTATGTGCATGTGTATCTATGTGCGTATGTGTATGTTCATGTATACTCTTAAACATATATATCTTTGTTTACCTCTATAATCATCCCTCTCTATATTTATCAGATTGCTATTGTTTGCTTCTATACAGGTGAGCTATATAAACTAACTCATTCATTACCTCGATCCACAACATTGTCGACCGTAACCAGAATATGTCAACACGATCCTCAGGTGGGAAGATAAATTTTATGTGGAAACTCCGTAGATTTAATTACCTTTGAGTCAGGTCGAGAGTTGAAGCGAAGCACTGAGAAAGAATAAGTGACAATTGTGGAATAAAGATCGTAGACAAGAAGTAAATAGATAAGGGAGGGGAGAGAGAATAAAAATTAAATGTATTGTAAGAAACTAAAAAAAAAATGAGTGATAAAATTGATAAAGACAGTAGAGGAGAAATAAAGAGAGGAAGAAGGAGAAAGAGAATAATAGATTAAAGTAATTTACGATATTCATAAAAAGGTAAAATAATATAACTAAAAATGATAATGAATCCATCCGAATCTGACTATTTTAATTGAGTTTTGAAATGATTGACTTTATCCCTTGCATTCTTTTCCTTCCTTTGCTTGTTGTTATAATTAATTAGACGATGTGTGAGTGTGTATTATTATTATTATTATTATTATTATTATTATTATAATTATTATTATTATTATTATTATTATTATTATTATTATTATTATTATTATTATTATTATTATTATTATTATTATTATTATTATTATTATTATTATTATTATTATTATTATTATTATTATTATTATTACAGTTATCCCGGAAGTTTAGGATTATTATTCAATCATCTTTTGTCTTAAAATATAGGAACAATACACTACAAAAAAATAATGATTAAATGAAGAATAAACATTATCTACCCCCCTCTCTCTCTCTCTCTCTCTCTCTCTCTCTCTCTCTCTCTCTCTCTCTCTCTCTGTGTAGAACAGAAGGTGGGTGGAAGTGGCCACTCCGGGCGGACATTCCATCCTTCTAAATTTCTGCCACACTCCTTTCGTTTCCTTCAAGGGCTACATCACTCCCTCATGAGCGTGTGGGCGGCGGAGGACGCACTCGTTACCTCAGCGGGAGGAGGAGGAGCAGGAGGAGGATGAAGGGTGCGTGGTTGTGTGTGTGTTTGTGTGTGTATGTGTGTATATGTATGTATGTATGTATGTATGTGTGTGTGACAACAGGTGGAGAGTCTTGCCTAACGCAATCACCTTGTCCAATGCACTTTATAATCGTCTTGCCCAGTAACCTTAGAGGTATAGAGATAATGGAGAACAGGTACTCTTATTGGCTTTCTTACCTACCTCTCTCTACCTTCTCCCTCGCCTTCCTCTCTTCCTCCCCCTTACTCTCTCCCTCCCTCCCTCCCTCCACCTCCTCCGTCACCCCCTCCATCTCCAACCAATGTCTGTATCTAGTCTCCCTTGTGTGTTTGTGTGGCAAGGTGTGTGTGGGAGGGAGGTGAGGAGAAAATTAGGTATTAGAGATGTGTGTGTGTGTGTGTGTGTGTGTGTGTGTGTGTGTGTGTGTGTGTCTTTGGTGAGTTTGTGTTTGTGTTTGGATGGGGGAGGCAGTCAGGATAGTTGCGTGTTTGTGTGTGGGATATGTGAGTGTTTGTGGAGAAGAGATTTGTTCCTTCCCTCATTATCAGTATCCTACCCCCCCACTCCTCCCCCACATCACACCACTACCTCCCTCACCCCTACCACCACACTTCCACCCTGTCCCTCTCACTACCACACCACCATCTCCCTCACTCCCACCACCACACGCCACACCACCATCTCTCTGATCTCCACCACACTTACCTCACTCTACACCGTCTCCACTACCACACCAACCACCATCTTGTCTCCTTCACTTCCACACCACCACCATAGTCACTCCCCATCCCTTCTCTCCTGCACCACTAGCCTGACCCCCAACTCACCACCATCCGTCTCCCTCACTCCATCATCCTCCTGTCTCACTTCCACCCCACCACCAACCCCACTCCCTCACCACACCATCCCCCACTCCCTCACCTCACCTCCCACCAACCCCACTCCCTCACCTCAACCCCCCACCACGCCACTACCTCCCCCGTCCACCCCACTAATAACGCTGCAGGCTTAATCCTATATAGATACTTAGTTCAAGTCCCCCGAGGCGAGGACAAGGGCTCACTGCTCCCATCGTGCATCGCTAATTCAGGTCATGACATATGTTGTAGCCGTCGACATGTGCCGTAGATGTTAGGGACTTTTAAATGCAAGGTTGGGTTCATTTGTAGGACCAGAGGAGAGCAGAGAATGTCTAGGCGAGGTCTTAGTTGGGAAGTGGTATGGATGTGTCTGACGTTCGTAATGAAGGTGTGTGTTTTGAGGGTTTAAGGGGGTGTGTGTGATTGTGTGTGTGTGATTGTATGATTTTGTGATTGTGTGAATGTGATAGTGTGTGATTATGTGATTGTGTGTAATTATGATTGTGTGTTCGACAGTGATTGTGTGTGATGGGAGGGGTAGGAGGATGAGGCTGGTGCAGTAGTAGATTGTGTGTCTGGGAGGTGAAAAGGAGTTTGTCAGGGAGGTGAGAGGGAGTGAGTGGGTGGTGTGATGTGTGGGGCTTCTGAGAACAGGTAATAGGGACAAGGGATGGTTGGAGGAGCGTGGATGTATTTGGGGAGGGGGTGAAGGATGAGGGCAGTGGGGTTAGGGAGGAAGGAGGGGTGGATGGGGTGTGGGTGTGGGTTGAGGGAGAGAGTAGGTGGTAAGGTTTTTTTTAGGAAAGGAGGAATGAAGGAAGATTAGAGGTGGGGGAAGGAAGTTATAGTTCGGAAATTGAAGAAATTCAGGAGGAGGTAAGAGAGGGCGGGCTGACCACCTAGCTAAGCTAATAGTGTGTTAGGGTTGTGTCGTGGGTTAGTTATTGTCTGCCGGTACAGGCACTAGACAGCCTACCCTGTCCCATATATGGGTGATTTAAGGGCCTTATTTCATATTCCGCCTACCCTACTGGCGGATGCTGGTCTAGGGAGGTTGTCTGTTGCCTGGCCGTGTAGATCGGGGGTGGTAATGGACCTTTTGAGATTTCGTAGCTTTTTGGTAACCATGTATGGTTGTTGTCGTTATCTGGTGGGAGTCTTTGAAGGAGTTCTTGCTCTGATCGTTCTATCTTTTGCCAGATTCTGCCAGGGTGTGCAGCTGTTGGTTGATGAGTTTCATTCTCAGGTCTCTATGTATCTCGGCTGTGGTTCTGGTGAAGGGGTATCTTTCACCTGTGACGAATCTTAGGGCTTCATTTTGGACCACCTGTAATTTTAATATTTGAGTGGTGCTCATAGTATGAAGAGGTATTGCTGGGTAAGTTAATATCGGTGTGATAAATGATGTCACCAGGCGGAGTTTAATTTTCTCAGGAAGCGCTTTAAAGCGGTATAGTTTTCTCAGCTCTCTTCTTGCTTTTTCCTTCCTACTGTGGACATGATGGGAGTAACCTGTCGTGGATATATTTAGGCCCAGGAGGGTGCCTCTGCTTTTTTATTCTATCTGGGCATTATTGGTTACTAATGGATGGGTTTTCCTTCTGCATAAGGGTATCACTGTGAATTTCGGGAGACTGGTTTGGATTTTCCATTGTTTTTCGTAGTTATTTACCCTTTCTAATTCCCGCCTGGTGTTTTCGGCCTGTAACGCTCGCGATTTTCCTTGATGTGTTGTTATTTGAGTGATGTCGTCTGCATACATAATATCTTCGTTACCTATTCTAGTGGGAGGCGGGTTGTCACTTGTGTAGATAATATATAGGGTGGGGGAGGGGACGTTTCCCTGAGGGACTCCACTCATGAGTGGGAAGATCTCTCCTGTGTGTTGTCCTACCCTCAGTCTAGCATTTCTGCCGTCAAGAAAGTTGCAAAGCAACTTTTCAATGTTGGTGGGAAGTCCGAGTTGGAGGATCTTATATTTTAGACCGTCGTGCCAGACTTTGTCAAATGCCTTCGCTACATCCCGGAGAGTTAAATTACATTGTCTACCACTCGCCGTGGCTCTGGCTATGTTTTCGCATGCCAGGGCTATCGCTGTTGTAGTGGACTTCCCTTTCCTGAACCTGAATTGTTCTGCAGGTGACTCTGTTTTTTGTTTCCAGGTGATTTCTCAGACGGTTATTGATGATTTTTTCTAGGATTTTTCCAGGTACTTCGAGGAGGGAGATCGGTCTGTAGTTTAGTGGGACGGCGGAGTTCTTTCCTTGTTTTGGTGTTAGGGTAATAATGGCCTCTTTGAATTTAGTTGGGAAGTAACCCGAGGCCAGGCAAGCGTTCATTGTGGTTCTCAATCTCTCCATGGCCGGGTTGTTTATGTGGCTGAGGATCTCCTTGGTGATGCCTGAATAACCAGGGGCTTTATTTTTGGTATTGGAGATGGCTCTGTTGAGTTCTTCCGAGGTGATTGGTTTGGACAATGGGCTGCCCGCTCTCAGATCCTCCCATATGATTTCAGGGGAAGGCTGAGTGCGGTGTGTCTGGCCCCGGAGTTCATCAAGGACGAGCTCCTCGTGGGTACCATCGAATCTCCTATTCTCTTCGTTTGTGATTCGGAAGATGTTCCTCCATATGTCCCTGAATATGGGTTCTTTGTCTTGGTCGTCATATATTTTACTTCCTGCGTGGTCAGTTATATATGATGACTCGTTATGGCTGCAACCTTTCAATCTCTTAACTCGACGCCAGAACCCTCCTGGATCGTTGTATGTATGTGAGAGTTGTTCAACTATTTCGGCCCATTTAAGGTTGCTTTGTTCCAGAGATCTTGTTTTTATTTCCTCCCGGATTCTTCTGTAAGTATTGTAGCTTACGATGTCCCAACCATGGGTCTCGGCTCTCTGTTGTAGCAGTTGGAACTGGTTTGTGAGGGCTATGAGTTCTGGAGTCTGTTGTGGGTGTGGGAGAGTTCTGTTGCGTTTGAGAGGCGTGGCCTCCTGGTAGGCTGTTCCTATGGCTTCACACCATGTGTCGATTTCTTCATCTATTATGTTCGCCGGCTGACTGTCTATGGTCTGCAGGATTGTCATGCCCTTGACCTCAAGTTCGGCTGTAGCTTTTTCGTTGAATAAGTGAGGAAGGAAGTGGGTGGTGGGGTGAGGGAGGGAGTGGGTGGCAGGTGGTGGGTAGTTGGGATAAGGTGACAATATAATACGTATTGGGGAAATAATCAAATGTGGAGACAGACAGACAGACAGACAGACAGACGGACGGAGACAGAAACTTAAAAGGAGATGAACACACGTAAAAATCTCTCTTATTTAGTGTACTTCAACATCTGTCGGGAGAATCATGCGAATTTATTTAATTTACTGCACGAATTGGCTAACCCTGTTAATTTTTCCTCCTCTGTGCATGACTGTGAGTACAACCATCCAGACGATCTTACTAGTTACCATAATGAAACCTCAAAAGCGAAGGTGGAAACTTGTTGTCAGGTATTCGAATCATCTGGGTAGGTCGCCGAGCAACATTCTGGCCTGGCCTAAGGTAACACACACACACACACACACACACATGAAGCTCTGGTGGTACATTGTAACCTTGGACAACCCAAGTATATTGATTCCTCGACAGGTGTCTGTATGTGTGTGTGTATTTGTACCTAAAGAAAAATATTTGCAAATATACTAAATGGAGCTCACACACACACACACACACACACACACACACACACACACACACACACACACACACACACACACACACACACACACACACACACACACACACACACACACACACACACACACACAACAAATATGCTCTTATCTCATCTCCTCGTACACAGCGGCTCACTCAGGTTTATTAGTAAGCACCACAATACTCGTCATACAAGTGTGAGTTGTCTCCATTCTTCGCTTCCCCCCTGTTTTATCCCTCTTAAACCCCATCTCCTAGTTTCTCTCTTTACCCCTTCCCTTTCCCCCCTCCTCCTTCGCCCATTTAACTCTTAACCCCCATTGTCTCTTCTCTCCATTCTTCTCTATCACTTAGGTCTTTCTCTCACTGTCAAGACTGTGAGAAGCAGGTTGGTCGATCCATCATAAGTATCCCACACTTAGACGGGCTCACCAAGGCTAAACACGGCCAAATTATACCAGTTTAGACCCGGGAGGTCCTGTAGCAAGCGCCATAATGATAACCTGCCATAACTTGCGGCTCACGGCATCTATAATCTTACGTAATTATTGCCTAGAGCGAGTCACTCGGAGGTAAACAATGTGAGGACTAATTCGTCGTACAGGGCGGATTTCTGCTTCCCCGGCTGCTTACAGTAAGGAGGGTGGGCCCAGACAGCGTGGAGGAGGGAGTGGGGGGCTGGGGGAGGCTTGGAAGGGAGGGTGGAGGGTAAGAGAGTAGGGGGATGGGTGAAGAGGGGTGATGAAGGGGTGCTGGGAGGCAAGGAAGTGGGAGGAAGGTGGGAGAGTAGGGGGAAGGGTGGAGAGGGGTATTGAAGAAGAATTGGAGGAGGAGAAGGGGGGTTAAAATGAGTTGTTTTCAAGGTTTTTCGCTGTCTCTTATCTTTATTCATTTTTTAATATCCTCTTTACACCTCCGTCCTCTTTGCTTTGTTTTTTCCTTCTTCTTCTTCCATTGGTTTATTTATGTTTCCTTCTCTCTTCTTATTTATTTCTTTGTTGCCTTATCCATTCAGCTGTTTCTTATATTCTTCTCTTCCATTTATCCTTTTTTCCTTCTCAATTTTTCTCTTTTCTATCCTCTCTTCTTCCTTTATCTGTGTTCCGTATTCCTTCCTTCTTTTCTTATTTATTCCCTTTTCTTATTAGTCATTCAAGTCTTCGTAAATATGTGCGTTTCATTTTGCCGCGGCGGATTTTGTAAATATTTTGAGTAAACAGTTTTATTTAGTTTGTGTTTTTCTTCCTGTTCAATCAAATTCGTTTTCATTTTCCACTTTCATTTTCTCTCTAGTCATCTGTTTTCTCTCGTTTTTTTTTGCTTTCTTTATCCCTTACTTTCTTTATTGATTATACTTTGTTATTTTTGTACACGCACACACACGGACACACACACACACACGCACACACACACACACACATCTAATCTTCCGAGGCATCAGCAAATGAAACTAACACCTCTTCCACATTAACCCACCTCTCTCTCTCTCTCTCTCTCTCTCTCTCTCTCTCTCTTACTCCATTAACCGGGAAAAACACCGGCTTACAATTCTTTCGCCAGTTTTTTTTATATTTTTCATTTATCTTATCATTCTTCTTCATTTTATTTTTACTGTTTTTTCACCTCCGGTCGCCCTTCTCTCAACATCTTTTCTCTCTCTGCTTGCTTTCTCTCTCTTCGTCTCTGTCTCATTATATCCTCATTATCTTCCATTTCTCATTCTAGCTATTTCTTTCCCCTCTCCCTCCTCTTTCATATCTCGTTTTATCATCTCTTTTTCCTTCCTTTACTCATCCTACTTCTATCCATCTTCCTTACTTTTATCTTTCTCCAACCACTATTCCTTCAATTTCTTTTCTTCTCCTTCTCTTTGTCTCCTTCCTTGGCTAGGTAAGACAGGCACATTTATTCCATTTCTTCTTATTTTGTTATCTTTTTCCACCTCCTTTTCTCATCTCTTTGCCCTACCTCCTCATCCTTTGTCTTACTCTCTTTTTTTCTCTTTAACTCGTTCTCCCTTTTCTATCCCTCTTTCTTTATCCCTCCTTCTCCTTTCTCTTTTCATTCTATCCCTTTTTCCTTAATTCTTCCATTCTCCTCCCTTCTTCACCTCATTTTTCTTTCTTCTACATTTAGCTTTCTTCCTAATTCCTTTCTCATTCCTTCCTTTTCCTTCTCCAGTTTACTTTCCCTCCTCTTTTCTCGCATCTTTTCTACCTTTCACTTTTTCTCTCCTTCCTTCCTTCCTTCCTGCTTTCCTGCTTTCCTTCCTTCCTTCCTTCCTTCCTTCCTTCCTTCCTTCCTTCCTTCCTTCCTTCCTTTTTCCATCTGTCCTTTCTTCCTCCTTAGTTCCCTTTCCCATCTCTCCTTCCTTCTCCTCCTCTCTCTCTTTCTCTTCCCTTCTCTTTCTCCCTCCTCCTCCTCCTCCCTGGCCAGATAAGAACCAAACATTCTCCCCTAGCAGCGGCGGGTTCGTGCAGACACCTTAATTCGGTCCATCAGAGCGGCGGCCATCACAGGGGCCGGTCATCAGACGCCCCTCAAGCCTGGGAATTCCACGCAATATTCGCAAAGTTTGGCCAAGTTTCGCCGATTGTGGAGCCTCTGTATGATCAGTGAGGCCCGGGCTCCTGTTAGTCATCTAGGTTGGCAATAATTTAGGCTTTCATCTGCGGAGCGAAATCTGACAAGTTTGCCCATCGTCCCGGAGCGTTGCAGGAAGGAGAGGGGTGAGGGGGTAGGAGTTGGGTAGGGTGGGGAGGGGTGGGGGGAATGGGTGGTAAATGTGTGCACCCAAGACTACACTCTGGGCTAGGGAGAGGAGAGGGAGTGATGTTGGTGATGAGGGTTGAGGTGATGGGAGTGGTGGTGAGAGCAAACATGGAGGGACGTGAGTGGTAGTGGTGATGGTGATGGTAGTAATTGTGATTGTGGTGGTGATAAGAAAATGAAGAGTAATGGTGTTAATGGTGAGAGAGATGAAGGGTAATAGTGATGAATAAGACATGATGAGGAGTAATAGTGATGAGTGGTGATGAATGGTAGTGGTAATGACTTGTGGTAGGCGTGAGACCATTAGCATATGGGGTTTTATTAATTGCAGTGCCCTTAACCTCAAACATCACTAAAGGAAATGGTGGTAGTGATAATTGCTGAGATAATTAATGTATTGACCCGTTGTAATGGACACCTACTGAAAATAATAGGTAGATAATAATAGTTATGATGGGATATAATAGTGGGGGTGATGGCAGCTTATAATAGTGGTGGTAATGGCGGGTTATAATATTGGTGGTGATAATGGTGATAGCAGTATGAGATGAGGTAATAATAGTAATAGTGTATGGTGTTGATAATGCTAGTATAGTGATGGTGATGACATTAACAGACAGTTATGGTGATAATAAAGATGACGGATACTGAGATAATTTAATTTATTTTTATTTTTGTTGTTGTTGTTATTATTATTATTATTATTATTATTATTATTATTATTATTATTATTATTATCATTATTATTATTATTGTTGTTATTGTTATTGTTATTGTTATTGTTATTGTTGTTCTTATTATTTAAAGATAATTACCGTCATTATCATTATAATTATCATTATCATTACCTCACTACTTGTTAACCACATCATCATCATCATAAATCATTCATCGTCATCATCTTAATATCGACAAGTTTCTCAATCAGCTCTTCAATTTCCTGACGATGTTTTTCCCGTTCTATAAGGTATTCATCCCGGCCCCCACAACTCCTTCTCGGGAAAATAATAATAATAAATTCGTAAGATAAAATGAAAACTTTTCCCCTTCTGACTCAGCTTGTTGGTCGAGTTGTCTTCCTCCGCTTTACTTCTGTTTTTTCTCTTATTTTTGTTTTCTTTTTCTCTTGGTTTTACTTGTCTTTTCTGTTTTTTCTTCTTTGGCTTTTTTCATTGATTTTGTTCTGTTCTTTGGTTTTACTTCTGTCTTCTGTTATTCTTTTCCTTCTTTACCTTCTTTCATTGATTTCTTTTTCTTCTTTGGTTTTAATTTTTACTTTTTTCTCTTCTTGTTTGTCTTCGTTCTCTTATTTCTTTTCTTTTCCTCGGCATTTTTTTATCCCCCTTTTCTTCTTGTTTGTCTCCTTTGCCTTATTTCTCTCCCTCTATTGTCTTCCTCGGCTTTACTTCTTTCTTTTTCCTCTTCCTGTTTTGTCATCAGTGTGGCGATGCCTCTCTCGAGAACTCTGTAATCCCCCTTATGCATAAAGGGATTAAGTGTCTTATTGGTAAATTCTGTATTACTAAATCCCAGGCTAAATCCCCCTCCTGTTCTTCTTCCGCTTCTCCTTCCTCCTCCTCCGTCTCATCATCATCATAATCATCCTACTGCTCTTCTTCCCCCTTCTCCTCCTCCTCCCCTCGTTCAACTCCTTTCTCCTCCTCCTCCACCTTCGCCTCTTTCCCTGTTCCCTCCTCTTCTTGTTCCCCCTCTTCCCCTCTCCTCCTCCTCATCCCCCTACTCGTTCTCCTCATCCTCTTTCTTCTTCTTCCTCCTCCTCCTCTTCCTTCCCCCCCCCCCTCCTCCTCCTTCCCCTTCTCCATTTAAGCTCCAGGAGGTGTGCCTGGAAAATATTTTGGAAGTTCCCTTCATTTTGCCAGGAACAAATCATCCAGCCGAGGGTAGGAGGATGGTTGGGGGGAGAGGAAGGGTGAAAGGAGGGAGGAAGGAGGGGGTGTAGGAGATGTGAGGAGGAGGAGGAAAGACGAGGACGATCTAAGGGGAAAATAGCAACCGAATGGGGGTCTCCAGGACGCCTTCCATCTCCTGGTTGAGACCACGGCTTCGGCTTCGTTTGGATTTTCATATATGTATTTTTTTTTTTTTTACTTTTTTCTCTGTTCGTTTTCTTCCTGGATTTACCATCCCTGCCTCTCTTAATAACCGGTTTGAGAAAAGAAAAAAATATTCATATGAGGAAAAAATTACGATTCTTATACAAATAAAAATAATTTTGATGGGATGATTAATATTCTTGAGTTGTTTATTTAATATGACATCTCTCCCTCCAGCCCTCCCGCCTTGCCTCCCTCTAACACTCCCTCCTCATTTTCCTCTTTCTTTCCATCTCTGCTTCCTTCTTTCCACAACTCCCTCCTTTCCCACCCCAATACCCCATCCACCACGACCTCCCTCCCTCTCTCCATCTCTCATTCCAGAAAAGGGAGTTTTATTTTATCTCCTGTTTGCCCCAGGACGGTGGGTCGGTAATGACGGTGTGGCCTGCTGGTCCCCATTATCATATTAACAGGATCAACCAACAACACTAGTAGGTAGGGAGAGAGGTATGGAGGTAGGGAGGGAGGTAAGGAGAGGTAGGGAGGTAGGCAGGGAGGGGGGTAGGGAGGAAGGTAGGGAGAGAGGGAGGCCGGTGGTCCCTAGCTCGCGGGTGGCCTTAGTGTTGGACGAAGGATGAAGAGAAAAAAAAATATGGGTGTCACAATCAACATGTTTATCCCTCAGCCGCGTCCTTCGATCTGAGGAGGGGTGGATGGGAGGTGGGGGTGGAGGGAGTGGAGGAGGTGGAAGGGAAGGGGATGGAGAAGGAAAGGGGGAGGGGGGGAAAAGGAGGGTGAGGCAGGGAAGAGGCAAGGTGATGAAAGGGAATGGTTGGAGAATGGGGAGATGGGAAAGGCGAAGGTGGGGCAAGGGAGAGATAGAGGAAAGGGGGATGATATGGGTGAGGTGGAGGGAAGGGGAGAATAAGGAGGAGGCAGATGAAGAAAAGGATAGTGTGTGTGTGTGTGTGTGTGTGTGTGTGTGTGTCCCTCCATCCGTGCCTCATTGAACAAACTTCTTTCTCAGAGATGGATCAATGAATTACTTTAAAACTTTGCCCTCTCACTCTCCCACACCTTCCTGGGGATGACGCATGTCTTTATCGGGTAGAAAAAACAGAGGGGGAGTGAGAGAAGCCAGTGGGCGGGATGGAAAAGGTAGGATAGGAGGGAAAGGAGGAAGATGGTGAGAGAGGGGGTGAATAAGTGAGGTTTGGACAAGAATGAGGCGTATAAAAAATGATGAGATGGTAAAGAGGCAAGCCGTAAGAGAGAGAGAGAGAGAGAGAGAGAGAGAGAGAGAGAGAGAGAGAGAGAGAACAAACAGAGTGTGTCAAGAAAGTGAAAATACACAGCCTTGAAACTAAAAGGTCAATTAGTCACTGTGAATTAAGGTATATATGTTTCTCAACCTTTGTATTAGGTATCGCCTACGTAATGATAGAAGGGAAAATCATTAATAACAATAAAATAGTCGTAAGTGAATAGTAATTTTATGCATATGAAAATTATAAATAAAATCTTAAGAAAAATTTGAATTCCACTCGTGATTTGTGTATCTGTTTTCCATGCAGTCGCTTATTTTGTCTCTGTCTTCATATTATCATCATTTTATTTATCTTTGTATATCTTTGTTTATCTAGATTGCTGTCCACTAAATTATCCTTTTCCACTCTTTAGTTATCTATTTATATATCAATTTATGTCTCTCTCTCGGTCACTTTCTCAACCCAGTCCACGCTCACTTAATCATCCCTCGCTTAACGCTTTGCTACATCGTTCATTGTTTATTCTGGTAAGGTGTGGCGGGCGTGTGGGGGTTTGGTATGTAAATAAGAATGAGTTGTATACACGCAAGGTCAGCTGGTCTGATATTTCCATGGCTAATGGGGAGTCCTGCGGCGGGTACCAGAACCAGCTGTAAGGAACTAGAACCACCTGGAGGGTACTAGAACCTGAGCCAGCTGGAGGGTACTAGAACCTGAGCCAGCTGGAGGGTACTAGAACCTGAGCCAGCTGGAGGGTACTAGAACCTGAACCACCTGGAGGGTACTAGAACCTGAGTCACCTGGAGGGTACTAGAACTTGAGCCACCTGGAGGGTACTAGAACCTGAGCCACCTGGAGGGTACTAGAACCTGAGCCAGCTGGAGGGTACTAGAACCTGAGCCACCTGGGGGTACACCTGAGCCAGCTGGAGGTACTAGAACTTGAGCCACCTGGAGGGTACTAGAACCTGAGCCACCTGGAGGGTACTAGAACCTGAGCCAGCTGGAGGGTACTAGAACCTGAGCCAGCTGGAGGGTACTAGAACCTGAGTCACCTGGGGGGTACTAGAACCTGAGCCAGCTGCAGGGTACCGGTTCTTAGGCTCTATCAGTACACACACACACACACACACACACACACACACACACACACACATATACACACACATACAACTCAGTCCTTTGTATGAATGCTAGGATATACAAACACTGGTGTATGAGTGTATATTTACATATGAACGAGATCGTATATCCAATTATATATATGAACGTACACAAGAACTCATGTTTCTGTACACAGGCACGGAGCACTCAAACAAATCGATGTTTTGTACACACAGGCAAGCAGACGCGTACATACACACAAACACACATACACGCACACAGACACGACTCCACACACACCACCACCTGCCTCCCTTCTTTCCACATGCAAGCCACACCACCACCAACACCACTATTACTACCATCATTACCACTGTTACCATCACTACTGCCATAATTCTACCACTACTACAACCACCATTACCACTACTACAACTACCATTACCACTATAACCATTATAATCACTATCCCCACCACCACCATCACTATCACTGTTATCCCACTACCACCACTACTACAACCACCACCACTGCCACCACTTCACTTTCACACTGCTTCTATCACACAGACCAAGTGCTCCTCCACACGCCTTACACACGCCAGGCAACACAAGCGTCCATATACACACACTCACTACCTGCGCCTGAGATTACTAACACACACACACACACGTACTCAGGTACTCTACTCACGAAGAGGACACACGTACTCTCACACGCACTCTCTAACACGTATTTTTAAACACACTCTCACACCCTCACACGTACTCTCTCACATAAACTTTCACACTCACTCTCACATTTTCTCCCATACTCTTTCTATATACCAGAGGACAAATGTATCTTGTGATGTGTGAATGTGTGACAGTATATGTATCCTCTTTCCCCTCCTCCATGCTTCATTTATCTCCTGTTCTATGTCCTGATATTCGTTCTATATAGTTGTTTTTCTCTCTTTCTCTCTCTCTCTCTCAAGGATTTCTGTACACCCGCGCCTGACAGCTCCTCCTCCCTCGTGCCCTTCACTCTGCATATATAAGCACCGTCAGCTACGCCGGCAGCCAAAAACAAAACAAAATAAAATGAAAAAAACACACGACGTAGACTGATGAATATGCAAAGAAAGATGAGAGGCATAAAAAAAAAGAAACAACCTTCAGTATTCTCTTGCTTCTTTCTTCTCTTGTCTTGTTATGTTGCCTGTTCCCTATTATCTTGTTCTTTGTTTTGATCATCATGCTACGTCTTCCCCCTTTTTTGCATCTGTTTTTTGTTTCGTTTTAATCGCTTTTGGGTTGTCATGTCATCATTTTCCTTATTTTTTTCTTCTAATCTCCCTTACTATTTCGCTTCTTCTCCCGAATGTTTATCCTCCCTTATCTTGCCTCCTATTCTCTTTCCGTTTCTTCCCCCTTTATTCCTTCCGTCTCTTCTCCCTCTCCTCCTTCTATATCTTCTACCTCTCCTCCTTCTATATCTTCCACCTCTCCTGCTTCTATCTCTTCCACCTCTTCTCCTTCCTTCTCTTCCACCTCTCTTCCTCCTTTTCCTCCACCTCTCCTCCTTCCGTCTCTTCCCTCCTTCTGTCTCTTCCCACTCTCCTCCTTCCGTCTCTTCCTACTCTCCTCCTTCCGTCTCTTCCTACTCTCCTCCTTCCGTCTCTTCCCCCTCGCCTCCTTCCGTCTCACTCTCACACCCTTCCTCCTTCACACCACCTCTAGCAGCACCAGCAGCTGATAAGTTATGTAGACTACGTGGAGGGACGAGGCACCAGCCATTGTGAGGGGCCCAGGAGGGTCAACATCATCAGCGACGGTGACCACAAGTTCACGAATCGTTAAGAATTTTGTTCGCTAATTTCCCTCTCCTTCCCCCTTAGCCAGACGTAGGACACCAACCTCCTCCTAATTAAGGTGCAAAAAACAACGTCAATTTGAGTATCAGTTCTGTGTCGTAGCAAAAAAATTGAGTTAAGTTTGAGACGTTCCCGCGTTTCCAGTTTCAGAGGGGATGAAATTTGTCGTGTGAAACTTGGAGACTTGTCTGGTTCAGGTGCCAAGACCCTTCGACCTCCATCGCCGCCTCAAGTCTCCCACACCCGTCATGGACAGATACGAGGGATATTTATTGCATGGTACTGACCCGTCTAGTGCGTCATTAGTATTCTCCGGCAGCCAACACCCTGGGTAATTAGCACCAGAATCCCAAGGCACGTCGATTCTCCGTGGCGAGGAGGATGCTGGGGTAGTGAGGATTCCACGATACGTAATTAGTGGTGGTGTTTGGCTAGCTGGGTGGATGGGTTTGTGGGGTGTAGGATGGGTAGGGGCAGGTGAGGTAGTGGTGGTTTTGGGAGGCGTTTGGTGGGGTGGACTAGGTAAGGGGGGAAGCGGCTGTGAGAGAGAAGAGGAGGGGTGCTGATGAGGGTGGATGGAGATGGTAAGTGGGAGTGGATGGTAAGTGGGAGTGGATGGTAGGTGGGAGTGGGTGGTAGGAGGAAGGAAGTGGAGTTAGGATATGGTGGCTATGTTGTTGAGAGGAAGGGGGAGGGGATGGTTTGGAAGAGGAGCTTATAGAAAGTAAGGTGGAGTGAACTGTAGGTGGGAGACGGTGGTGGGGTGCTGGGAGAGAGGGAGAGAGAGTGGTTGGTTGAGAGAGGGACGTGGAGAGAGAGAGAGAATGGAGGTAGGGGGAGAGGAGGTGGAGGGGAGCTAGATGAGGGTGGGAGGGGATGATTGAGATGAATTTGGTAGATGGAGTTGGGAGAAGGTTGTTGAGAATAGAGATAATGGAAGAGGAAAAGAAGAGCAGAGAATAATGAAGGACGAGAGGGAGACGAGGTCGGTGAGTAAATCCTCTCGTGAGTGTAGAGGCTGGGTTGGTGTTGACATTTTCTGTGTGTGTGTAGGTGTTGGTGGTGCGGGACGCGTGTTACGTTGTTTAATTGGTGGTGGTGTGTGTATTTGTGTGTGTGTGTATGTGTGTGTTTACGTGTGTGTGTACGTGTGTGTGTAAACGCACCCTTAACAGAGTTGCATATACAACACATTTAAGTACATAATTAAGCAAGTGCATACATATTCCACCTACTTTTCACATGTATTTGTAATTTCTGCTCCTGTCTACACAAACATACAAACCCCAGCACAGAAAGCAAAACGCAAGCACATGTATTTCCCAAGCATACATGCGCACCCACGCGAGTTCCTAAAACAAACATGCGCGTGCGTGTATGCATACCGTGCCTGCGTGCGTGCGTCATCTCATACATAGTACAGCACAGGGGGTGGGGAGAAGTAATCTGGTGGGTTACATAGGGCGATAAACCCTTAAAGCATATTGCTGGGAGATCACCACTAAACCCCGGCCCCTGGGAGCTACTGCCCCTCCCCCCACCTCCTCCACACTGACACATAACACTGATTCTCCCACCAGCCGTGAACACTGTATAGAGAGGAGGGGAAAAGATGGATGAAATATAATGAAAAGAGTTAGGAAGAATATTATGATAACGAGGCTAACGTAATGTAAAATAAGATAAAAGGTGAGATAAGTTAAGAGACTAAATTGGGTACAAGAGATTATTAGAGATTAAAGGATAAATTAATAAAAGATGCAATGAAATACGATAATAAATTAGATGATATTAGGGTAAGTTAATAGAAGCTAATATAATAAACCAAAATACTCTAATTTAACCCTTAAAATCCTACTCCGCCACCCCTTAAAATCTCTACATCCTCTTTAAACCCTCTTCTTTCCCTTAAAAATCCTTCTTACACCTTAACATCCACCTCTTTCCCTTATCAAAAAAGATTCTCCCTTCTTCACCTCCTCTTTACATTCATAACCCCTTCTTTTTAACCCCTCTTCCCTTTTCTCATATCCTACTTTCCACCCTTCCTTCTACCCTTCTTTTCCACTTTTCTTCCTTGCTTCCCTTTCCTTTACCCTCCTTTCCTTTTCTCATTTACACACTTTTCCCCATTCCAAAACCTCATCTACTTCTTCCTTTCCCTTACCCCTGCCTTTCCCTTACCTCTGCCTTTCCCTTACCCCTGCCTTTCCCTTACCCCTCCCTTTCCCTTACCCCTCCATTTCCCTTACCCCTCCCTTTCCCTCACCCCTCCCTTTTCCTTTCCCCTCCCTTTTCCTTACCCTTTTCCTTTCCCTTCCTCCCAGTTTTTAAATCCCAGTACAGAAATACCAGGCAAGCCGTGTGCCCGGTCGAGGCCACAAGCGCCCCCGTAATAGCTGATAACCACCGTGAACCTCCAAAGAGAGAGAAAAATAAGCCTTAATTAGAGCGGGCCAATGGGTCATAGTCGTCACATATATCTTGGGGAAAAAAGGGACGATGAAAATGAGAGGGGCCTCCGGGCGAGTTATTGATGAGGGCGGGCCAGACACTCCTGGAAGAAATGGCCCACTTCTGCCACGGCTCTCATCTCCAGCGGCCGGGAAAAAAAAAAGATATGAGGGAGAAAAATGAAGAATTAATTGAAGGAGAAAAAAGAAGAAAAAAGTGAGAAAATGAATTAAGTCTCGGGATTTTTGTTTTTTATTATTTTTTGTTCTTATGTGGGATAATTTTGAGTCGACCTTTACTTGGTATATACTCGTTACTTTTCGGATTAATTCATTTATCTGAAATTAAAATTAAATAAAGACAAAAAATGAACTGCGAACACTTTTATTTAAGATAGAGATTTGGAAAAAAAAATAGCTTTCGTGTCTTATCCATTATGAGCAAATAAAATACCTATGTCAAAATCAGTGCAAGAAAAACAAGACGCCAAAAAATTAAAATAAAATAACAATATATCCTACAGAAATGCCTACTTTTTGGGAATATCTTTTATTTTATTTTTTAAATTTAGATAGTCATTTTTTTCTGTATATTCATAAAATTTATTGATCCATATGAAATGATGATCAACTGAAAAATAAGGACAAAATTCGGAGTCTAGTTTCTTTTTTATTTTAATTGAGTTTTGTTTGTTAACTGGGCTTATAGTTAACCATACGGAATTTGAATGAAAGTAAAAACCCCAAAATCATAGAAAGACAGGAAGTAGAAAAACAAAAAGAACAAGAAGGATTAAATCAAAGAAGAAATAGCTAAAAAAAAAACACAAAAATTTCTACAAGATTTCAATGGATGTTTCTGCCATGTTTACTTATCATTCATCTTGTTATTTACAGAATTAAATAATCTACATCATTATCTTATTCGCTCTTGTCGTGACCTGTTATTACTTACACTCGTTAGGGTTTAATTATGCATCATACTGCGTGATAATCTTGGGTTTGTGAACTACCCTCCTCCCCCCCCCACCCTCCATCACCCTGTCCCTCTCCTTCCCCTCCTTAGCTTCTTCTCTTCTTCTTCACCTCCTACCTCTTCTTCCTCCTTTCCCTTTCCCCCCTCCTCTCTTTGCCTTCCTTATAGAATTACTGTAATAAAAATCAAGGTCCCGTTATCAATTAATATTTAAATCTTACTTTATCTTTCTATTTTGCTCTCTTTCTTCTTTATTATAAGTTTTGTTTCTCTCTCTCTCTCTCTCTCTCTCTCTCTCTCTCTCTCTTCCTATGCACACACGGGTTGTAGAGATAAGCTGCGTCACTGCCCTTCCTTCTCATCTCTCTTGGTGTCAAAAATGATATAGTTTTTCTCTTTGGAAGGGGACCAGAAATATTGGCTTCGGTTCTCTCCCCTTCCTTTCATTTTCTCTTCCTCTTCCCTTCCTTTATTCAATTTTTCCCTTCCTTTATTCATTCTTTACCTTCCACCACCCTTCTCTCTACCTTCCTTTATTCATTCTTTCCCTTCCACCACCCTTCTCTCTACCTTCCTTTATTCATTCTCTTCCCTCCCATCACCCTTCTCTCTACTTCCTTTACACTTCTCTCCTCTCCTTGCATCCATCTCCTTATATCCATTTCATCCTGTTCCTTTGCTTTATTCCCTTCTTCCTTCTACCATTTACTTTTCCTTTTATCTTATCCACCTCCCTCTTCCTTACATTTAACCCCCATCTGTCTCTCTCATGCATTATCATTCCTTTACTATTCCCTTCCTTTATCCCTTCTTTCCTTTCCCCTTTCCCTTCCATTACCAAACTTCCCTCGTTCTTTCCTCCCCCTCTTCCTCTATTGCCTACTTCCTCGTCTCCCTCCTCTCCATCTCCCTCATCCTCTCCTTCTCTATTGCCTGCCATCCCCTCTCTCCCCCTCTCCCCTTACCCCTCATTCTCTCTTCCTCTATTGCCCGCCGCCCCCCACCCCCCCTCTTCCCCCCATCTATTGCAGGCGGTCTCCCTGGCTCGATATTAGATGATCGTAGCAGTGCCTCATCTGCTGCCGGACGAGGAGGAGGAAGAGAAGGAGGAGGAAGATGATGGGTGAGGGAAGAGAGGAGGATGATGAGAATGGAAAAGGAGGAAGATATTATGTGAGGAAGGAGGAGGAGGTAGGGGTGGAGAAGAGAGCTAGTGAGATGGAAGATAAGTAAAGGGAAGAGAAGGAAAGGGAGAAGAAGCAGAGAGGATAGAAAGGCAGATAGAGGAAAGAGAGGTGAAGGGGGTAAGGAGGAGGAGGATTAGAGATAAGGAGTGAGAAGAAAAGGGAAAAAGAGGATAAGAGAATAACTGAGGAAAGACGAGAAAGAAGAATAATGAGAAAAATTACTTAAATAGTGAATAACAAGAAGAAACTGAGAAGGAGAGCAAAGGAGGAGACAAGCACGTACAAAGAAAATGAGAAAAAATATATGAGGGAAGAATAGCAGAGATATGAATAGAATAAGTAGAACGAGAGTGAATAAGAGAAATAAGAGAAATGAAGAAGAATAGATGAAAGGAGAAAGCGATTGATATAAATGAAAGAGGGAATGGAAAGATATAAAGAGAAAGGAAAATCAAAGAAAAATTAAATAGTTGTGGTGGAAAAACAGGAGAGAGGAAAAAAGTTGAAGAAATAAGAGATATAAAATTAATGGAGAGGAAAGAGAAGATAATTAAAGATTGAAAATATGATAAAAAAGAAGAAATGAGGAAAATAAGATCATGGGAACACATTATTATTATTATTATTATTATTATTATTATTATTATTATTATTATTATTATTATTATTATTATTATTATTATTATTATTATTATTATTATTATTATCATTATTATTACTGTTATAAATACTCATCTATATAATTATAAATATCCCTCTCAAATTCTCTATTTTATTAATTTACAGTTGCTTTCATTTAATTTATGCTTATATTTTCTTTAATTTCTCTATTAACTTATTCTTAAAAGGTAAAACACTACGACAAAAGAGTAGGAGAATTACAAGTGAAGAAGAGAATTGGGATTATTTTTGTTTAAATGTTGATGTTTTTGTTTTTTATTTCGTCAGTGATTCGTCCTCACTAGCCAATCGCTGATGATCGTTGCAGGACTTTTTTTTTTGGTGGGGGGGGGTGTATTTGGTGTGTGTGTATGTGTGTGTGGGGCTGTATGTGTGTGTGTCTGTATGTGTGGGTGGCTGTATGTGTGTGTCTGTATGTGTGTGTGTCTGTATGTGTGGGTGTGTGTCTGTGTCACCTCTCCTTCTGTCTATCTCCACTTTTATCTCCACCAGTACTGATACCACTACCACCCTTACCACCTTTACCTTCACCACCATCACCCCCCTCACCATCATCCCCCACCCCATCATCCCCACTCACCATCACCCCCACACCATCATCCTTACTCACCATCACCCACCTCCCTCTTCCTCACTAAAGGATCCTGGCGAAGATCGATTAAATTGTAACTCCCGGCGGCGATTCCTTTCAGATTCGCCGTGAGCCAGACGTAATTCTGCGCCATAGTCCAGATGACTCCCAAGTTTAACAATTAAACTCAAGAGCGCCTCGTCGATTGCCTCCTCAGACCCACGTGTGAGACGTTATCCACACGAGCGCTCCTTGGTAATCTCTCTCTTCCCCTATACATACCTACCTACCTACTTCTTTCCTATCCCTTTCTCTTCCTTTTCCATTAGTCTACTACCCCCTTTTCCTTCTTCCGTAATAATTTCTCTCTCTCTCTCTCTCTCTCTCTCTCTCTCTCATTACCCTTTTCATCAACCCTCATATTCTCCATCAAGTCTCCCTCTTTATCAACTTTCCATCTCCCTCTACTCCCTTTCACCATACCTCTACCCTAATCCCTATCACCTATAACACATTCTCCTCTCTTCCCCCTCCCACCCCATGCATCTCAATTTTCCCTTAATCATCTAACCCTCTCCACCCCTTGCAAAGTTTACCTCCCCTACTCACTAATCAACCCTCCCCCCTCCCTCCTCATAAAGTCGTCTATTTTTTACTCCCCCATCAAGAACCGACCACTTCAACAACTCCCCTCTCCCATTAAACCACTTTCTTAAACACCCCTTACAAATTTACCTACCTCGTTACCTCTCCAATTACCAACTACATCAACTCCCCTTTACAGCACTAGTTAATTTCTTCAACACTATTCCTCGTTCAAGCCTCATTAAGCATGTTTGTTTTTTCAGTCATTCTATTAATTTCTTGTAACACTTTTCTATTTCTCTATTTACGTTCTCTTAGCTACGTTCTCTCAGCTACGATCCCGACAGTCTACGTTCTTCATCACATTTTCTCTGGTATCCTCTTCTTTAATCATATTTTTATTTCCCCAATTCCACTATCATCCATTTTTTCTTTCCTCTTCAACATTTTCTTCTCCCCTTTATTCTTATACCTTAATTTTTCACGTCTTCCCAGCTCCTTCTTCACTCTATCTTATCTCCTTAAAATCTCATGCCTCTTCCCTCCCCTCCTATTCTTTCCTTCCCTTACTCTCCTCCTTCATTATGATTCCCTCCTTCAGCTTCTCCTACCGTCATCTTACCACCTCCCATCTAATTCTGAAATACTGTCTCCTTCCTCCTCTCCTCCTCCCCCTCCTTCTCCTGCTCCTCCCTCCTTCACCTTCCCCTAATTCTGAGACGTTGAGTAGGCAATGTCATCACCATCTCCTCTTCCTCTCTTCCTTATTCATATTTTCCTCTTCATTGTCTTATGCTCTTCCTTCTCCTCCTCCTTCTTCTTATCTTCTTCCTCCTCTATTTCATACTCTCACCACCTTCTGTTTCTTCTTACCCTCCTCCTCTTCTGTTACATACTCTTCCTTAATTTACTTCTTTTCCATTTCTTGTTCCATTTCCTGTTCTTCCTCCTCCTCTCAAAATAAGTCACAAATACATACCTTCTTATCTTATCCTCCACCTATTGATGATTTTCACCATCTCCTTCCTCCTCCTCCTCCTCCTCCTCCTCCTCCTCCTCCTCCTCCTAATCTTATTCTTCTTCGTTCTCTTCCCCTCCTCCTCCTCGAAACCAATGCACATATCATCTCCTTCAGTATCGCCACCACACCAACAAACAGACTTCCACCCCTCAAAAATAAACAATACATATATACTGTATTTTTTCTGCTTCATAACCTGGCTCTAACTTCACACTAAGAGTTACATTATCAACTAAGGAAAAATAGTAAATAGCATAATATTTTTCTAATCAGTAATTAGATGTAATGTTAGGATAATGACCTTACAGTAGCTCAGTGGTTTACATACATACTTACTACTGTTCCCATTTTGTGTGTGTGTGTGTGTGTGTGTGTGTGTGTGTGTGTGTGTGTGTGTGTGTGTGTGTGTGTGTGTGTGTGCTACAGCATTTACGTAGTTCTTTTTTTATTAGTGTAAATATATTTGTGGTCCTAAAAATAAACACACCGTTACTCAGGTAAATACAAGCACATACACCCAACCACACCTTAAGTATAGCTATAAATATTGTATATAAATGCAGTTTAATAAATCATTAGAATATATACAACCGGTTTAAAATAATTTCTGATCAGCAAAGGAACACAAACAGAACAATAGATTATATTAATAGGTCTTTATTTTCATATTGGTACACCCAGTTGGGGTGCCTCTATATACATACATACATACATACATACATACATACATATATACAGCATATACATACATATGTGGTGCCTCGATATACATACAAACATACATACATACATACAAAATCCACCAGTATTTTCCAGACACCTTAGTATTGTTGGTAGTAGTAATTCTTATCAAGTTAAATATTGTAACAAGCAAGGAGCGTGTGGTGGTGTGAGCTGCAACTATTTGTTTATAAAATAATAAGAGAATAAAAGAGTGATTATTATATTTTCACTTGCGGATATAATAATAATAATAATAATAATAATAATAATAATAATAATAATAATAATAATAATAATAAAATAAAAGTAATATAAGTAATAAAAGTAACATAAATAATAAAAGTTATAAAAGTAATATAAGTAAAGTATACACAAAAGGAGTAATAACAGTAGTAATGAGACTTTCAGCACTATTACGCAGGTGCACGGAAAATATTCGTTAATAAAATTCGCCATAACTGCACCCGCGGTAAATATTGCGTTGAAAATGATAATTGCGATATACTACTGAGATAAAAGATAATTTGGTGAGTATCAGTATTTCTTTTATAATTATTCGACTAATATTGCTGAAGAAAAACTAAACGGAAATACATTTATTATTTTTCACGAATATTTTGGCTTCGTTTTATTTTATTTTAGAAACATTCAGTGAATTCAAATTATTGATTTTAAGTCTATTATTATTATTATTATTATTATTATTATTATTATTATTATTATTATTATTATTATTATTATTATTATTATTATTATTATTATTATTATATCTATTATTATTATTATTATTATTATTATTATTATTATTATTATTATTATTATTATTATTATTATTATTATTATTATTATTATTATTATTATATGATTTATATATGGAAAATAAAAAAAAATTATGCCAAGTTTATATGCTAGTTAACTGAACACTAAATTATATAATATTTCTCTTACCTAATTATTTCTTTTGGCGTTTGGATATCAATTAAATATTATAGATTTAAAATATATAAATTATATTATTTTACTATTTAATCCAAAATATTTATGTAGGTTATTTTAAAATCCATTGAGTATGTGTATAGTTGTTTAAGTATATATATATAGCTTTGTGTTTGTGTATGTGTGTGTGGTACTGCGTGAGTTTGTATGTATATGTCTACAGTTGCTATTTGTTTGTGTGTGTGTATAGTGCATCCTGTTAGATGTTTACCAAGACTAACCAGCCAGGGAGGATGTAGTGAGTGTGTTGAGGCAGCGTTAAACACACGGCCCATGAGTCTTAGATCAGTTTGTTTCTACAGCCACCATCACCCGACACCTCCGTCCTCCCGCCTGTCCGTCCGCCCGCCCGCCTCTCCCGCTCAACTACCCCTGATGTTGGAATACATCTATCTCTCTCTACTATCTCCTATCCCTTCACTATCTCTGTCTACCCTTCCATGGAGATAATAAAAAAAGTGTAAATTCCTTTAATGATCTGGAAATAGATTCTAAGTCATGGTTTATTAAAAATTTTCTTTATTATTGCAAAGTCTGTTTCCCATAGTTAAACACATCGTCCTGTTGGCAATGTTGCTAAAACAATTTGAACGTCCTTAAAGAATGCGGGGTGACGGCCCGCGATAATATTTACGCCAAAGTGCTCCTGCCTGACCAAAATATTTAAGCCATAAGTCGATGACGAAACTTCAGCTCCGCCCGCCCGCCGCCGCCAGTGATTTTGTGGGTGAAAGGAAAAGTTTCTTGGTCGACCTACGTATGTTATCTGCCTCCTGTGTCCGACATTTTAGTTAAGGCAGTGGTAGTATTAGTGCACCACGAGAGAAGGACCTATATTGCACTATATATCCTGTACTGATCACATCCTGAATTATTCCACCGGAGGAAGCAGGGAACATTAGCCTCAAGGGGTAGGAATAATATGTCGGTGACGCAGACCGATAAAAGAAAAAAACATGAAATGGAAACCGTAAGCCGGTGTGATCAACTACGATAGAAAACTTGAAAAAAAATCCTTTGAGGTAAATGTAGCCAAAAACACTTATGAAATCTTTACGGCTACACCTTCTGCACCGAGTCAGAAAATAGCTTAAATTCAGGAACGCTGTAACGTATAAGGTTTGATGAATGTAACGAAATGCTCCCATTTTCAAACTAACCGGCCGCTAGCAGGCTGGGCTGACGAACTCCCTGATTGGCTAATGGATTTTTGCTGAGTTTCAAAATGTCGCTGTTGAATATTTCGTTTATTTAGAAATTTTATTCATTATCCGGTGCATGAATAACCTAAATAAACTTACTGCAACATCTATGTTAGACATATGCGTATGTCTGTAACTTAATTTACATGATAAATCGTAATGAAAAGAGTAAAATAAGGTAAAAGTGTACGATGAATGAGGCGAGCTTTGGCAGCTGTATTGGCTAGCCCCGCCCTTCCCCTCGCCCACCCTCCCGTCAACTCCCGCCTCCCACTGAGTTGCAGACATTGAAAACGGGATCCTTGCAACGAGGCGGTCTCATTCGGTCCTGCCGTTGTCGTAGGATTATAGCATACCTTCTGTTTTATTTTTCATCCTGTCATTCTGCTGTATTGAACGGCGTTGGGTTTTGGGCAGAATATGAAGGATATTATTTGCAAAAGGTGTGGGATGGTTTAGAAAGGACTGGGCCGTGTATAACTGTAGTTTCACGGGTTATAATAACATCACATTCACTCAGAAATGATCGTTTAGCCCGAAATCAAGTATCCACTCCCGCGTTGCCATATCAGCTATGGGTTTCCACTTGCTTGTCTATTACTATGATGTATTGTACGTGAATTATAATCACAATATGACGCAAAATGTCGTCTTTCATTAGGTCACAATGGAAAAATATCTATACATACTTTGAATTAATTGCAGCAGTAATACATTCAAGAATTCTCCATGCCTAAGAGCTATCATGAGGTAATTTTGGATAAAGGGATACATTTGTATCTCTTATATACATGTATTTTCTTATCCATTTGTCAGAGTTATATTATAAATGTAGAGATTCGTATCGTTAAAATCAAAACATTCCAAGTGAAAGAGAGGCAGGGGGAGAGAGAGAGAGAGAGAGAGAGAGAGGACTTGAAAGAGCGGGTGTCTGCCGTGGGTACAAATGCATTCCGCTCTACAATGAGTGTATGTCTGTCCGGCTGAATTGCATAGGAGTTGCATCATTTATAAATCCCCCCAAAATAAATATATGAAATAATAGTAAAATACATGATAATATAAAGGAAAAAAAAAAAATATATATATATACCAAAAGGTCTTCATATATCTTGGTCGTGTATATCCTGAAATCGTCTCGGCCGGTGTTTGCCTTGTGCACACTAGACATCCAGCACCAGTATATCTGACATATTTTTTTCCTCAATGATCAATATATTCAGAGGATGTCTTCATATCAGAGTATATTAGACACTGGCCTGGTCCCTCCAAGTCATTTTGCTGGGTTGGGATTATCCATATATTTAGCTAAGTGCCTGAGTATCAAAGGACGGCCCAGCAGGTGCGTCTGAGTGGCTCTTGAGGGTCTCTGAGTGGTGGTAGTGGCCGCCGTCTGGTGATGGTGGTTGGTTGGTTGGTTGGTTGGTGGTGGTGGTTGGTAGTGGTGGTGGTTGCTGGTGGTGATGCCAAGTTTCAAGCTCTGGCTAGAGATTCTGATTAAGACATAAGTATTTATTTGTTTATTCACCTCTTCTTTTTATTATACATTTATTATTATTTTGGATTTTTTTCTCTCATATATTTACTTGTGTATCTATGGACATTTACTACAATTTATTATTTTACATTTATTTATTACTTAATTGTTATTAATTCTTTCAACGAAATAGCTATCCATCAATTGAAGCTTATTTAAATATTTACTCATTTATTCCTTCCTATAATTAATTTTCATCACGCAGTTGTCATAATTCATTCATTAAATTCAAGAAATATTTGTAATCGACAGACGTGCAGCAAGAAACGGTACAGTGTTTTCTTATTATTAGTGGAGCCAAGAACAAATCAGGAATGTTGAAGTGAGACGATAAATACTGGTTATATTTCCCCTGTTCAAGGTGACTTAAGTAAGAAATAAAGTGAGTAAGAATAATATAAGGCGGGGGGATTATTGGCAAGTTAAGGAGAGGGGTAAGGAATAAGGGGTTGAAATAGGGATGGTGTGAGGGAAAGATCAGGGAGTAGTGGAGTTAGTGGTGAGAGTCAGGTTAATTGAGGTGTGGTATAAGGTGATTTGGTGAATTATATTTTTTATGGGGGGGTCAGGAGTTGAAGTGTGATGTGATGTAATAGATAGGAATAAAAGAGAAGAAAGAAAGAAGAAATAAATATGGACAAATTAGGAAAAGAGGGTGATGATGTGCGACAAAAGAGAAGAAGAGGGATAAAGGAGAAATTTAAAATAGTCTGGAGTTTGGATTGGATTAGGAGGAAAGATGAAGGCTAAGTGTAGGAGTGGATATATTAGGAATAAGGTTACAGCATGTAGATAAAATGAGACTGGAGAAGGATAGGCAGTGATAAGAGATAGTTGAAAGAGGAAGGGAGTGTTCTGGCAGACAAGTAGATGGGTCGGTGGGTGAGTGGCATCCCTGGCGTGTAGAAAACCTAGGATATTAGTCATGACCACAGTGTTGGTAACCTTATATATAATCACACATTTTTTTTCTCTCTCTCATTTTATCTTCTCTCTACTAATAGTTTTTTCTCTATTTATCTATTTCTTTCTTCCCCTACCGATTTATTTTATTTTATATTGGTTATATTAAATTTATTTTTTATTTGTTGATTAAAATTATCATTATAATTTAAGAACTTGTAACAGATACATTAATTCCATAGTTTATTTTACACATATATTTCAAGAGGTTAACCCAAGAATATGTAATACCATTATTTTTTATTTATTTAGTCATTAATTCGCTATTGTTTATAAAATCTAAAATGTATAAAATGGCACAAAATCCATCTGGGGATTTTTTTAAGGAGTTTAGTACAGCAGAACATTGGAGAACTAATAAATAGGTAAAATAAAGGTGACTCACTTCTGTTGTTTCCTGCGACATCTAAATCACATTATGGTTTCAGGGTTCTGGATAATCAAAATTTATTTACTCTTAACATAGACTCACTCACAGCCATCCCCAAACGATCCCTTCCCCTATCAATACGGGTGTGACAATTAGGTATTTACTCCAATAACCACTAGCTCCTTCAGCCCCCATCTCCCCCACTCCAACCCCTCTTGTTTACGAGGGGTCACACATGGCTCAGGGGGAAGGGTAGGGGGAGGGGGGGTTAAATAGTTAGGGAGGGGGGCGTAGTGACCAATCCCCAAATACATTATATTGATCTCCCCTTTGTAGTTAGGGGGTAAGGATAGCATACAAATATCGCTGTGATGAAGGTGACACACGGAACATATGGCCCTTTGAGAGCAAGGTTTCTTCTGGTTATATTTGATTGGTCGTACAATGAGAGAGAGCAAGTGAGAGATGGAGGGAGAGAGAGAGAGAGAGAGAGAGCAAGTGAGAGATAGAGAGAGAGAGAGAGAGAGAGAGAGAGAGAGAGAGAGAGAGAGAGAGAGAGTCTCTTTCTGAAACAGTTGGATATAATTTGTCATCCTCGTACAGGAGTAAATAAGAGAAACGTCTACAGTGTATTGTACAGGAAGGTTCGCGCCTCAGTCAACCCAAACTCAAACTTTTCTTCTTTTATCTTCTCTTGTGCTCTAGTTTCCCAGGATTTCTCGTTCATCCCCTCTTGCCCTCTCAATCTTCATGTTGTCCCTTCCTCCCATCTCTTCCTCCATTTTCCTCTTTTCCTTTTTGCTTTTTTTCCCTCCTAAACATATTCCCTCTCCCTTCCCTCTCTCGCTGTTTATTTATTACCTACTCCCTCCTTGTATGCTGGGAACCGCCCCTTGCAAATTCATCTGTCCGTCTGCCTGTCACGACCTGTTCTGAAAGACCAATGAAAGAGCTTTTGACTAAACCTTGTGGGAATATATCAAAGGTGGGGAGGACACTGCAGTCACCTCTAATATGGAAAAGATTGATTTATTCTTCACCGTCAGAAAGGTTTGTGTTGGTTCTCCCTGTGGTATTTTTTCTTCGCAGTCATTCTTCATTCTCTGTCATTCTTCTTCTTTTCGTTCTTTTCCCCCTTTCAGGCTTCGTTAGATGTTCCTTTCACTCATATTCATTTTTTTTATTCTTCTGATTTTCCAACTGCCATTTCTATCACCCCCTCTTACGTTCTTTCTTTCTAATGCTTTCCCTCCTGAAAACTTACTCTATTCCCTTTTCACTTTTTCTTTTTCCTTACATTTTTATTCTCCATCCTCCTTCCTCTTCTAGACCCTTACTCCCTCCCTTTACCGCAACATATTTTCCCTCCTTTCCCTCCTTCTGCTCATTTTCTATCTCTGTCCTCTCCTGCCACTTGCTCTTCTCCTCGTCCCACTACCATGCCGCCAACATCACGTCTCCTCCCTCCACCACTCTCACCTCCCTTATCCTTGACTACTCTCCCTCACCCTCTACAACTCCCTCTCACCCCTGTACTTTCCCATCAACCTCAATCACTCCCTTTTCACCCTCCACCACTCCCTTTCACCCTTCACCACCCCCTTTCTCCCTTCACCACTCCCTCTCCACCCTCCACTACTCCCTCTCACCTACCATCACTACCCCCTTAACATCCACTAAAATCCCCACCCTCCACCACTCCCTCTCACCTCTACTACCCCTTCTCGCCCTCCACTACCCCCTCTCACCCTCCATCCCCCTCCCATAACCTCCACTAGCCTCCCTCACCCTCCACCTCCATCTCTAGCCTGCCCGACCACCCACACGACGCGCAGTAGTGTAATTAAACCGGGGGAGGTCTTGAGGAGAAACTTCAGGGCCAAAGGAATATAAAGTTATGGAGGAGTTTGACCTTGTACTCCCACTGGGCTTCTGAACAAGATATCTTAAGCCAGGTTGTCAGTCCTGTGTTGTGGTGTCTTAATTAGAGGGAGGAGGAGGTAGAGGGAGAGAGGGGAGATAGAGAGAGGGGAGATGAGGAGAGATGGAGAGGGAGGAGAGATGGAGAGAGAGAGGAGACGGAGAGATAGGAGATGGAGAGAGAGGAAATGGAGAGAGGGAGATAAAGAGATGAGAGATAGGAAGAGACGAAGAGATTTTGGAGACATAGAGAAGGGAAAAAGTGTAAATAGGTAGAGTAGGTAAGAAAATATTGAATGAATAGATTGAATGGTGGATAGATAAATAGATAGAGTTATAGAAATAGATTGATGAATAAATAGATAGAGGAAAATATAACTTTAGAGATAGACGTAGAAAGAGCCTGATAAATAAAAGAGCGTGAGTGAACACTCTGTAGATAACAAAAACTGAACCTAACCTAACCTAACCTAACCCAGTCCAACCCAATCCAACCCACAATCTAATCATCCTAACCTTAACTCCAGGATATTATTACTACTTCAAGGACTATCTCTGGGGCTGTCTCTTTAACTATCTCCAGACCTATAAGAGGAGGCTACTTTCAGAGATATTTTCAGTAACTAACATTGGGACTATTTCTTGGGTAACCTCAGACATTTCCTCCAGGACTACCCTCAGGCTACTTCCAGGGCCTCGTGTTGGGGCTACCTCAGGCCACGATTCACACGAGCACAGGGGTGTATTATTACTAAGATAAAGAGGTACATCAAGAGCCACTATTTAAGAGGAATATAATGTGAGTTCTGGCGGTGAATGGCAGCCAAAGAAAATATGTATTTCACAACAACAATTACAAGAAATTACATAAACTGAAATATACCCACATACACAAGTAATGCAGACATACATACATATACACAGTTATGAAATACACACGTATACTAACGAAAACCACACACATAGCTAGGGAGTTAAAAACAATATGTGCCTGGTGGCGGGTCCATCAGGTGAAAGAGGCAGTGTGTTCAGAGGCGTAAGTCCAATTGCGGTATGTTGGAAGCCCTTCACACCCTGGTCGAGGTGTCTCATAGAGTGTGCCGCCCCGTAAATGTCTGCCACTAATTACATTAACACCCTCCTGCCTCGTGGGGCTTTTATCGTAAATGTAATTGATATCGTTCCGGTTCACTTTACACACCCCCTCCACCCCCTCCCACGTGCATTTGTTGATTACTTCTCGTCTTTCCTCTTTCAAGCAGGTTCATGTGTTAATTTCCCTCGCCATTACGGTGTCAAGCAGTGTTAAAAAATATGTCTTATAGTGGGAAAATTTTTGCCGTAATATGGAGAAAACGTCTCGAGGGGAAACCCAAACATAGCTTCATATATCTGGTGTACTATTTCAATAAGCTGGCTGCTGTATCCCCCCCTCTCTCTCTCTCTCTCTCTCTCTCTCTCCTTCTTTATCTCACGTTCTCTTTTATCCTCATTTGAGACAATGTGAGAAGGAGAGAGAGAAAGGGGAGAGGAAAAATATATTTCTTGTTTTGCAGTGTCATTTCGGCGAATCAGGAGGGTAGGGAGGAGGCTTTTGTTACCTTCATTGTTTGTTTATAACCCTCGACCAACGCGGCTGCCGCTATGACTCGGCCCCGAAAAAAATTCTTTGTTGGATCTTGAAGGATGGAGGTGGTGAGGATAGGTGGTGGGGAAGTGGTGCAATTTTTTTCAGATCTTCCTCTTCCTCTCGATTATTCTCCTGTTTTTTTTCTCTCCATTTATTGCAGTTTCTCGTGTGTGTGTGTGTGTGTGTGTGTGTGTGTGTGTGCGTGCGCGCGTGTGCGTGCGCGCGTGTGCGTGTGCGTGTGCGTGCCTGTTGTGAGTGCTTTTCTTCGTCCGGGTCTTACTTGATATGATAAGTGTGTGTGTGTGTGTGTGAGTGTGTGAGAATATTTATGCACGTGTGTACAGTATATTAAGTATAATTACGCGTTTGTGAGATTTGTACCCGCTCGTGTGTGTTTGTTAGTATTTGTATATTTTAGTGAACATATCTGTATACATATTACCCTATACACATCTATGTATGAGTCCAAACATACACAAGCTCCTCCACACTATCGCCCCCACACTTCCCTAGCCACACACCAGTAGTGCTCCCTCAAATATACGCGTGACACAGATGGCTGCACCACTACTACTATATCTTAACACTCATCCCTTATGCTATGTTATCTGTCACGGGAGCGGCCACTAACTCACCATATTATTCATACTGTTTTAATATAGGATACCATAAACGGATCATATTTCTTCCTGAACGTACATATTGTCAAAATGTTTAATGTGATTTTTACCACTGTTTTTCCTTTTGTTATTTTGTTTCATTGTATATGCTATTTTTATCATTGTATTTTTATATAATCGTATGTTTTATATGTTGTATATATTTGTTGTATATCAGGTATTATTACTTGAAGGTTTTATTTGGAGGAAGGCAAACATAGGCCTTTTCTTGGCAGCTATACTATCTCCCAGGATGAACGTGAGTGGCAGGATTTACTTTCTCATGGGATGGGAGGCAGATTTGTATCAAGAAGACGTACGATTTGTTGCTTTCAGATAGAAAAATTAGTTTGGGAGACGCAACACAACGGAGAACTAAAGTCTGATGAAAGATTAGTGGTCAGATAAAGAGTTTGGTCAGTCCTAAATACCAGAGACATTGTGGAGTAATTGTTCGTGTTTTTTCTTGGCTCTTTTCATTTATTTTTTGTCTCATTCTCTGTCTGTCTCTGTATTTCAAATTCACATTGTCACACACACACACACACACACACACACACACATACATACACACACACACACACACACACACACACACTTACACATCTTTGCTTTAATACAAGTAATATATATAAAATATGCTTCAACATCTAATTAAGATATTAAAAAAAACATTCATAAACAAACGAGTGACCGTCATCACCAAAAATATAAGATGGAAAAAAACAAAACAATATTGCAGAGAACCAGCAGGCGTGTGTAACCATCGTGAAGGAAATCCTCATACACATTCTATAAACATTCTATGTACATCAAGAGGCTTTTGAACGCCTGGCAATCATCATATATCATGTAGTCTATATACATTATGAAGGCTAGAGCTAGATTAGAGCACTTCTATTTTAAAATATTCTGCAGAAGAGAGGAGGAGGAGGAGGAGGAGGAGGAGGGGGAGGAGGAGGAGGAGGAGGCTGCCTCATCTCTTTTCTTTTTTCGCTGTATTTTGTACATTTCATATATACATTCAGGCGCGTCTTATACTCGGCCAATCATAATATATTTGGGGGATATATGAGTCTGGGAGGCTGAATCTAGCCAACGAGCCTCGCCTGCCTGGACGAGACTCGTTTCTTGTGTCAAGGGAACGATCCTCTCTCTTATTTATTTTCCCTGGCTGCTAGAAAACTTCTGGGATTTTTTTTCGTGGCTCCTGTGTGACTACGGGCAGCGAGGAGCTGAATATTCGTGATCATCTTCTTGCTTCTTTTTGTCATTTCTTTGTGTTGTCCCATATTCGTGTGATTATGTTATTATGTGGTTATGTACAGATACATACAGAGACACACACACACGCACACACACACACATGACCACTCATATGGCTGCATACAAATACATGCATTATTAAATTTATGTATACAAGCATTTGTAAGAATCACATGTAAATTACATTTATATCCATTTGAAAATATATTTAATTTACATCTGAGGTCTTTTCTAAACTTAATTTTTTTACGAGAAATAGTCTGATGTTTTCTCCATGCAACATTTTCATTTACCTGTTCAAAGTCAACACAACTAGCGCATGCGGTGCACCAAAATTTATTTGTCTTCTTCTTCGCATGAGTAGCGCCCCGAGACTGTATATTTATATTTTTCCTCTTCCGTGATAAATGGAAGACACTCCTCACATTTTTTTTAATCCTTCAAAAAAAAAAAAGAATAAAAAATAAATCTCTCAACTTTGTTCCCTCTTCAGTTTATTCGGGAATTCTTTACGATGACAGCTGAAGGAAAATTCGACAACAAGAAAAAAAAAGATGCAGTCTATTCTTTTCCTTTGGATATTCTTCGTGTTTTCGTGGAACGGCCCAAAGTGCCCCATTTCCGACTTTCTCCGGACGTTCTCCAAATGTCCCTTCTTTTCAGGGAATCTTTTTACCCTTCCCTTAGGTCTGTCTGACTCTTCTTCTCCCTCTTCTTCTTCTCTTCTATTTGAGTTTCTGAGTATTCGACAACAAGATTTCTTAAGAGTCTTGTAAATGTCCTTTTCCTCGGTTTAACATTTGGTCAACAGTAGCATAAAACCAAAATATTTTTTATGAATGGGTTTTGAATCATCTTTTTCTTATAATTCCAAAATTCTTTCGACATCATTTAATCCAATTTCATTGTCATTTGTCACGGTAAGTTCTCTAATAAGATCTTCCAGCCCATGATTCCAGACTCCCTACTCCCTCTACCTCCTTCCCTACCTCCCCCTTGCTCTTCTCCCTACTACCTCCTCTATTCTCTCATCCCACATTTTCCCATTCATAATCCTCTTTCCCTCACCCTCCCTATTCCAGACTCTTAGATCCCATTCCATTTGCTTTTCTTCCAAACCTTCTTAAATTTTTCTTTTCTGGGAATTTTATTCTTCCAGCATAATCATCTTCCTGAATTCTGTTTCCTAACAGCAAGTTCATTTCACAGTACTATCATATTTACAGCACTCATTTCCACATCACTGTCATATTTACAGCTGTTTCTTCTCTCTAGCAATTCTATATATATTGAAGCTCTGACATCCTATTTAGTATCATATCCTACTGATCAAGTCAATGTTTCTATTATTCCAATCCTCCTAACATATTCATCCATCTTTCCTATTTTTCCATCACACGAAACACGACTATCCTTCCAGAGCCAAACATCCACCACGGCCTCCTTTCTCACGAATAAAATAACTCATTCATCCTTCGCTGTCTTTTTTTTTCATGCGAGTAGGACTTTTTTTAGTATCCTTCACTTTCGAAATGTTCTGAAGTCTTGTTCATTCTTATCCCTAAAGCCTCCTGGTTTTAAGTAATGCATTTCCATATGTGTCTTTCCATTCCATGTGTTACTGTTTACTTTTTGGCCAAAGCATCTTACTTTATCTCTGTAATTTTAACGTTACTCTCACATTTATCCATTAATACCGTGTCTTTTTAATCGTATTTGGTATTTTTAGTGTCATCATATTGCTTTTACCTCTCAGTTCTCTTATCTCTCAGCTTTTCCACCTCCCAGCTCTCAACCCCCAAGGTCTCTCACCTCCCAGCTTTCTCACCTCCCAGGTCTCTTACTTCCCAGGTCTCTTACCTCCCAGCTCTCTCATCTCCCAGCTCTCTCACCTCTAGGCATCTCATCTCTCAGCAGTCCCAGGCATCCAACTATCTCACCTACCAAGAATTCCCCCCATCCCAACACTTTCTCCCTTCTGGTATTTCCCTCGGCTAAAACACTCTCTTCCTTTCCTCCCTCATCCACCACTCTCTCCTTTCTTCATCCACCAACCCTCTCCCTTCTTCATCCACCAACTCTCTCCCTCCTTCATCCACCACTCTCTCCCTTCCTTCCTTCCTCCATCACTCTCTCCCTCCTTTCATACATCGAACACACACTCTCTCTCTCTCTCTCTCCCCTCATCCACCATTCTCTCCCCTTTGGTATTTTCCCCTCAGCCAACACTCTTTCCGCTCTATCATACTCGTCTCTCTTGTTATTTCCTCTATTCATCATCTCCCCCTCCTCTTCCCCTCCAGTGCTCCTTTACCTCCATCTATTTCATTCCTACTTTTCATTCACCCTTTTACCAGAGACATTCTTTTTTCTCTATTACTTCATATTTGTTTTATTTTCCTTTCTTATTTTTTGTCAATATTATTCTTATGTCGTTCTAACTCTTTTAGAAGTATTTATCTCCCCGTTATTCTATCATTATATCTTTTCCAGCTTTACCATTTTTCTACCATTACCATTCTTCCCCTTCCAGCAATACCATTCTTTCACCACTCTCATTCTTCCCCTTCCAGCACTACCATTCCTTCACCACTCTCATTCTTCCTCTTCCAGCACTACCATTCCTTCCAACACTTCTATCCTCCCATCGTGCATTTTTCCCTCCTTCCGGCACTACCATTCTTCCAACCCTCCCATTCTCTATTCTCCGCTCCCAACCACGCAGGAAAGGGAGAGTAATTTTGCTGGGAAGACCTGAGGCTGACTTCCAAAAAATGTCGGGGGGCACTGATGGAAACTGGCAATTTCTCCTCCGATTCATTCCGCTCCAGCGACAGTGCCTTAAAACTTTTTTGGAAATTTCCAGCCTGTGGCCTAATGCCTCTACCACCTCCCTTCCCCTTCTCTTTCTCTCCCTCATCCCCTCCTCCCCCATTCCCTTATCCCCTCGTTCTAGAGGATAGTTTCCTACCCTCCTCCCCCCCACCCCCTTCTTCCTCTTTGTCTTCCTCTCTCTTTTGTTATATACGTTTTATCAAATTCTTCTCCCCGTTATTTTTTAATCCTTCGTTTATAATCTTTAGTGTTTTCATATGATATCGTGTTTCTTTGTCGACGAGATTTCCATTATTTTGATTTGCCTTTTGTAAGCAGCAAACAATTAAGTCACTCATTCAATTTTGTACTAATTTATTTGAGACAGCCGAATTTTTACCTTGAATCAATACGCCCAGATGCTTTTCTTTATTTTTTATTTTGGTTTCTTTTACGAGTTTATGAGATCATAGGTCAAACCCTCCAAAAACATGTATTTCGAGTTGTTGTCTTCAGTTCCTCTACTCTTGAAGGTTGTCTCCAATTGCATTCCTGTTTCGTGTTAATGTCTGTCCCGATCTTTCTCTTCTGTATTTCCTTGTGAAGTCTGCCCTCCCCCACCCATCTCCCTCCTTTTAATCTTTCGGTAAAGACTGGCGCCCCCAACCCCCCACTCTTCCTTCTTCCTGTCTCCCATATCCCACATATGTCTCTCCTCATCTCCCATACTCTCTCCCACATCATCAGTCTGTTGGAGAGACACATGATTCCTACCTTTCCCTTCCTCTCTTTATTGTCCTACTTTCGTCTCCTCCTCCCCTCACCCCAGTTATTTCCCCTCACTATCGTCTGATTGGTCTCATCTTTTACATCCCCTTGGCTCTCGTATCTTACACGTTGTCTCCATAGTAACAGTGTCAATACAGGGACGCTTATTCATCATTAAAGGTCATCCTAGGATTAGTTATTCATGACTGGATATAAATTTTTTGGTGTGATTGTATGAAATATAGATTCGTTTTTCTTTCTAGTGATTGGGCATCTCTTTCTTCATTAATGTGATTGGAAATGAATAATAAGTAAATTAGTATAATAGTGAAACCAATAGTGATACAATAAAAATATAAATGGCTATTTCGGGGAGATGTTGTGGAGTTTCTGATCATTGATAAGTAAAGCCATTCACTTAGTACTTAATCTAACACCGGGTGCCTTTTTTTTTTTTAACGGGAATTAGCCCACCCGGCACAGGTCAAACGACCCACAACGGAGCCTGGGGGCCTAATCTTGTACCCCCTTCTTCAATCTTATACCTGCCTTAACCCAACTCCAAGTTTTCCACCTATCTCCTACTCACCCCCCCAACCTATACCAACTAACCACCCAATCTCATACCTCGCACCTGCCCAATCTCACATCTTCCACCTAATCTTACCCTTAACACCCACCCATCCAGTCTCAAACCTAACACCTACCCAATCTCACACCCGACACCAATCTCAACCTTAACACCCACCCAATCTCACACCTAGCATACAATCCCTCTTACTAGCCAATCTTACGGGAGGATGAGTGGGGGGGGGGCATGGGCGTGAGGAGGAGGAGCAGGAGTAGGCCATCGTCAACCTCCTCCTCCATCTCTTCTCATTCTGCGACGTCAACTTCCCGGTGTGGCAATGGTGGTCCTAATGTTTGTCGACCTCGCGATAATGCTTCAACTTTGTCTTCTCCATTCTCACTACCACCACTTTCCTCCCTGATGCCTCGCTGATCCTTCTATTCTTTTTTTTTCTTTTTTTCTTCCTTTTTCTTGGTATTTTGGTTCCTTTTTCATTCTATCCTATCACCTATTTCTCTTGTTTTTATTTTTTTTATTTTACTGGTTTTCTCTCTCTCTCTCAATTCCACCTTTTTCTCCGTCTTCACCTCTTCTTTTACAATTTCTCACTATATTTCTCCTCTCCTTCTTCCTCTTCCATTCATTTAAACTCTCCCCATTTTTACCGACCCTCTCCCACCCTCATATCCTCTCATCACATTTTTCCCATCTCTCATTCCCCTCTCATTCCCTTTCTCCCTCTCATTCCCTCTCATCCCCTCTCCATCTGTCTCTCTCCCCTCTTTTACCCCTCTGCCTCTCTGTATCCTCATACCCTTTGAGTTGCTCTTTACAGTGAGAAAGTTTATTGCCTGCGTTTGCTTGCTGTGAGTTGGCCTCTGTTGTCTGGCGAGTTTTCATTTTACACATTTCTTTGTTCTTATTCATCTATTGATAACATGAAGAGTATATTTAGTATATTATTCAGTAATTCATGTGCTTATAGTGTAAGTAGAGTGCGAAAGAACAGGGTCATACATATCTAAAGAAGGGCGCCACACACAGGTTACAGGCGAGGTACAGTACAGGTCACTACAGGCTGAGGGGCTGGTGTAAGGGAGAATAAGCCTTAAGAATGCAAGTTACATTTCACCACAGAAGAACATGGAGAAGAAATCCTTAAAAGATTTACATATTCTTATTTATCTGAAGCCTCTTGTTATTACTTGTCGTCTTAAAGATACAGAAAGAATGTGCAAATATATTTTTTCTCATTTTCTTCCATCTCTCTCGTTTTTTGCATACCGAATTTTCTGAGCTGCGTATAGCCTTGAGGGCGAGAGAAATGTTGGAGACAATATTTTCACTTTTCCTTAAGCAAAAACACCAAGTTATAAAAAAAAGTCATATCAAATTTGTGAATTAACTTATACTTTATTTATTTATTACTTTTACTTGTTAATATATATTTACTTTAAATTGGAATAAAAATATAATTCGACGTATCAAATCAAACTGATACACGGAGATACATGAAAGAGTGGACAAATATCAGAGACCACTCTTCCCCCCTCACCCCACGCCCCCTCACCCCACGCCTCCTCACCCCACGCCCCTTACCCCTCACCCCGGCCCCTCACCCCCTGTCCCTTACCCCCCCCCCTCACCCCACGCCTCCTCACCCCCCCCCTCACCCACCGCCCTCGCCAACTTTCCGCCACCCCCCAACCGGACCTCCACACATAAGGGTAGTAATTTAATTTGATTTTGAAGACTCGGCAACTTTTAAACTGGCCGACTGACCTTTGACCTCAGTGGCTTTGACCTTCTGACTTATCTCACTTAATATGAATAACTTTGGAAATTTAAGACAGCAAGACGTTTATCGACGGAGAGAGAGAGACAGAGAGGCAGAGACAGAAAGAGAGATAAATACATATCCAGCCATTCTCTCTTGCCATATAGAGAACAAAACCCATACAGAATTCACCTATTTTTTACACAATTACTAGAAATTAAACAAACAAAAATGATCATAACATAAAATTACTGAATTGTATATCATAAAATACCCGTCACATTTTTTTTTACAATGTATTCCTCCAATCACGAAAAAAAAAATCTAAATCAAATTCAATCCGGATACTGAATATATGATTCAAATATTTAATGGTGTTTGATTTTTTAGATATAAAATGAATGATCTATTTCTATGTCAAATAAATTGTATCGTTGTTTTTTCTCTGCCAAATGTATCGTCTGGTTGTATTATTCTATGTCAGATGGATGGAGTGTGCAACAGGAAAAAATGTGAATGAAAAATGTGAATGAAAAATATGAGTGAAAAATCCGAGAAAGATCCTGATACTGAACAAAGAGTGAGAACAGGACAAAGTGAGAGCTTGAAATCTGAGTGTAACAAGTCCGAGTTTAGAGGAAAGTGAAAGTGAGAGTGAGTGAGGGTGAGTGAGGATATGAGACTGAAATATTAAGAGCCTAAGAGTGGCAGAGGCAAATTTCAGCCTGAAAGTGAGAGTAAGAGACTGCAAATCAACGTGGAAGTGAGAGCTAAATAAAGTATATGCATTAACAGTGAAGGTGATTGTAAACGAACAACTACACAGGGAGAGAATCTTGGGAATTCATCCAGACAGTGAAAGTGAGATTTGGCATACGTCAGCTTGAAAGTGAGAGTATGAGCCGACAGATTTCAGCAGGAAAGTGAGAGTGAGAATTGTGAGAGTCTGGCGGCCTCCATCTGTACTTTGCAATTCATCAGTGGTGCAAGGAAGCCCGGGAAAATCCCCAGTAAACGAGGGTTTCCCCAACATCTTATAGATTTCTGGCGGATATTGGTGTCTTGGAGATTCCCAGCACGTCCTGCCTCTGACAGTGTTCCTGCTTGGCTCTGTCTGTCTGTCTCTCTCTTGCTGTCATTTTGTTGTGTTCCTTTCTCTCATACTTCGTCTTATGTTGTCTATCTGTCTTACTAGTTATATATCATTCTCTATTCATTTTCTTATTCTTTCTACCAATTTATCCTTTCTTCATAGCAGCCTTACCACACACACACACCCACACACACACACACACACACTCTCTTATCAGGGTCGTGCTGAAAGAGAGAAGATATTTATGTGCGTTAAGTGAGAAGGGCGACGCCAACTCTTTTTTTTAATCCAACCTTTTTTTTTTTTTTCCTTTCGTGTTTTTTTTATCCGTTACACCCCTTTCGTGCCGACCCCCATCCCCCCACCGCCAACAGCCGTTGCCACCGCCGTCGCCATCCGATTACACACACACACACACATACACACATACATGCACACTCACGCACACATACACGCACACACCCGAAACTCTTGGCCGGGTTCGGTTATCGGCTCGTCCGGATACAAATGTGACTCATTTGTATTCGGGGAGGAATGTGTGAATATGCCAAGGGTGGGTGAAGGAAGGGAGGGAGGGAGGGAGGGACTGGACTAATGGATCCTAGGAGGATATAGAAGGGAGAAAGTGGATGAAAGAGGGAATTAGAGAGACAGAGAGAGAGCTGGCTAGAGAGGGGTATGGAATGGAGAGAAGAAGACAAAGTTAGAAAAATAAGGGAGAGAGGAAAGACTGAATTTCTGGGGAGAACTAGAATAATGTAGATATGGAAGAAAAGGGAGGGAGGGTGATGGAAGGGAGGGTGATGGAAGGGGGGGTGACGGAAGGGAGGGTGACGGAAGGGAGGGTGATGGAAGGAAGTGTAAAAAAAGGGAGGGTTAAGGAAGGGAGGGACATACTGGCTTCATTGAACGTGGAAGAAGAGAAAACAAAGAAAGTTGATGGAAAAGGGAACTCGAGAAGGGGAGAATGAATATAGAATAAGGGAGGGAGCGTGAGGCTGACTTCCTAATAGGAGGAATTAGAAGGGGAAGGGATAATAAATGAGTAAATTAGAGGGGAGAAAATGAAGAGAGGGAGACTGAGTGTGAGACAGAGGGAGAGTCTGGGTCAATGGGCCCTGGGAGGTAATATAGGGAGGAAAAGGAAGGGAGAAAGAAGAGAAGGAAAGGGAATATAATCGCTAAAGTTGAAAGAGCCACAAGGGAAAATAAGAGAGGGAGAGGAAGTGATACAGATGAAATGAGACACACACACACACACACACACACAAAGTGTTGAAAGATTTACAACTAAAAGAGAATGAGTCGGTTCCAGTCATGAAAGTCATAGAGATAGAGGGAGAGAGAGAGAGAGAGATAGGTAGAGAGATAGACATATACACAAACAGACGTAGAAGGGTGTGTGTGTGTGGAGCAGGTTGCCAATACGTGAGATGTTGACATTTTGTGTGTGTTTTTTTATCAAGGGAGTTGTTCGTCCGTGTGTGTGTGTGGTTGAATTTTTTTCCCCACGCGTGTGTAGAATGTGTTACTGAGGGACGGGAGGCGGCAGGTGGACCCAGCACACACACACCCCAGCTTATTGATTCGCCTCGACACTTGTAATGTTGGAGTGTGTGTGTGTGTTTCTGTGTGTGTGTGTGGACAAAACATATTAGATACACACACGGATAACGTTACACATAAGCAACCTTACACACACACACACACACACACATCCTCTGTCAGCTAACATGTGTGTTTGTGTAAATATATGTATGCATGTGTGTGCTATATGTAAGTATGTGCGTATAGTCACAGGTGTGTGCGTGTGCTGATTAAATTTATTTTGCTGGTGCCTCATAACCGTGGTGGCTAAATGGGGCGTGTTGGGGAGGAAGGGAAAATTGAATAATGGTGCGTGGGAAGTGAACGACAGGATAAATGAAGGACAAGGAAATAAAGAAGAAAAATTGAAAATCGTGAATGAAATTCATGAGTAACAGTGTGAGATGGAAAATGTATACTTGAAAAAAATATGAATGTGGTAATCATGAGACAAGAGAATATATGTGTGAACGAGTAAAATAAGTTAAATGAGAGAGAGAGAGAGAGACCAGGCTAGAGGCTTGTGAGGAGGATTAATCACTTGTCTACACATGTTTCAAATTAATTGCCGAGTGAAATGAATTGTCAGGGGAAACTATGTTGTTGATTGAAATTATTTTTTTAGATTAAATTCGTCTATGACCGGATTCCTGAATAAAATTTTTGGAAATGGTAATTAATTTTTCTGCTGAATGACAATAATTAAGGTTATGAAATTTCCCTCATACTAAATTGATAAATATTTAGTTTTTCCCTTGTTTTTTGGTATACGTGACGTCATTGTTGATTTCTGATTTTTTTGAGTGAAATTGATAAATATATTGTAGGTAACTTATATTATACTTGAATTGGACTAAATTGTTATAGAATTCATCTCCAAAAAAAAAAAAGTGAAAGGACACTGTTTTTCTGCCCAAAGTACACATATACGAAGACTCGTATGAAGCACACACACACGCACACACACACACACACACGCACACACACACACACAGAGTAATAAAATACACGAACAAACTTATATACAACGCTCTTACATACACAATCAATATACATTCCATCGAACAAAACACATAGATAACCACTGGATGCACCCACAGCCGTACAAACAACCCAAACACAGTCAATACACCCACAAAGCAAACAATCTAAACAAACAGACATTACACCAATAAAACAAACAACCCAAACAAACACAGCAATTACACCTATTAAACAAACAAACCAAACAAACAAACACACAATACACCCACAAAAAAACAACCCAAACAGACACAGACAATAAACCCACAAAACAAACACACAAAAAAAAACAACAACACGCAGAAGTGGAAATCCCCCCTTTACAAAACAACACAAGCGGAGTAAATCAGCATTAACATACCTTGTGTCCAAGACTCCACTATCAGGCACCGAGGAAATGACTTTTAATGATAGGGAGGAGAGGCACTGTCCCGTCAACCTCTATAATTGTGATAACTTAATCACGCCCGCTAGAGACCCGACCCCACTTGTACCGGCGGGAGAATTGCCCATTGAAGACCCGGGAATCTGAGTTTAGCTTGTATCATAATTTCCCCAAAATGTATACCGGTGCCTCGTAAGGTTGTGGAAAATATTGTCTTGTGTTAAATGCTTTACCTGGGAGGGGGGTAGAGTGTGTTGGGGTCTGCTGCGGGCGAGATGAGAAAATAAGAATATAGATTTTTCTTGTTTTGTGTCTGTATTTGTTTGTGTATTATTATTATTATTAGTAGTAGTAGTAATAGTTGGTGTAGTAATATTTGTAGTAGTATTACTAATATTATTGTAACTGATGCAAAACATTTTTTATTAATTTTTTGCCAAGTTCAGACGTTGGTTAAAATAGCAAGGTTATGTACGGAAACATGAAGTAAATAGATCCTGTGTGTGTATGTGTGTGTGTTTGCTTCGGTTAATTACCTTCCGAATATGAATACTAATCAGGGTTGAGCAGCGCACCTGAACACTTAAGTGAATCATTACAATGTCAGCTTGTACACAACTCTGACTTTAAGACACGCATGAGTTTTTTTCATCTATACATTTTTTTTATTTCCTTTATCTAGATAGCTGATGAGAAAGTTGGGAGCTATTGGTGAAATCAGTGAAAATACGTAACAAGAATAATTTGATAGGTAATGTAATTAATAAGGTTATGATGGATGGATAGACGCCAGTTATAGGAGTGACAACGATACTTGACTTGAAATGCAGTGACGAGGACGGCCAACACCTCCAATCACCCTCATCAGCGTTTCATTGATCAGGGGATGATGAACACATCTGGTTTGAAGTATTATCGTGAAGAGAAAAGGTCAAAGATTGCTTCGAGTTGATTTTCTTAGGATTATTCATTAAGATTTTTTTTTAATTGGTATGGAATCTTTTTAGTCTACCCAGTGTTTGTCTGATCTCTCATTAAGTATTAACCCAAAATAATTAGTGTGTAGAAAATTGTCCTTACGTTTTACATAATGAATGATAGTTATTACCGTATCGTATGTTTTTTCTTTCAATCTTATATTACGCTAATACCCTGCAGCGGATTTTATCTTGAGTTTAAGTGTGGTTGATGTTGGTTAATATGAACATGTTATAAATTAGTTGTATCCTTAAATGAAACCTAAATAAGGGAAAATATACGACAGGTGTATATCTGCCGGTGATCACAGAAAAATCAAGTTACCTGGAAAGTCTGAAAACACACACACACGTTTCTCTCCTGTCCTTTTATTTTTGGGAGCATAGTTCGCTTTTCAAAACAGTGTAGCCCCTCAGCCCTGCCCGGATGGTCTGCTATTCCTATGCTAAGCTGATCACCACGCCGGCTCCAATATTCTCCCTAAACTCGGCTTTCCTCCTATACATTAGGCTTTGAAAAGGGAGGGGGTGGGAGAGCCCCCAAATTTCAGGTCCACCCTGGAAATACGAGCACTTCCCTCCCCTCCAAAAAGTCGATTTAAATAGCCCTCTTTGGGCCCCAGGTGTGTTGGAGTGCCCGGCATTTACACGGGAATGTCAGACGAATCACACACACACGAAATTACATTCTGGGTTTGCCTGTTATTTGCTGGGGAACATGGGGGAAGGTTTTAGCTTTGATGGCCTTTTACGCTCGCTTCTGAATATTGGTTTAGTTGGGCTCTGCTTTTTCCCTCTCCGTTTATTTGCAAGGGAGGAGGCTTAATTGTGCCAAAGAGAACACTGGGATATTTCCTCTTGTGTTTCAGAGACGAATGTAAACAATAAGCCTGGTAGGAGGTGAGGTAGAGTTTAGTACGGTGGGAGAAATTGAGAGGTAAATTCATTTCTTATACTTGTACCTTAAAAGTTGATAAACAGAAGAAATGTGGAGTTTTTCTTTTAAGTCATACGCCCAAACTCCCTTACATTGAAACCATTACTTTTTAATACAATGTGTGTACATCTAGTGGATCATCGAAAATATTAAACAAAAAAATCAAATACCATTGCAAAATCTCATTCAATTATCTATAGAATTTTTTTTATGAAAATTGTAAACATATAAAATATCCTTCCATAGCGTGTATATAATATTTAGATCAGAATTGAAATAAAGGTAATAGATACGAGAGAAACAAAAAATAATAAGTCAGATGATATGCATCAGAAAATTGGGTTAAATGAACTACATAATGTAGTAAAAGTTAAAAATATACACGTGAAGAGAGATGCCGTAGTTCCTTTGTTATTGTCTTATCGTAACTAGCATCAGTATAAGAAGTACACATTAAAAGTACTGCGACAGGTATATCCCATTGTCTATGAGGAACCTGAGTGCCGAAGATTGAAGAGAAAACGGTAGGCAGTTGAAAGATATGGGATCTGGGGGGTCGTCCGACGTTTATGAGCTGTAAATGGCTAATTATCTATGCTCCGAGGAGAAAATAACAGTCTCAGACACTCACAGGAGCAAGAAATAACACCCAGGCAATTACCACGCTAAGTGTAAATAGCGTAAAAGACCCCCCCAAAAAAGCTGACAAGTGCATAACAGTAGAAATTACAATAAAACTTTCAAACGACTTCCTGTTGTATACACGACACTAAAAGTAAAGAGAGAGAATTCCTCGTAAAGTTCTTTATTAGCTCGCGCAAAACCGAGAGAGAGAGAAGAATAATGCCCAGCACCTCGTAACACAAGACCCTCGCAAGATTACGCAAAGACTTACGCTGAGGAGTTTTGGTCAGCAAACCGCAGAGTCAATAGCTGTAGAGCAAAGCGGAGCCCAAATAGGAAATAAAATCACGTATATGAGGCATATATCACTAAGAACATCGGAATCACCATAACTCTGCAATGAAACGCCCATAAAGTAACTCTTTAAGTCATGAAAACTGTGCTAAAGTGTTTTATTATCATCTGGATAGTTGGGTCGAGATCTGCCCCTGACTGATGACACAGATGATCTGAGTTTGGGGAATTGTGGCCCAGTTTGTGAGACTTTGACGGAAATAAAGGTGTCAGGTTGTTTACGTTGAGGCTTTATGCTGTAATTAATAATGAGTGTTGATTGTTGTTGTATTTTCCTTGTTTTAATGACTTTTTTTTACGAGCAGCTAATGTACTGAGGGACTACCTCGACTTAGAGTGACGCTTACTTACATAACTGACAAAGAATGAGTAAATAGATGATACGAGAATATCTACATTAGAAAAAAATATTTACGTACGAATTATGATAACCTTTCATGGATGGTTTTAATATAGACACTGATACCGTCTTGTCATTTTAACTAAAATTACTAATAAATATAAATAATTTCAACATGCATCAGATTGATTTATATTTTATATTTCCAGTTCAGAAAATATATAAATCATGTTAATGAAATCCTCTGATACCGTCATAATTATTTGTAAGTTTATAAACGTTTTTCAAATATTTTTATGAATTACGTAATATTAAAACAATTATATGAAAATTATCATAAGTCTTCAAGTGCATGACAGATAAACTTTGTGGGAATTATCCCTTAAGAGTAAGGTAATACAGAATTATATAAATAAAGATTCCTTCAATAAAAAAATAATAATAATTGGTAGAGTTGCTCTCTAAGACGGGAGACATTAAAAAAACTGTAAAACCCGAACTAATGATAAAAAATATACAAATGTTAAGTGAAAATAGTTGAGATATATGACAGATAAAACAATTATTTCTCATCTTCACACAAGAGAATAAATCCTGACAGCGGAACTTATCCCAAGTCACGGCAAAGCGACTTATCGGCCAAAAATTATATATCAGGAAAACCACCAAATGCCATGCGTTCAACACATACCACAGGCTATGACTCTTCAGGTTCCTCCTTCCGTTAATCTTGATCCGCCAACGACTCGTGATGCCCAAAACGCATAAAATTTGCATAAAATTGATGTCCGTAGCGCACCGATTTCCACACTAGACGCACGCGAGTGTCGGCGAAGGTTTTGAACAAACTAACCCGCTCTCGGGAAGATGTTGTACTTGGAGGCCTAGAATATCATAAAACCTACACTTTTTTGTCTCTCTCTCGCCGTCTCTAACCTATAGGCCTGGAGTAATTCACACGACCGCGGTGGCCCTAATTTGCATGCATGGACAGAGGGTAGGGACAAATATATGACATCCTCAGCAAAAATTTTTCAATAAATTCGCCCTAAGGATACGAGATAAACGTTGATTAAACTTTCTCATAACGAGTTAACAGATGTATAATTATGTTTGAATAACAGAAGTAGTAGGCCTATAGCATACACGAGGTTGGTGTAATATTCAAGGCCTCCCCCAAAATTAGCATATTGGTTTAGGTCATAAATTTTTTTCTATCTATCTCCCTCTCGGTGTCTCTCTGGGAACAGGTAAGGGCTTGGTCAGCAATACCCTCCACACAATGGTTAAAAAAAACTAGAAACGTTAGCCAAACTGTCCAATTTTATAGTTAAATTTTTATCCCAGTCTTAACTGTTTCCTCTTTGGAGGGGGGAGGGAGACTCGTTTTCGGCACCTTCCATCATAAACTAGAATATCTCTACTTTTCTCTACTCCATCTACTCTTCCTTCACTATTCACTCTCCTCTACTTCGATATTTTACACGCTATGGATAACACTTTTGTAACTCTATCCAACTTACACGTGGGTATAAGATATGAGATATATTAATCTTCCTCTAATTGATTCCTATATATTTGTTTGTATATTTTAGTGAAGGCTAAAAATTATATAAGAAAACTTATAATATTGTGATGAATTTAGTGATAATTTGTTTATCCTTTCACTCCATATTATTTATCAGAAGATGTATTATTATAGATGGATTAATAGCAGTTAAAAGATAAAAATTATTTAAAAAAGAATAGAGGTTTATCTGTAACTAACAGACATAATATATTAAAAAAACAAGATTCTTTGTCACATCGAGAAAAAAAAACCGACACGCCATTATTTTTCTTCCACTCTTTTTGTCAGACGTTAAAACATTACTATACAGCACCGCTATTTTTTAGGGGGTCACCGCTATCTTGTAAACCTCTTATTTAGTATAAGAGTTAAGTGACAATAAATATGGACGGGGATATCGGCGGCGGTGCCATCAGAGAGAGAGAGAGCGTGTAGGTTCCTAGCCCTCGACCCTATCTCTCTTATCATGGGCAAAAAGCTGAACAGGAATTGTTTATCACTTTTCTATTAAACTTCCGCCAGATGCTGTGTGTTTTTTTGTTTCATATAGACTAACCATCAGGTGCTTCCTGTACCTCTCCGCGACTCCTAAATCAAATATATGTGAATAAGAAATAAGTAATTTGTGTAATAATTTTAGTTATTCTGGTAATAACAAAAATAATGATAATAATAATAAAAATAATAATAATAATAATAATAATAATAATAATAATAATAATAATAATAATAATAATAATATGTTCTTCCTATATTCGTTTATCACTACTATTAAACACCTTCTTTAAATCGGAGTAAGAAACAATTTTATTCATTAAACTTTCAATATCATCTAAGAATAAATATATTGTATGAATAAAAACAATAATTGAAGTAGAAATATAAATTAAAATATATATCATCGCCATTGTAGCATTTCCATTTTATCATTATTTTTTTTTACACTAATTCCCTCCTTTTTAATTCCAGGTAGGTAAGTAAGCCCGGCCCTTCAATATCTTCTTCACTATTGCTGATGACTGTGAGTACAATGAAATATTATTGACATTATAATGATGGTGAGAGTTCTTTCAGTCACTATGCATAATATTGTCCATTACCAAATACAGGCAATGAGTCAAAGTACTGTTAATTTTCATAGGCCTGACGGATAATTTATTAGAGACATTGTGGGTATAGTGAGGGCTTAACTTTCGGTGTACAATGAAGGAATGTGGACGCTACTACTACCCTGTTCTGCCCATTTTACAGTATGGCTAACTGGGGAAGATCATGGGTAGAAAAAAGCAGCTAGAGAAAAGCCACCCTGCAATATACCCTAGTTTAAAAAGCCATCAGATAATAAAGCCAATTATTGTATCTTTGTGCAGGAACGTTATGTCTTAGTTAGATTAAGTTAATGTAGATTCAGACTACAGTGAGTGGCTTTTTTTTACCTAGGGCTTATAGTATGGGTTGGCTTTCTCCCTGGTTGTTTTGTCTCTTAAGAGTCACCGGATATCTGTCACACATGTTAATATTACCACTAACTAAAATTCAAGATTAAGGTGTTATTAGTTAAGGCTCTCTGCCGTAATGATTGGCGGTAACTAGGAGTGCGTGTGATTATGACTGTTAAGTGTAGGTTATGGCTATAATGACTTTTGGGCCTGCATAACCGTGCATGCCACAAACGATCCTAGAGTGGAGGTGATATGGAAGCAGCATGCAGGTTTCGTATGACCTACCATGATGGGGATACTGTCTATGGTGGCGTGCAGGAGAGGCGTGACCTACCATGATTGTATAGTGGTAATAGTGCATAGAAGCAAGGTTTCCTCCCAACCATCCATGCATCTCTCTTGTTCTCCTGGATGATGGACCACTCTGTAGGGTAACAACAATATAAAAAATACAATCAATTAAACACACTATGACCGTTCATATACCCCAGAAAATCTTTTAGATATTATTTACCTGTCTTCATATTCTGTTAAGCGATTAGGTACCTCAAAAAAATTATACATTCTGCTCAGGTTTGGAATTTCCATATTGACTGCGAGAGACCTTGGCGCTGTTCTCTATGAAGTTATTAGGCGGAGGAGTCGAGGTTACTAGTAATTTTCAACCATTTTAGTAAACAACTTAATCATGGGCTTCTGCACCCTGCTGGAGGGAGTGTTGTTGCTTTAGCTTGTCAGAGGGAGGGGTAGGAGGAAGAGGGGAGTAGGAGGAGGGGAGGACGGGTAGGAGGGGGAAGAAGAGGAGGAGAAGGATGAGGAGGGGCAAGAAGAGGAGGGGAAGGAGGGGAAGAGGCGGAGATAGTGGGCTGTTGTCAAGGTATTAGGGAGGGAGTATTTAACAGAGAGTATAGGGATGAGGGACGGAGAAGAAAAAAAGGGAGAAGAAGGAATAGAAAAGAAAGAAAAAGTGGAATGTTCTAAAAATCATGATAAATAGGGACCAAAAAAAATCCTTAATGATATATAATTAACTCTATAAATAGGATAAGGAGAATGGGCTTAACTATGTCAATTGTATTATATATTTATTAAAGTAAATTTTTTCATAGGTTTAATTTTTTTAGCACAAAGAATATAACTAAAAGAAAAGAAGGAGTAGGGAAAAGAGATACAGAGGAACATAAAATTAAGGAGCAGAAATTTTCGAATAATTACAAGATCATTGAAAGAACCATCAGTCGGTTTTATTTTCAGAGTAACCCACGTTATGAACCGCCATTAGCACATGTCTTAGAACCCAGTCACCACGTGTCTTACAATCCAAATATGACGTGTCTTAGAACCTACAGTCACTACATGTTTTAGAACCCAGTCACGACGTGTATTAGAACCCAATCATCACATATTTTAGAGCCAGGTCACCACGTGTCTAAGAACCCAGTCACCACGTTTCTTAGAACCCAGTCACCACGTTTCTTAGAACCCAGTCACCACGTTTCTTAGAACACAGTCACCACGTGCCTTAGAGGCCAGGCACCTCATGTTTTAGAACCCAGTCACCACGTGCCTTAGAACCCAAGTACCACGTATCTTAAGACTTTAAGCGTTACGTGCATCATAACCAAAGTGTCACGTATCCCAGAGTTCAAGCACAACGAGTTTTAGTACCCGGTATCAAGTCTCCTAGTAACCTGTGTCCAAATTATCCTGTGTTCTAGTATTCGTCATCGTAATATAAGGTGTCCTAGTATCCGTCATCGTAATATAAGGTGTCCTAGTATCCGTCATCGTAATATAAGGTGTCCTAGTATCCGTCATCGTAATATAAGGTGTCCTAGTATTCGTCATCGTAATATAAGGTGTCCTAGTATCCGTCATCGTAATATAAGGTGTCCTAGTATCCGTCATCGTAATATAAGGTGTCCTAGTATTCGTCATCGTAATATAAGGTGTCCTAGTATCCGTCATCGTAATATAAGGTGTCCTAGTATCCGTCATCGTAATATAAGGTGTCCTAGTATTCGTCATCGTAATATAAGGTGTCCTAGTATCCGTCATCGTAATATAAGGTGTCCTAGTATCCGTCATCGTAATATAAGGTGTCCTAGTATTCGTCATCGTAATATAAGGTGTCCTAGTATCCGTCAACGTGGTATTAGGTGTCCTAATATCTGTAATCGTTATACTGTACGTATATGACTTCCTGGTGCTTGGTGTTATCATATCCATCATCATAGTGTCCAGTCAGCGTCTTAACACCCGACGTCCTCCTCCCGTCCGGCGTCGGGTTGTGGTGGTTGGCTGTACTAAGATGGCCGGCGTCAGGGGGGGTCTTCGCCATTCGCCGCCGCCGCCGCCGCCGTCGTCACCGCCACCTCTGCTACAACACTGAAAACACAAGACAAATATTTTTACAGCTTTAGTAATGTTGTGTTGTGAGAATGTTTTCAAAGTAATAATTTGTCTTAAGTTTATTCTATGTGATATATTATTAATACAGTAATGTGTTTCAGCGTGCTAAAATATGGAAAACAATTAGGAGGGGGTGTAAAAAATTGACGATATATTATTGATTGTAAATTTGTTCACGTATATAATATGCATTGTATATTGTATTAAATATTTTTTGATGAATACCGATATAAAAATTCCCAGATAAATATTAATATCACCTATATATTTAGTAGTGTATTGAAAGCGATTTTAATTACACATATAGGCCAACATTAATTAATAGAAGAGTGCGAAAACTAAACTTATCTTGGTACAAGTATGATTTATTTGACATATTTCTTGCCCATTTATAAAACGATACTGTTTGAAATTTGAAATGAATTATATTTGAGGATCAGGCATTATTAAGTATTTCTGTTCAGTATCTATTGACGAGTAACAATATGTAAATACAATAACTAATATTGAACCCAAGATAAAACTAAAACTTTTCTTAAACATAATCTCGACTCGACTTTTCATTCATTTATTCATTTAACATTATTACAGAATATTATAACACGTATTTATTATCCTTGTTTTATTATTCTTAAAAATAATTATTTATCAATGTTATTATTATTATTAGTAGTAGTACACAATATAAACAGTATGATAAACACTACTCATGATTAAAGAAAAAGTCAGCATTGTAAAATATAATTTCGTAAAACACATAACACAATTATTAATATTAAGATAACAATAATACTAGTAGATTACAGTATATAACAATTACTCGATAGCAATGAGACAATACTGTAGGCGACGCTAGGGATAGTAATATTATTTATATTATTAAAGAGTTCCTGGTAACAATAATAGTGATAATAATATTAGTTCTAAACAATTAAAAAGTCACAGTATTAATATTGATACTACATGTTTGAATCATAACAACTGGTAATTTTGATGAACGTAAAAAAAAAATATATAAATTGAGAAAAGGTCTCGATAATAATAATAATAAGAATAAGAATAATAATAATAATAATAATAATAATAATAATAATAATAATAATAATAATAATTCCACTTTGTTTCATATCATAATGTTGCTGATAATCATAATTATCATTACTGTATTTGTTTCTTTGAGTTTTTGTTACATCTGAACACAAGTTAGAATTTTTTGCTGTTCTCTCTTGTTCTGTATTTTATTATACTGCAATCCCCTTCTGTTGTAATGATCATGAGTTGTAATTTAACACAATAACTGCGTGGTAATTCCTGAGTGTACCTGAAATTATTCTTCGTTATTTCAATCTTACCTGAAAGACATTAATTAGAACGCTATAAATCATACGGTTATCACCACCGCTGTTACTTCGCTGTAGAGTCGGGCGAAAAATAATATTTGTCCCCTTAAGCGTGCCATCATATATTTCTTCTTTCTGTTGTTTTTTGTTTCATTATTTTATTCTTAGTCATTTGCGTAAATCTTCTAAGGGATAAAATACATGGTCAAGGTCACTGAATTCTAATTAAAAATATATCATGTAATTTTCTCAGCGGGGGTGTATGCTTGGCTCGGTTTATTATTTAAAGTCGATTTCAATTTCTGTAGAAGAAAACATCAAGGACATGTATATTTTTGTTGATAGTGTACTGTTTTAATTGGCACGTAATCAATTTGTCCACTCACAACTCGAATAATATAACAATGGAAGTACATATAATCTAACAACTGTTTTCTGAATTCCTTAAAAAAAATATATTATAAGGAAAATTAGACAGAGTTATCATTATACTTCAAGTTAATTCCTATGTAAATACACATCTTATTAGTAATTTATAAACATCAGGAAATTCTACATTTGTATCTTATTGTTTACATGTACACGCTGCTCGCCAACACGCCCAATATACAGACGCTATCTAAGGTAACTAAAAATTATCTGACCCATCTCAAAACTCAATAACCTCAAAATATTATAGATGTAGGAATTCACTAAGACAAGATAAAAACATATGAATTGTTCGTTAAGTATAAAAACAAAATCCTGGCGTGTTCTACCAGTAATGCTTTTGAGGTTGTTGAGTATTCATTGCTTTTCTTTTTCATTAATAAATAATTATACCTGTAGTGCGTATTAGTGCGTATATATATATATTTATTCATTCTTGTGTTACGTCGATAGATTTATTTAGGTTATAATGGACTAAAAAGCTCATGAGAGGAAAAAGGACAGCCTAAAAGTGGAGAAGTTTCAAGTTCTTTTCAATGAAAGTCCCGACAGTCTAAAAGTTTGTTGGCATATAGTTCCAAACTATTCTTGTGAGGGCGCCGAGTTTGACATATGTTCCTCATAGGAATTTATATCACATACTCAGGGCAACGAACATCGAACATCAGGGAAGTTTAACCATTCGCAGCATTTCATGACATGTGGGAATTTATTTATTCGCTAGAAATTCAATATATTGTTTTTCTTTTTGGGTAAATAGATTCCAAGTTGGGTAAAGGGATATCAAATTGAATTACCTGACAGAACAAGTCGTAGCTTACTTTTCATCTTTGATTTAGGTTGATTGAAATAATTATTATATTTTAGCTTAGACAGGAGGGCTTAAAGTTGAGCTATTTTTATACCTCATAATAATAATTGTAGCATCAACAACAACAATAATAATAATAATAATAATAATAATAATAATAATAATAATAATAATATATACACACCCACATTATGAGTGTGTGTGGGGGTGTTTTTGTTACCCTGAAAGATAACCATGGCCAATGAACAAGATATATATAACTTTTCTATTTAATTTAGTATTAAAATATTCATATCTGCCTGAGTGACAAGTTCCTACACTGAGAGATGACTTTCAACTCATCTACACTGAACATGTAGTGATCTACCTTATTATAACAAACCTAACAATATGACTGAAGTAAGGTTGTTATATAGCTGAATTAAATAAGGTAAATTGATATAATGTGGATTGCATCTGTGTATTCACACGTCTCCAAGCATATTCTATTGCAAGGACTGTGTGCATTGACGGTCATGTTACTAAGCATACATTGTACATATTCAAACTTACACTTTCATAGTGTAGTTAAACTATATCCAAGGAGTTATTGTGTTATCAAATGAATAAGTGTAGTTATTAATGATGGTGTAGGAGCAGCCTCTATAGTACCACGTGTCTCTTATTGTTTAACTAAATTAATAACAACTCAAGGACGTTGTTATTCTAATATTATTGCCGTAAAAACTCTTGTTCTGTAGTCATTAAGGTGAGAATATTGTGTGCTTCTTACACTCAGTAAACAGGACAAGCCCATGGTCCAGACTATACCTGGGAAGGGGAACACGGTGCTAATTAGGAATGACCAATTTACGTGCGAGAGACTTAACAAATAAGCATGTGGGTGCCTTAGCAAGATGCCGACAGGTGATATGGCCTTGGCAGTCGAGGCGGCCACGCTCGACCTCACCCACACACTCTGGGAGGTTCATTCATCTTCTGGCAAATGCTAAACTTTACGGTCTGGAGTAACTCTTTCAACGGGAAGTGTGGCGACTTTTTTACTCCGTACTCTGCCCCTCTTCCTCCCACTCCTTTTTTGGAAACCCTTGTGAGATTACCGGGGCCTGTGGCTTTTCATTTCGTGACGGGACAATTTATGAACGGTGCCCATACTGATAAAGGACAGCAAAAGACAAGAAAGGAACCGATCGCAGGAAAATATGTGACCGTAATGTGGTAGCGCCGTGAGGTGTGGCACCCTCCCGGGGACGCCGACCAATCAACGTTACCCTGGACGTTGGGGGGCGTGGCCGATGTCCATTCTCGGTCTCACTGGCTTTTCCCAGAAGTTAAATTACTTTATTAATTAGTGGTAGAGGTCAGTAGGGAGACGCTTAGTGCAAATGAAGATAAAAGTTGTCTAGAACTTACGCGCTATGTGGTTAAGACGTAGAAAATATCTCAACTTCCTGAAACTGGTGGAAGGCCTAATCGGAAAGTGGTCAGTGGTAACTCGAGCGTATGAAAAAAAAAAGGCAGAGATATTAAGGGCTTAAAGAAGACGGTGAGAAAAGTAATCTAAAGTAAGAGGCAATCGTTTTCGAGTTAAGTCACATTGCCATAGATAGCAGCGGCCTAATCTACCTGCAGAATTCTTGAACTGCAAGCAACAAAAGCGACAACACTAGCCAGGGAGCCACTGAGTTTCGGACCTGCGCAGGTGCGCTGATGATATTATGGTCCAGTGGAGGCAACATTGAAGCACCAGCTTTGTCCAACACAAAGCCTAACTTTTTCATTACATTTGATATACATTGAGATAAATATTTTTATTTTTTAATAACTTCTTTGCAAAAGACACAAATATATGAACAAAGATGAGGAAAAATAAAACAAAGGAGGTCGGACGGTTAGGTGAGAGTGGAGGGGGGGGTGCTCGGTAGGGGACCTTATAGGCGTCGTCGTGAATTCACCTAAATTATCAAAATAAGTAAGAGAGACATTCTTGAGGTTTAGCAGGCACCTGTTTTGTACAAGGTTATTCCTCCTTTCCAGGGATTCCTAGTGGCGGGGCAGCCTGACAGGAGCATATCCTCCTCAAGTGATATGTGCGGTTTATTGTGTCCCCGCCTGCCTGACACGGCGCTTCTTTTTACCTTCGGTCTCTTCCCTCCCGTTAATACGAACTCTCCACTTGCCTTGACTCATATATGGGACGCTAGAGTCTTATCAATTAAGGACCAATGACGTCTACTTTGACTAGAGCGAGCTAGGGAATCACCCCCTTATTCTCAAGTGTTTCTAGAGGATCAAATTTTCGCGGAAAAGAGGGCCCGAAACGATATCTTACTTGGTAACAGGGTCGGGGTCAAGCACCCAGTATCAGATCCTTTAGCATATATATACTTGCCCTGACGTAAATGACGAAATATTGCGTTTTCATATGCAAATCAGCTATCCTCTACTCTTGTGCTAACTCCTCCTGATAATAAGAGCATTAGAGCGAGTTCTTCAGCTGACTGGTTGTTCTCTGGTCCACCTCCCTGTATAAACCTCAGACTTTATATACCGATTGTCTCCTTTTTCGTCTCCAGAGAAGGAACAGGTGAAAAAAAAATGTGTTCCTACTTCGAGGTCTTGTTAGTGTCCTGTTGTTTACTGGTGTTCTTTGTATCGTGGTGTTGGTTTCTTTGTCAAAGGATGTGTATATCAGGTGATTTTCTACCTTAGTTTGACATTAAAGATACACATACGTTCTTATTTATGTTAAAATACATCAGCCTTTTAAAGTATTTTAAACGAATGACGACAGTGGAATTTACCTTTTATGGCAAGATGAACATAGTCAATTATTTTAAATTTATGTCACTATGTGTGTAATATATCGTGAGCTTCATTATCATTTATATATTTTTTTCTCAAGAATTTCAATAAATTCTTGAAGGTCTTATTCTTTGTGGTCGATATAACTGTCAAAGTCTATTGATATTCTAAGACAAATAATAGGCCTATATATATATATACAAAAGGGCGTCACTCAGCTGCTTTGATTTCATTTTTTTACGAACAGTTTTAGAGAAGCTGTTTATCGGCCACTGCTCGACACAATACCTGCCATTATTACACGCCTCTTACTGACCTCCGTAAGTACCACACAGTGAACATCTAACGTTAAATAACAATATAGGACGATAGCCTCAGGTGATTTATTAATTCACCATTTGGTTTATTGCGATTAGTATCGATTTAATCTGTCGTCTTTTCTTCGTATAACTAATCTTTATCGTCTCAAAGGAAACAAATGTAAACACAACGCCTTTTTTTTTGTTTACCGTTTTTAGCCACACTATAACAATGCCGCTCGTCCAACAGCTGTTCTTCCCACGCACACCATAAAATATCAATAAAACTTGAGATGACAAGATAATTCTCGTCCTTTTTTAACTGTTTCTTTAATCAATTCCTTTTTCTCTCTCTTTTTGTGATTAGAATGATAATGTCAACAAGAGGAAGGCGATGGGAAGTCCACACTCTTTATCGTTGGTTGTTCTTATTAGGTGCAGTATGTTAGAGTGTTGACGGTGCACCTGCTGGAAATGTTTTTATGTTATATTTATATGATTTTAATATATCAGCCACTTAGGAATCATTTAGATAATTTTACCAGGCATAGATAACAAAATTATGATTGAAACGATTACAAATTGAAAATAATAATAATGTATCAGTAATAAGGTAATTGTAATAAAGGATTGAGATTATATTTTGTTGCCTCGTAGATAAAGTTATGATACTGATTATAGCTTAGAATTAATTCAGGAAGTTTATTCTCAAATTTTACCAAATATCTCGGTTTAGAAATTGATTGCTACAGTAATATCACGTGATAATAAATGCAATGATAAGTTCCTTAAATAACAAGTCTGAAAACAAAAATAAGAGAAGTTTATATAATATTTGTTCGTGTATTTTTTGTCATGGGTTTATGGTTTTTTTTAATAAAGTATATTTTATAAAACAACACTTTTATGACTGTTGAATGGATTTTTTTATTTGACAGCATTATTGTCTGTTTGTGTATTTGTGGTCCCTGTCCTTTCTGTCCTTTCTCCATTCCTCTCTCTATCTCTCTCTCTCTCTCTTTAACAGCTGCATCATTAAGACCAGTAGTCATTAGCGATAGTACTATCCCTGATACCATTGTGGCTAATGACTGTCACGTGATAATGAGCTGATAATCACTCCTCATTATGAGATAGGGAGAGGTTTACAGGGCAGATCACACGACTGAATTATATAACTGCACTGATCTTAAAAATGCTATTGGCGTGGGTGTAAAACGTAGCTGTCATGCCAGAAATATAAACGAAATGACTAAATGAATATGTAAATGAAAAACAGATGAGTAAATACCCAGATAAACAAAATAATGTAGGAATAGAGAAAGGAAATAGTATATACAAAAAATTCATAATATAAATAATAAATTAATAAATTACATATACTAGAACGGCAGATAAATAAAAAAACAATAGATAATAGAAAAAATACAAATAAGTTACCGCGGTAGATAGATAAGAATTATTTTAACACTTGTTTAGTTTTTATTTTATAGCTTAACTTAAAATTCAAAATAAAGAGAAATAAATAGGCAGATAAAAATATCCAATCTATAGGAGTATTGTATATGTATATATCACTACATCTAACACAACATAGGGGGAATTATTAGTACTATACTATTTCATTTTATAAATTATTATGCAAATACAATATTTAACAATTTGGAATTGTTTAAGTGAAATACCCAACAAAACTTACCAGTCTTTCACTTGTTAAATTCTTAGACAATAAAAATATCTTTGGAATTGACCTTAATTTGTATATATATATATATATATATATATTAAGTTATAATATTTCTTATCTCATTAATTGAAATGCAGACGTTTTCTTCATCATTATTTCCAAAGTTAATCAGGCTAATTTTGAGACAGAACACAATCATTATTTTAAACTAGTTTTTCCTGAGATATTTTTCTTGTCTAAACAAGAATAAAAAATACTAATGAATTTAATGTAAATATACATAACTGATGATTGGAAAAGTTGGGGCTTGTTGAGTCTATTGATAAATAATTTGAAATGTTTTACACTACTTTTTATTGACTTTATTCATTTAAGGCTTTTTCGTCTTCCATAAATTAATAAATATCTGCTCCTTTATATTATTTATAATTTATTTCAATTTAAGTAATAGTATAAATTCCTCAAGTCTTTACATTCGAACGGAATTAATAGGCTAAAACTATCGTATTTCAGCAAAAAAATTTATATACAGTACCTCGTTTTACTTGTCAAATATATTAATATAAATCACTTTACGATCTTGTATTTTTATCAGCTGTGTATAAATTTTATGAACAAATTACATATGATTGAGCTTAAGCATCAAATTGAAAATAAACTTATGAACGATAGTGAACAAGAATATTAATTTAAATATTAGTACGAGTTTCAAATACTTAAAACCTAGACTATTACTATTATTATTATTATTATTATTATTATTATTATTATTATTATTATTATTATTATTATTATTATTATTATTATTATTATTATTATTATTATTATTATTATTATTATTATTATTATTATTATTATTATTATTATTATTATTATTATTATTATTATTATTATTATTATTATTATTATTATTATTATTATTATTATTATTATTATTATTATTATTATTTACACTGCTTGTTATTATTACCATTATCATCATTATTTTGTTTAATGCTATGAAGATAAACACTTAGATAAACACAGAAAAAAGTTTATTTAAAGAAATAACCTAAAAAGTTGCATTTATTCTTTACTTCTTTCTTTTTTAATTATCAAAGTTTATTTTCCTTGTGATTATCTTGAAGCTTCCTCGGTAGTTCTCGTGACCTTAATGCTGCTTACTCCCTAGTTGTGGGTATACAAATTAGATACATGTGTTTACCTCGTCCCCCCACCTTGTTGCAGGTATAAAAAAAAATGCACCTTTACTTTTTTCTTTAAAGTTTCGGAAAAAGAATTATCAGATAAGGAGACGCAACTCTATCTTCTACGGCTTTTTGTTTAATTTTTGTCATTATTCTTTTAAAAAATCATGGTATTTATTGTTTGGTTTGATCTAACATTTACTGTCGTTCTGTAACTTACCCCACCCCCCCGACACAACCCTTCCACCCTGCCTGGTATCATGTCTTGTGGTGTCATTTCCATCTCATTTTCTCTGGTACTGTGTTTCCTCTCTACCTTATCGTCTCTCCTGCCCCACTAAGGAGCAGTCTGATGGGGGAGGGTCATGCCGGCTCGTTATCACTTACTGTATTGGACACGGAGACTTTTCCCCCCCCACGAGATAATTTTATCCACCGAGTCTCGTCCATCTTTCTCTCTCACTCTCTTCCTCTCTCTACTTCGCCACCTGGGACACCACTCTTACCCTCACCATACAACGTATACAAGATATTCTCTGGAATATTTATATATTTGTATTTTGTATGACTTCGAATCATAACTTTTGACATTTATATATATATATATATATATATATATATATATATATATATATATATATATATATATATATATATATATATATATATATATATATATATATATATATATATATATATATATATATATATATGCGTACATGCGTGTGTGAGTGCTTACGAAAATAAAAGTACCGATTACTTTCACTGGCGTCACCATAACCCAAATAATATAATTTAATGGAAGGTAAGGGAAAAAACTTGAACAACTCAGCAAAATTTAATTGGGTAAGACTAATCCATGTCTGACTTTGGTAGAACTAGAGTACGTTTGGTACGTTTGATTATTTTGCCAAGTTTCTTGATCCGGTTGGTTTAATATAACTAGATTTAAGTACTGGGAGATAAAATTAACTAATAAATCTTTTAAACCATTCAGGAGTTACTTAGTACAGGATGAATAAATACCGTATGTATGTCCAGCAGGAATGTTGTGCTCGGTAAATGAAAGTTTTCGATTAAATCATAACTAACGACAGTGTTTCTGACAAAAATGTGATATTCTTTTTTTTCCTGTAACATTTAATGGAAGATATATGTAAAGCTAGCGATTATTCATAACTTTAAGGTGAACAAAATATGTGACCTGACCGTCTGAGTCAAGGTAATAATTATACAAGAAATGAGGTCTGGACACAGGTGCAGGAAGATATTATTACACAAGTGAGAGTTTCTCGGTGGTCAGAGACGGTCAGGCATGCTTATGATGTAAGATCGGCCATGAACTTAAGGCTACCGACATTTTCGTTAATGATATGTTCGTGGTTTTGCTTCCTATTGGTCAACTGTTCTGTGTGCGATTTTTTTTATTAATAAATAAATAAAAATACTGTATTATGCATAATAATAGTTTATCGTGCAGACAAAAGTAATTACAAATAAAGCGCCAGATTTATTTTTTTATTTTTTGGTGCATCTCACTTCTTGCATGTGACTCCCTAATGCACAACGTTTTAATACCACAGACCAAATTATATGATGTATTTATATAAAGAAATAACTTATATTATCTCTGGATTTTGACGTGATATTAATTCAAAGATCAGTTGCCCTTTGCAGAAAAAACACACACACAAACAAAATTAATAAGAGAAGAATTTTCTTCGAATTTTTGTTGTTGAAAATAAAAGCATAAAGTTGTTATTTTGTGTTGGTGAGGAGCGCCTCTCTCTCTCCCTCAGCGGACCCCCCACACCACTCGGCCCCGCAGCCATATTGTACCTCTTGTCTCATAACTAACTCTTATCCACAGTTTAATTTAACATCTGGGCAGCGTTGCTAAGGCCTCATGAGCAACTTTCTCTCTTCAGTATATCCCCGAGACAAAATTATTAATCTTACAATATCCTAAGTTGATAAACAAATCTCAAAATTCCGAGGAATAATAATAACAAAATAAAATGCTTCGTGTTTGCAAAATAAAAATAAAAAGAGTACTTCATTTTATAATTGTTCCAACGAATGGGAAGAGGTTTTCCAGGTAACGCTGTATCTTGTGACCTGACCTGACCCATAAGTCTCTTGACCTGTAAGGATCCCGTGTTGTATTTCAGAAGAAAAAATTACTTTTATCGTACAGGCCTTTGGGTGTCTGAGTTAAGATGACACACGGGAAGGCAGGCAGCCACCCTGGCATAGTTCCCCACGACAGACATTTCATCTTGCCTAAAAAAAGAAATAGAGAAAGAGAAGAAAGAATTCCAGAAAGTTATACATATTTTCCCACTTTTTTTCTCTATTTTTGTAATGAATCTGGGAGTGGGGTCGGTCGTCGTGTGTTGTTGTTCCCGTCCATTTTATCAGTGGCTGGAAGGAAGGAGGTTGTCTGCCTGGAGGACTTCACGAGACACTTGATGTGGCGTGTGTCAAGGCCAGCACTCAGGCCTTACTTCTTTGTCCAGGTTTAGAATTTACTGAGACTGTCTTAGAGGGCGTGTGTGTGTGTTTGTGTGTCTTGTGTGTGTGTAGAGACGGGCTTAGAGGGTGGGTTGTGAAACAGACTTGGAGAGTGGATTGAGCCAGGCTTGGAAGGTATCTAGAATCAGGCTCGTAGAATCTTAGTCTATGGTTGTGACGTCTTAGAGGGGGATTACTGAACCTGTCTTAAAGATGTTTCGAACGAGTTCTGGTGCTTCTTTATGCAGTCTATGGGTGTCTTAAGTCAGCTTCAAGTCGTCGAAGTCATTCTGAACAAAGTGTCGGTATATGTGACTGAGGAGGACCGAAGATTTGTTTTACTAATATGAACTTCCTCTCATTCCTATTTTTATTCAACGGGTCGAGGTCAGACGAGTTTATTATAACTTCTCGACTTTTAATCTGTATAATATTTCACTGATAAAAACACGGAATATAAAACCCAGGAACCAGTCGTGCCATAATTTGCTTTAATCGTAAATTTACGAGACAGAATAATACTTTACCTTTTTAGAGTTGATATATTGTTTGATTATTTTCGTTTTTTATGCAATTTTATTTTTACATGTAAGGTTGCGTGTTTGTTTCTGCTCTTGTCTTTGCGTGTGAGCATTGTTTGATTGCTTTGGGTCTTGGTGATTTGTGTGATTCAGTGTTGGGGGAGTGTTTTTGTGTGTATGTGCGTGTATAAAGGTTTACGGGTGCATGTGCGCTTGTGTGTATGCATACTTGTGTATGAATTTGTGTATAATTATTATTTTTTTAAATCTGTGTTTATGTGTTGGCTAAACGTCTGTATGTACTGTAACAACACGTCCATAATTAAGGGGGGATGTACATAAACACGAATATATATATATATATATATATATATTAGTAGAAGATACCGAGAGCCACGTAAAGAGAGACAAACACAGAGACAGACACACATCAGAGGTGTCAGGGCAGCGAGAGTAATCCCAGTTCTATAAGCACTTGGGGCGCTGCATCACCCACTCGGGCCCGCCACATAGAGGCAGCGCCACATATCACAGCATAATGCCGGTGTCAACATGCGGACCACAGCACGGAGGCCCAAACTAGTAGCTGCTCGGCTCACGTTACCCGTGACATTACTGTCTGTGTGTGTTGACAGCGTCTGTACCTACTGTTGAGTTGTTGCTACTTGCTCGTCCTGTTCCTTGTGTATGTGTGTACATATGCATATATATATACGTGGGAGCGTATATATATCATGCCAGGCAGACACCAGCGTGTGTGCTGGTAAGATAAGCAAGGGTGAGCTTTAATCAAGAACCTTTATCTTATAAAATTTATCTATGGACTTTATCCACAAGGCTTTATCAAAATTTGTACAGGGGTTTTGACTACTGACTCCAACAGAAAAGACGTTGTACCAAGGAGTTTTGTTGTCAACTTTTAATTTGCTTAATTCTTTTACTCACTAATGAACCGAATCTTTGTTATCTTCTATCTTTTTGTCAGGGTTGAGTTTATTATCCAATACAATTAAATAAACAATTTCTTATTTCGTCCCGTATAGGGTGCATTAGGTCACTGACTCTCTGTATACTGTTTTATTCTCTCTTTCTACAATAAATAAAGAATTAACTTCAGTTTTGATTATAATTGTGATATAAATCAGAACTAAATCGATTCTGGATATTCATTTAAAGAAAAAAGGTAATATAATTGTATCGTATACAGTGGCGAACGTAAACTACAAATAATCCCAGAAGCAAGAAAAAGTAATTATACTTTCTTCACTATATAACGCGTTATAGTATAGGCCTAAACAAAAATAAAATAAAACACTCACGCAAAGAAGTTCTGCTACGCTGCCCGCTACACCAACTACACGATAACGATATAAAGTTTCAACAGTGTATAAAGAAAAATACAAATGTTCTCCTTCATGTTCGCACCAGCATGATTAACGACCCTTGTACAACATGACAAACAGCTTTATCCACCATGCGAAGTCCTACAGAATGTGACTTACAACAAGCGCTCTAGGTATAAAATTTCCAAATATAAACTGAGTGTAGAAAAAGCAGAAGAATCTAACCTTGGCCACATGATCTGAGAGTATTTTTTTTTTTTGCCGTGTATGTGAGTGAATGTAAACCAACTCACATTTCAACATATGTTTCTCACATAGGCATCCTTCAGTTCTGGGTGGAGAGTATTCATGTTGTTGTTGATGTTCTGAGATGTATCAATTAGAAACCTCTTGTGTAATGTTTTTTTTTTATTATCTGTAGAAACAAGGAGATAGTTCTTAGATGACACTTATGGTATGTTCTCTTCTTCTCCCGATGTCTCTCTTATCTCCTTCCTAACAACCTCCCCATAACTACTTCCTCCTTCATCCCAATACTCCCCATACTTCTCCTTCCTACTTCCCCATAACCTTTCCAACTTTTCTTCTCCCATACCCTCCACCAATACCCCCCACCCCACCACCTCCCCCACCTAAAATAATCTACTCCATCTTCCTCTACACCTTACTCCTCACCACCGGCCAAGAATGTCTATTTTCGGAGCCAGAGATGCTGACGTCAGTTTCTGGGGGGGAAGGTACTTGAGGTGGCAAAACAGGTGCTCTTGGGTTGATGTCCTCGGCGATTTTACTCACGTTTGGGAGAGGTGATGTGGCTCATTGACAAATTGGTGGGGAGTTTGAGCCCTTATGGGTTACTCGGGAAGTTGAGTTTGTTGTCCTACTTGAGGAATAGTTTTGTTTATGTATGTATGTATGTATGTATGTATGTATGTATGTATATATGTATGTATGCTATGTATGTTATGTATGTATGTATGTATGTATGTATGATTAGAACCTCGTTGTTGTGTGTTAGATTATTTGATGCTAATATCAAGGCTTAATATAAGTGGATAAGAAACACACAACCCCAGATAAATAAATACAAACACATACACAAACACATGACCACATAAACACCGACACATAACCAAAAACACAACCTCTGATAAATTAACAGATAATTACACACACGCACACACACACGCGCACACACACACGCGCACACACACACGCGCACACACACGCGCACACACACACGCACACACACACATACACACACACACACACACACACACACACACACACAACACACACACACACACACACACACACACACACACACACACACACACACGCGCACACACACACACACGCGCACACACACACGCGCACACACACACGCGCACACACACACACACACACACACACACACACACACACACACACACACACTTACACTTACAAATACCCTAAAGCAAAACAGAGATACGTACCAAAACACCCCCCTCCCTCACAGGTAAATATAGTGATACACCTGCATAGTTAGCCTCCTGCACCTCTTGAGGCCTTTAAGGGGAGTGGTAGTGGGTGTGGAGATGGGGGTGGGTTAAGGACCAGGTAGACAGGTTGTAACTTGGCAAGGTTAGGACAAGTCGTAACTCAAGTGGTACCTGAAGGATAGAAGGAAAACATAACCCTCATTGGCCTCACGTGCATCATACGGACACACAAAAAGCCTCAAGATTATAGATTAAAAATTGAGACCTTCTTAGAATCTCGAGTCATGGCAGATACTAGTAAGTCTTCTTGCATATATATATATATATATATATATATATATATATATATATATATATATATATATATATATATATATATATATATATATATATATATATATATATATATATATATATATATATATATATGCTGATAACCACAAGGAAAGAAGAAAACACGAAGTTCCCAAGGAGTTACTCTCCACCTTTTTCATCAGTTTGTTTCTCTTCATTTCTTCTTCTACCAGTTTCTTTTGCTTGGGGATAGGAGGGATAAGGGTGGGAAGGTTGGGGGATAGGAGGGGTAGGGGTGGGAGGGATGAGAGGGTTGGGAGGGAAGGAGGTACTCGTAAGATTGGGGATTTATGCGACAGAATACCAACCATTACTGCTCTTCCTTTCTCCTTTCCTAAATCCCTCCCTCCCCCCTTCTCTCCTTCCCTCACATTCAACCCTTCCCTCTCATCCTTCTCTCTTATCCTTCCCTCCTTCCCTCAATTTCAACCCTTCGTCTCATCCCTTTCCCCTCCCCCCTATCCTCACTTTCCACCCTTCCTCTCATACCACCTCCTTCCCTCACTTTCAACCCTCCCTCTCATCCTTCCTTCACTTTCAACCCGTCCTTTCATCCACGTCTCCTTTACTCTTATCCCTCCCTGCCTTCCTCCCCCCTTTCATTTCTCCCGTCTCTCCCTCCCTCTCCTCATCTCTCCCTGTGAGAGGAGACAGAGCCAGCAGGTGGGAAGCTAATTGCTTGGGTCCATTTCGTCCTCGTGATCACAGGTAATCTCTACAAGTCGGGATGATCATGTCGAGAGAGGGTATCACGCTCTAGCCTCCTGACTTTACTTTTATACGCTTATACAGAAGAGGTTTATAAGGGTCACATACAAAACTATGTTATACAAACATTTCATAGTGATGTTAATAATTAGGAAAGAAAATATCTAATACAAATATATATACTAGAAAAAACAACATAAATATAACATACGTATATTTATATGTTTTATGGCCGTAAGATATGTTATTCATATTACAAACAAGAGTTTTGAACAAGATTGTAAACGTGGGTATAATAACCGTAGAGTTTTCCTGGAATATCTAAGAATGCTGTATTGTAATGGCATAGGGATTTTTTATTGGAACTATGATAAGGGCACACACACACACACACACACACACATATATATATATATATATATATATATATATATATATATATATATATATATATATATATATATATATATATATATATATATATATATATATATATTTACCGCCTTTTATAGCAGGAAAGTAAGTATTGAGATATATTTCACCTTTAAGACAGTATCAATGACAGTGATGTGAGGGGGTGATCGTGTACGTGATATGCCATGCATAAATTATAGTTAGGAACTAAGGTGTACAGGTCGTGTTGGTGAAAATGATGCGTCGTAAATGTCATCCCGAGAGACAGGTGACAGGTGGCTGTACCATGACTCTATCTTACTCCGCAATGAAGTTTTTGTACAAATATGTTAGAAATTTGAATGACATTATCATAAGAGAGATTATTCGGATAGTTAGTCACTCAGGGTAATAAATACATACGCCCGTCTTGTTAAAAGTGAAAAATAACACATCGGAATCTCTTCAAGCTATTTGTTTTTTGCACACACACACACACACACACACACACACACACACATCTGTTCTGTTATTCATTTGATGTAAATATCAATACAATAACATCCCTTAAAGAAAAACTAATATCTTATCCCTCAAAATAATTTCCACAACTGCAATCCTCGAGGAAGTGGCGAAGAAAAGAAAAAAGTTACTTTACTTTCATCTCACTTTAATGAGAGAGATGGTTGGTGTGCCGGCGGCGGATAGACTCGTCTGCACACGATGAAGACGACGATGACGAAGAAGAAGAAAGCAGTTGATTTACATGCCGACGGAGCTGACAGTCACAAGTTGAGGCGTATCGCCCCTCGCCTGCCACATTTTCAGCTGTTCATTTAGCCTCGGCGCCGAAGTTGTCTCATACTCGCTACGGTGGCCTGCTAAACTTCCCTCGTCCGCGTGTGAATAAACCTTGCACGTAATCAACACCAGGACCTTATCTGGGCACATTTGCTGGATACACCGAGTTGGGAGGGAAGGAGAGGAGGGAGGAAAGAGAAGGAGGAGGGGGAAGGAGGAGGAGGGGTGGAAGGAGAAGAAGGAGGGGAAGGAGTAGGAAGAGGGGGGAGGAGGGAGGAGAGTGAAAGAGGAGGAGGGGGAAAGAGAAGGAGGAGGGGGAAGGAGGAAGGAGAAGGAGGAGGAGGAGGGAGAAGGAGGAGGGAAAGGTGGAATAAGAAGGAAGAGAAGAATGAGGAAGGGGAGGTGGAAGTAAGAGGCCAGTCCAGGAGAAGGAGGAGAAGTAAGAGAGTGTGGTTGCCTGGGTGCTTTCTCCTCTAAGGGATTTTCTCTTGTTTTTTCTTTGCCTCTATGGTCCCGACGCGATTCTTTTTGGGGGTCGGAAGTTTGCCAGTTCTCGGGAGGTCATCACTCTGTGGAAAGGATGGTGACTTATGACTTCGAATTACGCTAGATAAGGTAAAGTTTAATAAGAATTCCAGAAATTTTGGCATATAACTTTCTTATGTATTTTTTTATACTGTGAGAAATACTTTGTCCGGAGGTGTAATTATTGCTTCCTTTTTTTTCAACATCAGTATACAGTGAAAACTTTATATATATTAATTTTCTGTGAAGTGAGAAAATATATGAAACACATCGTATGAAATTTCATCTGAAGTTAACAATATTCTTCTAACATATGAAAATTTATGATGAAAATAATGAAAATAATAATATATAAACGTTATAATAAAAGACAGAAATACAAGTAATTTCGTGACGTTTTTATTCATGATAATATAAAATAATTACATTTAACGTATTAATATCAGTAATAGGTGTACTTATAGCAAAGCTCAGTTGATATTTACGTAGTAGTAGTAGTAGTAGTATATTTAATAAGCTAATGAAATAGTAGCGAAGGTGCAGCTATAAGGGGAGGTTGGAGACCATGTTGTTAAAAAAGTAGTAGTAGTACTTATAGCAGTCATAAAATAGGGTTAGAAAGTAGCAGAAGTAAGAAAGCAGGCGAGCAATTATGATAGTAGCGGTAGCGGCAGGTATGGTGAGCGTCGGCCGATGGATGATGGCTCAGGGTCTAGCGTGGAGGCTGTTTAGTGACGACAGGGGATGGTGACGCCTGTGTGTTGTGGAGATCTTATTACCTATTCATTCTTAGTCTATTCTTCTATGTCTCTTTGTTATTCTCTTCCTCTCTTTATATATCTACGTTTCTTACATTCTATTTGTCTTTGTCTCTCTCTTTTGTATATTCTTCTATCTCATTTTTCCCCATATCGTTTTTATCTCTGTCTCTCTCTCTATCTCTTCTTTCTCTTTCTGTGGAAAAATAAATCCCCAAGAAATAAAACCTATCCTACATTGTATTACCAAGGTCTTATAATACTTGTTACTCTATAAATAAAATATGTTATAACAATACTTCATCAACATTAAAATATTACTCTAGATACTGACTGTCATTTTTAAATATAAACCGGATTTATAAATCATCTTACAACTTCCATCCTTCTTAATGTAAGATATACACAACTCATGGTAATATTAATAAATCTTGTTGATCTTTCCTTCCATCATTTTATCGCCATGCTGAAGAGGAAAACATCTTATTATTTTTTCAAAGTTAAGATTTAACGTATATTTCATCTGCTTTGTATTTACTGTTTTTGTTAATTTTGGTTTTGTGTGAGAGTGAGGAAGTCTTCTTTGTTTACGTGTGTTAAGGATATACTTATATTCTTACACCTAGTTTTGATATATAACTATAGCTAAATGTACACATACCAATATATAATTCCATTTCTTACGTACACACACACACACAATATCTCTCTCTGTTGGATGCCGCATAGTACCCAAATATATTTCTGAGGAACTATATTAATCTTGATATTGTGGTTTACTTTAAATATGTATAAAATGTGTTTGTGATCATTATCATTAGGTTACATTGTAGAAAAAATATTAACCTTGATGTGAGAATTATATTATGAATTATTACTTCCGCTCGTCATAATATAAGGACTTCAATATGTTATATTATAAAATTAAGATAATATTCGAAGATAAGCCGATGGGTTGAGTCGAGGAAAAGATGAGAAATACAAAATAACACAAACGTACAAAGGGACATTAATAGTTTGTACCAATTAACAGCAATAACTGAACAATAGCTAATAACTTTGGTCATGTCAATTATCACATAGATGTCGAAATAAATAATGTAAACTACCGAAAACCGGACATACACACGGGCATTACTTGAAGGATACAGGATGTGTCATGTGTTATTCTTGTGACTGTTAATGGAGTATGTCTGTCGTACGAGGAGAAAACACAGAAAAAAAATTATTACTCATTATTATTATTATCATCGTTATCATCATTAGTAGTAGTAATAATAGTGGTAGTGGTGGTGGTAGTAGTAGTTGTAGTAGTAGTAATTATTGTTTTGATATTACTATTACTATTATTATCACTACCATTAACACAATTACTGTACTAACGTTAAAAGCCCATTAACGAACAAATAACGAAATATGAAAAAAACGTAACCCACACAAACACCCCATCACTGAGGGGTGAGGCTCCCTGAAACACATTTAACACTCTCTTAACATATTTTGGGAGGATCGTGTTTTTTATCCTAACCAACCTTTCTAGCACAACCTTAAAAGCTGCCTTGTGATCATCAGGAGGCCCTAACACACCACTTAGCTTAGTCTCCGGATTGTCAGACCATACTTGTGGAACACTTAAGGGAGGGGGACGAGGTAGGTGTCACCTGTAGAGGCCGGCCCAGGAGTAGTGTTCTTCGTCGTGTTCTTTTTCTTCTTTTTCTTGGTGTTTTGTTTATGGGTGAACTTGTTGGTGTGTTTGTTTTATTATTTATTTTTAGTTGATTATCATTTTATTCATCTGTTTGTTTTTTCATGTTTTTTTTTTATATTCGTCTGATATTTTTTATTTATTTGATTTGTTTATGTACTTGATATTATTTATGATATTATTTATTTGTTTAATTAACTCTTTTCTCAAGCTAAGGTCGTGACTGTGAGTGTAATGTTATTTATACTTGCACTATTGCTCTCTAGAAATACAAATTTGAAGAGATATTTCTACATATTTACTGATTCACCTTATACTTTAAGTAGCTACATAAAATAAAAAATAAAAATAAGAAGGTTGTCAATACAAAACTAAATAATAACTTAACATTTATTTACTGTATAGAACAAGAGTGACTTAAACAGAGTGGTAGGCTTGTCTAGTTACGAATACACGAACACAGACAAAAAAATAATTACATACAGTATTTATATTACTACAGCAGTCTCCTAGAATTTTGGATTTACCACATGTGTACAGTGGAGATAAAGCTTATATAGATAATTATATATCAGAGAAACGTATCACTGAAGTTATAATTACTAATGCAGTATACTCGCTTCAGGTGAGGTGGTTTGACCTACATTACATAACCGAGAGTAAGCGTATGTGAGCAATGTAATACAAACAAACACCGCAGGACTTTATATGAGCTCCATTTCGTCGGGAAAACGCCGGTAAAATGGCCAATTTCCCGGAGAAATCGCTGTAGCCAAGCCGGGATAGCTACAGAAAAGTCGTGCGAGACCGTCAGCATGAATAGTGTGATCATATAATACCTTTTAAAAGAATGACATTTATTTTACCTTATATTATTAATAATAGTCCCAGACAACTGTACCAAAACATAACTGTTCATGTAAATAATTCACCCAGTTTTTCATTATTCAGAGAATGTTTTTTATGCACTTCAACATAGGCCTACACTTTTTCCGGCATACTTTTAACTATATGGGGAAGGTGTTACAGATTTACTGAATACACGGTTATACATAATCAACCAAGCTAATTCCTCTCCCCTTCTTACTCATTCGGTCTACACGGAATCCTTGCTGTATTATCCTAGTAGTTCAGGATAGTCAACATCGACCCCAAGAAACATATTGGAAATGCACGAGTCGGCAAAAGGAGAATTTGGGGATGAAGGTAAAGATTACGGGGATGTGGGGGCTGAAATGAAGGGGGAGGGGGTCTGAAAATAGGGAGAAATTGGCTGGAGGGAAAGAAAGACCTGACGTAATTGGTTATTGGGGAGATTGGTGGTCATGGACGTGAGGGAAGAGAGAGAGAGGGGGTGAGGGTGGTAGAGGAAGGTGGATTCGGCCATAAACTTGAGGTTGTGTGAGATTTGTCGCGGAGTTTTTGATGTCTGGTTTTCTCTGGTCGTTTCTTATCTTCTATGTACAGTCGAGTACAATAGCCATGAGATGTATAATATTTTTTTGGTATATGCTGCACCATATATCACTAAAAATATATATTACAGGCCAATAAACTTACTGAAGACCACTTAAGCTGTCACATACAATTATATACTCAATCAAAAAGCAGTGGTAATTATTTAATATATTTCTAATTACTACTAATCTTTTTTATTTTAAGATATCATGTAATTATTAATTATACGAACATAAGTGCCTATAACTTCCTCCTATTTTGCTATATGACGCAAAATTAGTATATGATCGAAAATATATAATAGAATATATTGCATGTTTTTTCTACGTTGCTTAAAAATATGTTGCAGATCCCTAAGACTTTTTTCAACTTGGCCGTGAAATTATCCCCGAGTTAAGAAGTTGAGTGAAATTTAATTTTTATTTCTCAACTTTTAGGTTTAACATTTAGGGTAAAATCTAAAAGGATTGAAGTTTAATTTTCTATTTTACTTTAATAAAATAATTCAGATTATCGATTCAATGATAACTTGCTCGTAATTATGGCAAAATTTATCTTCCATAACGCTTACATGAGTCAAGTGTGAATGTCTTGCATATACAACAATAATATATGACGTACGCTGACTGGCACAACCTAACCTAACCTAGTCGATTTGTTAGTATTTTGGCTGCTAGTCTTGAGATAACGTTTATCATTCCACCAACAAAGGGAATATTATCATTCACAGTATCGCCTGATGAGAGACAATATCATGGCGAGACATTATTCTAAAACACGCTCATTGCTCTGACCTTCATTCTTATAACTATTTTTTTTTCTATTTAACTATTTTATTTTCTTATTTGGGTATGACGTAACCTCAACACGAAGGCTTAAATGATCCCTGTTGGTAAAATATCACTGAAGGAATTACATAACCATCAAAACTCATGGTAGTTGAACATCGAATCATTTGAAGCATAATAAACTTTTACCTTCATCTATACGTACAAAATAACATTAATATATAAACTCCAAATGACAGTAAATAAAAAAATATTCTTTTACTATTCTTAAACAAACTTATATTTATTTGGATTAGAAAAAACAACAGACACAACGATAGAGTCCTCGCGTGTCTCACCAGTCTAAGGCTCTCAAAGTAAGTATTACGTATGAGTATTATTCTCAAGGTCACTTCTCTAACATCCTGGTTTGAAGCAATATTACAGTTTATTTTATTTGTTATTTATTCTCGATGTTAAAGTAAATCAAAACTATTATGTGTATTAATACTTTGGCTTATGATGTATTTATTTCACGTTTTTTTTTAACTTTGATTTTTTTTTATTTCTGTATGTATTTACGTTATTTTTGTGTATCTATATTCTATATGGTCAACTATTGGCCTCTGCGGTCGTGAGATGTAAGACCTTCACCAACACGGTATAGGAGTGGTGTCTTGAAGGTATTGGTGTGGGGTGAGTTTCTCGGGTCAAAGGTCAACCTCGTTTGTAATTGCGCATAATGACCTTCAACGACGCCCTAATTGTAATGCCAGAGAGGATCACCACTAATCAAGTCATTTACCCAGCGTGTGATTATTTGCTATCCCCAAACAACCTCCCATTGGTTCTAAGATAATTGTGCGTTTTGCCCCAATTTTTTTTACGTGAAACAATGAATTACCTTCGATATTCATCCACTATTATTAATTTTATTTTAGATAACAATAAGAAGTCACCAATGTAAACAAACACCTAGTATGAGATGACGTAAGCAATGTGTATATCTATATATGATTGTTTACTCTGGACAACAACAAACAGAATATATCTATCATGATTATTATTTTATTTCCTTGGATTTCCATATTTATTTTATTTCCCACAGTTTATATAATTTTCAGACGTAAATATTGAGCAGATAATTCCGGGTATAATATTAAAGTCTGATAACTAAGACTTTCTTGTTAATGCTTTGTGTATTATTGTATGAAGGATGAAGTGATGCAATATATATTAGCAGTTGATATATGACAGTAATAATAACAATAATAACAATAATAATAACAATAATAATAATAATAATAATAATAATAATAATAATAATAATAAAGTAACTTTCACCAACATTACACTGCAAAACTACAAAGGGAAAAACCTAGAAAACATACAATAACAAGAGTCAAGCTAGAGTCAGGAACAGACACAGACTTTATGAGGGTTTTCATGGCTGGGAGCTATTGATTGAAGAACAGAGGAAGGTGTGTGCAGGAGATACTGTGGGGACGATGACTACTTGTTATGGCGAGAAGTCTATCTAGTCTTGTATATTATGGTTCATTATGGGACGCTTGTTGTTGGCAGTTTAAATAGATTTATTAACGAGTAAGAATAAATGAAATATGAAAATGAAAATAAAATCAAGTAAAAATTAGACTTTCATAAGGAAATTTAATCCTTAATTACATCATTTTACCTGGCTATATTTTTGCTTGCCATTATGACTTGAAGACTTGAAAATAATTAACAGAATCAAAGTATCTACCGTTCAATTAGTATTTAATAAAATATCAGAACCACTTACCTTGACACATATATCTAGATGATCGTCTTTCAATATCATAAAATACAAAATTTTTCACTTGACTTTTTTTATCTTACTGGATTTCTTTACGAGAATAACATTAGGCTCGGTTTGTTTATTGTGTTGACAATTGTATATTGCAATTCCTACATCTCCATGATTTTGCAACACAAGAGAACAATTTATCATAGTCTCTTATAGTCAACCTAATTCTATACAATATAAAGTCCTTAGACAAAGTACATATATAAGTACATAAGGAATCTACAGGTATGTCTAAGAGGGAAATCCTATTATGATCTCAATACAATTAGCTCATGGCCATACGTAGCGAGTGTAGTGAAAGGCATATTACCAAAACAGCTGATACCATGACCCTCAGAATATATATCCAGAATTACGTAACTGTAAACGTTTGCCTGTTGTTGTTTTCATATCTGAGGTGTTTCAATATGCTGGGTATAAAATATCTCTTTATATATGCCATGGGTAATCACGTAAAAAATCCACCTGTATAGATATATATTTCGTTGTTACTTTTTTTTTAATCAGGGTATTTCGTGATTGAAATTTAATGACATATAATCGATTTGGTTTATGGTACGTGTCTGATTACTCGACCATTCACTCTGTAGTTATTTTACGTGATTTATATAAATACACGTATCACTAGTCACACTGTGTAATAAGTTAATAGTAAATAATTAATAAAAAAATAATATCCTTATCTATTTTCTGCGATGGAGGGTCGGGTTCTGATTAGAACTGATTAGGTGGATTGTAAATATACGGAGAGCTGACAGGCAAATTACCAATCTCGAGCCAGTGTTGATCATGCCAATCTGGCAGGCTTATTAGAGGCCGTCTGACCGTCACTCCTTCGTGAATCACCCCCGTCCCCCATCCTCCCTCTCTCTCAATCTTCCAACCAACAGCGTTAACGAAGCACATGCGCGCTCTCTCTCTCTCTCTCTCTCTCTCTCTCTCTCTCTCTCTCTCTCACCCTTCCTCATTTTCTGTCTTCCTTACTCTACATTACTATCTGTCATTTTCCCTTTATCCTTAATTGAACGAATTTCAGTTTCACAAGACAATCCTGACAAAAACTTTACTACAAATTAAAACATTATGTATCTTTCTCTATCTCCTTCTCTTTTCTTTTTCTCGTTCTCTCTCTTCTCAGCTGAGCGTATTTCATCATAATAAGAGTCTCATAACTAAAGCAACAAATGAAATCCTCCTAGTGCCTGTGTGTGTGTCTGTCTCTCTCACTCTTGGTCTTCGGATTTCTCTTCTTTTTTTCGCCTATCAGAGAATCTACTCTGGCCGAGAATGGCCTCCTGTGCCAAGGGAACACGATATTTTACTCCACAAGCTAAAAGGACGGGCTGGCCTTGGGATATACCGTCAATTTCGTCCGACCACAGAGCCGTCCTGGATGGGAGGCTCCCCTTTACTCTAATTAAGGTATGGTACGGTAAAAGCCATGCATATACAACGGAGTCGGGGTTAAAGGTCGATCCACATTTTATATATATATATATATATATATATATATATATATATATATATATATATATATATATATATATATATATATATATATAAACACTCCAGGGTGAGCGTCGAAAGCACTTTGCCTACGAGGCTGGCTAGTGAAGCATTGTATTTTTGTCTTTCTGTTCTGTACACTTTAAGCTGGCAGATCTTCAAGGTTGATCGGTGTTATTCTAATGCCGTCGCATTTATCATTTTCATCCTGACTTTTATACTTCGCGATAGTAATGTAAAATACCCAGAACATCCGGACAGGTAAATAATTCCTAGAATTTAACTTCACCTCCAATCTTTTTATATGGTTTTGTTTGACGCAGATGATCCCTGGAAAAAAAAAGGATGGAATTATCATTGTTGTAAAGATAAACGTTATCTGATGTTGGAAATGATATACTGCAAATAGTGTAATCATGCACCGAGGGAGGAATATGCTAATCGGAGAGAGTAAACAGGAGGATCGCGTTTTCCGTTTACAGCTTTTGATCACGGGCTGTACATTTCATTTTATTTTGGACGAAGAAAACTTTGTACAGCTTTATTTTCACAAATTGTGTGGGATCTTTCATCTTTTAAATAATTTATTTGAATGTGATTATAAACTGAAGACATGGTTGCCATAACAACTGCCTTTCACATCAATCTGTCCATCCGCCAGCAGACACAAATGGAAAATACGTTTATGGTACATATATTTGTGAATTAAAATAAGTATATAAGCCTACATGTGTGCCTTTCGTATGTACATTTGTATATAATTGACGGATGAGTATAAAGACAATGTTATGTGTGCATGTAAATAGATATGGATTAAATGCATAAATATATATGTTGTAGCCGTTGTTGTTGCTGAAGAAACGAAAAGATAAATAAACACCATGGTACTTAGAGGCACACAATGCTTTCGATATAAGACTTAAAAGGATGAAACAAATTAAGTTCTATTTTACTGTAGAGAGCGAGAGAAGCCTACACCTTGTCTTACTGAGTGAAATATTTCGTGTCATCAAAATTCTTGGTGTCGATAAAAACATTTAAGAGATCGTCTAATCTGGTGTCTGGGAGGTCCTGAGTGACCTGTTTCGACCTCCAGCTCCCTTCTTTCTTCCCTCCCCTTCCATGGCTCCCCTCGCCTCCTCCCATGACTCCTCCCCACCCCCCCTGGCACAGTCGTGTCTGGTGCCAAGACTGTTGTGCCTGGGAGTTGAAAGGGTAGTGGGGGGGAGGGGGGTGGTAAGGGTTGTTGGGGGGATGGGGGAAGGGGTAAAGGGGAGATGGAGAGGCTAAAACTTTTCCCCTTTTCTCGCATTTATCTCGCTTAATTTCGGAACTGCCAAATTACCGATGAACCTCAATTATTTTGCTCAAATGAAGCTTTTAAACACATTTTGATGACGTCATTAGCATGGTCAGGCTAGTAATGACTGAACTTAAGGAAGGAAAGGAGAAAAAAAAAGGAGGAGATACTCTTTGTCTGTGAAACACAAAATTCGGCCGCAATTACGTTGTCTATATGACGAATTATACGACACACTGACCAATGCCGTCTGTCAGATTTTTCTCTATACGAGGGTGAAGAGGGGGTGAGAAAGGGGGGTGTGTGAGGGAGGTTAAGGGGGGGTAGGGGAAGGAGAGACAAGGGTTGGGGTGGTAGGGGTGAGAGGTGGGGGTCTCTGCATAGGGTTTGATTTTCCCGCGCCTACGATCTCTGGTGGTGTATTATGTTCTGGTGACCAATCACGGAGCTTGGAGGACGTGACACGAGGGCCAGGGGCGAGCGCTTCTCCCTCAGGACTCGGCAGGTTTGGCCTTCTTTGCGTGTGTTGACAACGTTTATTCCGACTCCTCGCCTGAACCCCTTTTTCTGACAGGATGATCCCCGGTGCCCCCTACCCGACACGCTGACGGAAGAATCAGGTGACGCCCAGTAAATCTCGCGGGAAACACGCGCCCTCGGAGTGTTTTGGTGTTGAGCGCTTAATTAAGATTCTTCGCTTTTTTAGTAGAAAAATGTACCAATAACTTGTTTGTTTACGTTCGCGCAGCTGGATGTGCATACAAAAAAAAGGATGAAACGTTCGCAGGGAGTTCGAGGCCACAAACGTCAACAGTGAGTCGATCTTATCCACGTCAACGTCACCGACCTCGGGAGATTCAACCTCTCGTCCACGGTTCCACGTTCCTGCCTCCACGTGGTTTTGTTTTTTCTTAGAGGGGGAGGGGAGGGACCCAGTGGACGACGATCGCCTTCGTCAGTACAACTGGATGAGGATAAAGTGTGACCAATTCAACCCCCGAGGAGTACCGGGGAGGCTCCTGGTGTGTGTGTGGGGTGTTGGTGAGTGTTCTGGGCTGTCACCTGCTTGCACTAGCACCATTTTTTATTCTAGTTTTATTTCATTGATTGATTGCATTGGCTTTTAGTGTATGTTTAGTTAAGTGTAGATTAGGAATTTGTAGATATATAGTTTAATGAATTGATGTTTAAAAAATGGCGCATATTTGTTCATTAGAATCTAGTATAGGATGCTAACAATGTATATTTTTTATTAGAAGTTTCCAAACCCCATTGCAGGACCAAGGTCGGCTTTAAGCCCCTCCCACTCTACCTTCCATATGGCCACGCCCCCGTACTACTCATGCTAACAAGAATCCTTTCAAAGCTGCACACTGGTCGTCATCGCTCCTCATACACAGTACCCAAGAGCAAAGTTTCTGGTTATAAATCTTCAATTGCAGGGTTCGGCTGAAGGCTCAACCTCTAGTGATAGGCAGGTATTTTGAACAGTCCAATAAATTGTCTCAGCCTTAGGCTACGAGCTCCTCATTGGTCGCCGTCAGGCGCGCGTGTAGTTTATGACTTGCCATATGAACGCTGATTGGCTGGTTGGACATGCGCGTCAGGGAAGCTCCTCCCCTCTTGTTATTTACGACCAATAATTTGCCACCCAACTTAGGGGTGTGCGCCAAACAGCGTCGGTCCAGACAAACAAATGGGTGGAAAAAATGCTCTCTCTAAGCTGACGTGAAACCAAAACAATTGCTCTATGTATTAGATATGCTTGTAAACTCGAGGCCGCTCTGCAGGCAAATGGGCTCCAGCGCCAGCCTTATCAGTCGCCTGTGAAACATTTTCGTAAGCTCATTGAATAATTCTGATTAATCCAGAATGGTAATGAACTTGCATATGATATCACCCAAAATAATTTGATTCTCAGTGTAAATTTCATGGTTTTATCTTTTAATAGCGTCCTTCTGGTTATCACAAGGAATGAATTTATAATGAAATCTTATTTTAATAAGGTTTCAGAATATATAATTTTAATATTAACTAAACCAACTGCTACCTTACACGTATATATTATAAAAAATTGAACCCGAACACCTCGACTTAAGCTGATATTAGTTCTGTAGTGTGTTTGGGACCCCAGTCTCCCTTATCACTGTTTAACCCCATTACATTTAGCACTAGAGTATAAATCCATCGTCTTATCATCTTAAGTGCAACAAAACATACGAGTCTGAGCCCTAAAATCACTCTAAAACTCAGCCACGAAGGGATCATTGCACGTGCAAGGGCCGCCCGCGCATGCTACCGCCATCTATTGAGAGTATCGGGAGTCTGTGGCATTGGCCCCGTGCCTCTTTTTTAGCCTCCATGTACGTCTTTTGCCAACAGCTGTGGCACTGACGTCCTGGGGAAGCTGGCAGGCTCTCGTTCGCTGACGTGGCATCTACACACAACGCTATCTTCACGCTTTGGGTTCTCTTCTTCGACTTCTCGTGCCATTCTATTACAAAGGATGGAGCATGCCAGAGTGGCCCCAGGCGTCGAGTAGAGGCGAGAATTGTCCCAACCTCAGTCGTGTTATAGCCCTTAGGACATTTTCCAGACGCGCGTCTTCCCATATTCTTTAATCGACCCAGCACAGAATGATATCAGAGACCCCCTTTAGATTCAGATGCATTCTAAGATAGTCTTCTTGTCGTGTAAATGGCCTGATGATCCTTATGTTCGGTCTAATTTCCCAATCTATCACGAAAAACTGGTTTAGTATGCGACCTAAGATTAAGACGAATAATCTATCTCGACATTTTGTGTAATGTAGTATTTTCACATCCCTGTAGGTCCTGAATTCGACTATATAATATGTATAAAAGATTTTCTCTAGAATAAGAAAGTCTGGACTCGAACCCAGCTGTCTGACTCATTTTCTTTCAACGTTCTCTCTCTCACTTTGCACCGCGTTCGTATAGGAGCTTCTGGAAACGACTTTGTCTACTATCCATGAACACTACGTTAATCGCTTACAAATAAACGTTGACCAGATGAAAACTCTAAAATATCAGTAGTATGGTAGATAAAAGATCAGATAAATTACGTAGCATTTTCTAAAACGATGACTTTATGACGTATTCGGACACGTTGGAGGCCCTGGATCAATACTTCATGTGTAGGGATCTGTGGCTGCGCATGTGCACAACCCAGATCTTTATAACTTTTCAATTTCTTTAGTGCTTATCACTTTGTCCTTTACACGAATTGGAATACGACTCCCTTCTCTATACATCATGATTATCGTTCTCTTCTGCAGGGTCGTTTTTAACGCCTAACGGGGTAAAATAAGCTTTGTTTACCATAGCCCTCCGCAAGACGGTTCCATTCTCTTTTGACAGACGGCTGAGGCTCGCAGGTTTTCTTTCTATATGCACAAGCCAATGGCATGTGCAGCAAACGTGAGTGTTTCCTGGTGTCGTGGTAGTGAGGGGGTTTTTGATCAATGGCAATGGGTGTTTATCTGGGTTTGTTTCGAGTTTAACCCTGAACCTTAGTTTATGATTTTGTAGACGAGGTTTATGGTATTTTGTTAGGCAAGACCAAGGGGTCGGGAGGTAGCCACCTGGTTTTACTTTAGTCCTCCTCGAAATTTCAAGGTGAGAGAGGTGGGAGGTAGTTTTCTCTGTCTGTTGCTCTCTCTCTCTCTCTCTCTCTCTCTCCGTGTGTATCCATCTCTATCTCTCAATTTCTTTCTCTATTACGATTTCTCAGTTAATTTTAATATCAGGAAGGGGGACTGAGGGACTGCCGGACACACGGATATAAACAACGATGATCTCTGAAACATGATCTAAACAAAATAATAATCGAAAAATAAAGAGACAAAGTGAGAGAGTGAGATGCAGAGAACCATACAGACAGAAGCATGGGCACATCACCTATTTGTTATTGTGGTAGTTACTGTATAATGCAGGACGCCCAACCTTTACAAGTAGATGTGTCTACTGCTTAGAGTTTCATGAAACAAGCGACACTGAACGCCTGCGCCAGTGCTCACGTCTCCCTGGTGAACCTTCATTTAGTCATTCCATCTCAAAATGAATTAATATGTAGCTATGATGATAAGAAGTGGTAGTGTGCTTAATATTATAATCAGGCTTGCGTTTACGTAATCGAACGCTAAACTCAGAATGTCATTAAGATTAAATTTACATAATAGAGAATATATATGTGAGACATAAACTCAAAATGACTTCAAATTAAAATTAGCATAATTGAAAATACTTGGAAAACATACCTATTTACCGTAAGAAATAGTATTATATTTTTGATAAAATGTAGAAGTCCTCTGATACATTTTTTTTTGAAAAACAGATGAATATTAAACTATAAAATCATAAAAAAATAATAATTTCTCTCCCTCACGTTGAAAGATCATCCCGGAAAGTAATCTCAGGGTGGTCAAATTGGCAAGGCACCCGGCCTCTCTCAATCTGCATTTAATCTTAATTATATGCATTGATTTTCGTGCCATCAGCCTATTTTATCAGTGGAGTCTATCCATCACTCCCTCCGAGAGACGCTGCGGCCACGGCATCAGCACAAGAACCCAGTTGTATGGCGTGGGTTTGTTTATCACCAGCGAGTGTGTGTGTTTACCAGATGGTCTTAGAGACACAAGGGGAGTGTGTTTAACCCTCCAATGTTTACATGTTGCTATCACAATTTCGTCAGACATTGATTCATGGATGTTAATATATTGATATCACAAACTCGCGAAATAGAAATTAATCCAGGGCTAATGATGAAGGAATTTACATTTGGAGTCGTATTTTAAACTGGTTATATTAAGACAAAAGATGTATTGACTCAGATACCTTTAAGGAGGTCATAGCTAAGGCAATATTGTGTGGGGATACGTCAAAGGGAGGCGTTTATTGTACGTCTGTGAACCTAATAATGAAGACCATGGTAACTATAAAACCTTGATCTTAAACATGAATATTTATTTAAGGCAAATATTTTAAGTCGACATAATAATGATTTCATAACCAAATAATTTAAATTGGTATATTCTGTCACTTATTGTCAACCATCACAAAAATACGGGTAATTATAGTAAAAATAACGATACTATTACACTTAAACATAAAAAAGTCTTACGTCACTAAGAGAACGAGAGAATACGAAATATATTGTCGTTTATTAAAAAAAACACACTAAAGTTAACTCATCATCGTAGTCATCCATTCTCCTCCCTATGGTTGACGAGTTGGCAAAAAGAAGCACAAAATATTAGACCTTTAGAGACACCGATGAGAGAGACGAAGCCAGCCAGCAGGGTCGACCAGACGAGAAAAAAAAATATAGGAAAAAAAAACTCGTTTGCATCTACTTAGGTATGCAAAAAGTGTGACCCATGTATAATAAATGAGAGAGGCCTCTTTTTCTACCCTCCAACTGCGGTCTTTTACTTATTGCACACACACACATATACCGACACCAGCCCAAGTTTTTGTGCTGTTTTGCGTAATTCATGGGATTAGTCGTATTTTCTGGATGATTAATCGGGGACTTCTGTAATTGTGTGTAATTTTCGGTGTATAACTTGCTTGCGTGGTTCAGTGTCCTTTTTCTATATAGATTTACTCGTTTCACATGTGAGTCTGTTTTGGTATTTGTAAATATTGTTGTTTACGATGTGTAAACGTCTGCACGACTCGATATTAATAACAAATCACTCAGCTCGTATCACCGTCACTGCCTAGATAAAACTGACTTTGTCGTCTTCCTTCTCTCTCGCCAAGAGATAGATTTCTGCCATTTTACAATATGCCCACAAAAAACACCAACTTCATGGTTATTCAAAATTGTACAAAAAAGAGGCGAGAGAAGAGTTTCCACACTACTTTGCCTACACATTTCCCTCAAATTCTGTTTTATTATGCATGAAGAGAGAGTCTTCAGCTCAGAGTAGGCCTAGGAGGGCAGGGCTGTGAGGTGCCCGGAGACCGCGGAATTATTTTATTGCCCGATATTCGCACGGAAACCCAATGGGCAAAAAAAAAAAAAAAGAGAGAAAAATTACCTGTGAAAAAAACAAGAAGGACCATCCATATACGCGACCAGTGAAGAAAAAAAAGATAAAAAAGAGGATATACCAAAGTGTCTTATTTTCATTTGTTTATTTTTTCCTGTTAAGTAGGAGAGCCATCAGACGCGTTACTTCATAAGGCTGTAGTAGAGTCACTTCGTGTGGTATATTAACACAGTTCAGTGAGTAACTTTCTCATTCAGCACCTACTGTACCTCTTGCTTCTCTCCTGACCTGAATATTTTTATGACTGGTCCTTTTCGCACACACACACACACACACACACACACACACAGTATATGGGGTATAAAACTACACATAGTAAATGTATACAAATCTAGGTTATTCATTTGTAATACTTTAGTAGATAAATTAACACAAGACGAAGACTAATGTAAGTTTTTTTGCAACGAAGTATTTATAAATTTAATAACGTTATAAAACTATTTGGTGATTTCTTATTCGTTAATATTTATGTATTTGTTATTATTCTATTCATTTATTTATTTACAATTATAATTTATATACTTTCGTGTCTCCATTTAGTTAATTTATTTCTTATTACTTTTACAACCACAACTTAAACTAAACCCAACCTTACTTAATGAAACTCTAACTTAACTTAATCTTAACCCTTAATGACAGAACTAATCCCTTACCACTATGCTCTATCATACGTGACCAATGACGTCTTTGTGTTTCTTATTAAAATCACAAAACATTGATATGAAGATTATAGGTTAATACCCTCCAGTATATTGTTGGTCTGAGTTATGTGGCATCACTGTGTCCAAGCTGTCCCTCCCTCCCTGACCTTTTCCTCCCACGACACAATGTTCCCAAGCGCTCTCTCTCTCTCTCTCTCTCTCTGTTTCCTAATTCTTACCTTTCCTCATAATCAACCATATCTTCATTTATTACTCTTGTATTCGCTGTTCCTCTTTATTATCGCTTTATCTTCTCCTCACCTCATCAAGATAATCTAAAATCAACCTCAGTGTTTTCTCTTCTCCTTCTACTTTTCCTTCCATTCTTCTCACTCTTCCAGCTTCTAGTTCTTTTTGTTCTTTCTCGTATAATTCCTCTTGACATTCTTCTCTTCCTTCCTCCACCAACAACAAAGCCGTCTCCCTCTCCCTCCACCTCCCGCCAACCTTTTGCGAGCCTTCCCTCCCTTCCTCTTACCCTCCCAGGCCCTCATTCTCCCTCACTTCCCGCTCTCCCTGTTTCTTCTATACCCTTCCTCCCTAGGTCCTACCTCTCCCCCTTACCTCCTCCCCCTCTCCCCCCGCTTTCCCCCAATCCTCTTAGTTACCATAGTAATTCGAGCTCCCCTTCCTTTCTCCCTCCCTCCCTCCCTACCCCCATCTCTCTCTCCCTACCCCCATCTTTCCCTCTCCGTCCTTCCGTCTGCCCCTTACCTCCTCCCTTCTTTCTTCCCTCCTTTTTCCTCCATCACTGCCTCTTCGTCTTCTTTCTCGCCATAGCCTCCTGATTGTCCCACCTTTGTTCCTCTAATCTTCAATCCCTCCATTTCCCTTTCCTACCTTCTCTATTCGCTCTTCCCTCCTAATACTACCTCATCCCTCCATCCTCCATCTTTCCCTCCTTCCTTCTTCCTTCCCATTATCCTACCATCTTTCCTTTTAGTTTCCTCTCCTTCCCTAGCCCTCATCTCTCTCTCTCTCTCTGTCTCTCTCTCTCTCTCTCTCTCCCTCCTCTCTCCCTATCCTGCCTCTCCATCCTCTTTACTCACCATACCCTCCCCAACTACCCCCCCTAGAGGCATTATGGAGGCCTGCGCTCTCACTGGTGGAAGAGTCGTAAATGTGATCAATATGAATGTTCTTGCCTATTCCACCTTTGTTCGCCTTCTTCCACAAGTTATAGAAGAAGCCTGATTTCACATAACTCTTTCTCTTTCTATCTTTCTCTTTCTCTTTCTCTTTCTCTTTCTCTCTCTCTCTCTCTCTCTCTCTCTCTCTCTTTCTCTCTCTCTCTCTCTGCCTGTCTGTCTCTCTCCCGATGGCTATTATCTACTTTCTAGTCATCTCAGTATGACAAGAAAAAATCCAGAAAAACAGACATTTTCTACACACAAAAAATCCTCTGAGAATTTTTTTTAAAGTCTACCACACAGAAAAAATTACAAAACAAACTCCTTGTGAAAGAAAACGGAATTTGGACAAAAATGAACGAATTTTTAATACATCGACGAACGTGAGACGAAAACGGATAAAGTTTGTCTTTCAGAAGTTGGCGAGAGAGAGAGAGAGAGAGAGAGGAGAGAGCTGGAGTTAGGGAAGAGAGGAGGGTGGTCAGAAGGAGGAGGAGGGCTGGAGATTGGGGTGGGGGGTGCTGGGAGGAGGGGAGGAGAGGGGTCAATGGCTTAGGCCTGTCGCTAAATAGAGACGTCCGGTGGTCCTCGATGGAAAGGTTCCAAGGTCTAAGGGTTAGCAAAAGAATGATAGGGGAGGTCCAAGGGTAAGCTAAGGGGTGATAAGGGAGGTCTAAGGGTGAGCTAACGGGTGATAGGGGAGGTTTAAGGGGTAAGCTAAGGGGTGATAGGGGAGGTCTTAGGGTGAGTTAACGAGTGATAGGTGAGGTCCAAGGGTAAGCTAAGGGGTGATAAGGGAGGTCAAAGGGTAAGCTCACGGGTTATAAGGGAGGTCTAAGAGTAAGCTAACGGGTGATAGGGGAGATCCAAGGGTAAGCTAACGGGTGATAGGGGAGATCCAAGGAGCAACCAAGTGATATTAGAGGAAGTCTAGTTGTTAACAAATGGGTAATAAGGGAAAACTACATAATAACTAAGGCGGTCACTAAGGGGTGATAGGCCTAGATGGTCATAACTAAGGAATGATAAGAGGGAAGTTTAGATGACTGGGGTGAAGGAAACAAGGGGAGGGGAGGACCTGAGTGGAGATGTGGTGTGTTGTTAGGGGGATGAGGGGAGAGAAAACATGTGTTGCTAAGGATTAGATGTTGAGCCATTAGAGGGAGATGTTCAGAGGGACTACTGAGGGGAGAAGGATGACTGGTTAGGAGGGGAAGGATGACTGGCTAAGGGGAGAAGGATGACTGGCTATGGGGAGAGTTATGACTACCTAAGGGGAGAAGGATGACTACCTAAGGGGAGAAGGATGACTGGCTAAGGGGGAATTGATAACACTTTGGGGTTCTGATGAGTTCTGCAATGAGGCCCACTGGAGTTGCTAGGGGAGGGGACAATGTTGGTTAGTAGAAGATGCGATTGGTTGCTAGGGGGCGAAGTCTCTAGGTTGCTAGGAGGGAGATTATAGATTGCTATGAGGGAGGTACAACGTTGCTGGGAGGGAGTTCCTAGGTTGCCAAATGGGTTGATGGGTTGCCAGGTGGGCTTGCGGTTTCTTGTTAGTTTGCTAGGGAGGCGGGGGGGGAGGAGTCGCTAGGAACTTTATTGCTCACTGGTGGTTTAGTGGTTGCAAGGACGAGGTCTGGTTGCTAAGGTAGACTTGTGGTTTCCTATACACTACGAAGAGAAGGTGTTGTGATGCCATAAGAGTTACTAATGGGGGAAGGAGTGTTTATGAAGAGGGGATTCAGTTACGTCTTAACGGTTGATAGGAGATAGGTGTTGCTAAGGAGGATTCTGAGATGTTTTAAGGGATATAAGGGGTAAGGGATAGTTGCTAAGGGGGACTTCATAATATCCTAATGGCTTCTAGGGAAAAGGTGGATGCTACGGGTAAAAGGGGACGCTTGGGTAATTTGTTGCGTTGCCAGGGGTCAGGGGACAAGGGTCAGGGGGGTGAATGGTAATGTGAAAATAGGGGGATGGGTGAAGACCCAAATTGGATGATAATGGGTAGCAAACGGAAATTAATAGGATAAACAGAGGGGGATAATAGGCAAACAGAGACAGCCATTTCATAACTAAAAATAAGCAAATGGAAGTTAAGGAGTAAACAGAGGGACATAAAATAGGTAACTAAGGGTAAGATAAGGGGAGATGCGGTTGTAACTAATGGTGAACCCCTTAAGACTCCAGAAGACTCTCCCCCTCACTTAATTCCTTCATTCAGGGAGATTTTGCCCAAGGAAAATCCTACCTTGTTGGGCCTTTGGGGATTACTGTCCCACTGTTCCTGAGCCTCGGGATTAATTTCTGCCGCTTTTATTCCTACATGAGGGATTACTTCCGGTGTTTACTCGGCATTAAGGATTAGCCAAACTCTCTCTCCAGAATCTTGGAGATTAACCTTTAAATTCTTTCTGTTCTCTCACTTGTAAATCATTTTATAGTGTTTCTCATATATTAATACCGGTTATCTTTTATGTTAGTTATATTTCACTCTAAGCTCATAGAATTTATTCATTTGTTTACTAATTTAAAGGCTTGAAAAATTAAGTTAACTTTTAAATATAAATCCTCTAGTGCGTGTTTATTTTAACTTTGTATGTCAGTAATAATTTTATGTCGACATGAAACAAAGAGAAACAAAAAAAAAGCATTGTTATAGTGTGTGTTCCGGGGGCGTCAGGGGCAAGTGTTCTCGTGTGTGTTTGGACGTGTGTTTAAAAACATCTTATCTAACACTAGGGCGGCCTAGGTAACTCGAGAAGGCTTTTAGCTCCGAATATCTTCTGGCTGACTGGCAAAAATGGTCCTCTTTGTGCGACACACACACACACACACACACACACACACTAGCACTACTAAAATTAAATGAAAAGACTCGTATATATAAACATGTACACAACAAAAACCCAACACCAACACATGTAAACATTACAACTCATAAAGGATCCTCGTATACAGTACATTATGTTATATATATATATATATATATATATATATATATATATATATATATATATATATATATATATATATATATATATATATATATATATATATATATATATATATAAAACCCCATTATTTATATTAAGTTTCCATAAGTAACATGTAATGGGAAGAGAATCGTAAAATTACAAATCTTTACAATGGTCAGATACACACCAGTTACAAATTACAATTTATAGTCAGGGAAAAAGTACAAGGCTTAACAAAATATGTATGTGATAAGCCTGCGATAACACACACTAAGAACCAATATGTTTATAGTAGAAAAAGTGACCTTACTTTATAATACGATGGATAACAAGACTTATAAAGTGAAGGTATTTTACACACACACACACACACACACACACATACACACACACACACACACACACACACACAGACTCACACTCACATAGTTTGAGTGTGTTAGTCCAAGCAGTCTTTTTTATGACCTGAGACAAGTTTGTCTCCGTTGTAAATTGAAAACATTCATTAACCAAAATACCAAAGTATAAAAATATAAATCACAGGAATTAAAACGTATTAGGTATATTTGTATTAAATACTTACTGAAAACAGCAAAAAGTGCAACAGCACGAACACCACAAATGAATTAATTTTCTGGTGCAATTAGTTATAACTAAGAGTTGTATCAGTTGGAGTTAATCCTATATTCACCTTTAATATCTCTGTAATTGGATTAATACAAATCCTGGCTCACAATAAACACAGTTAGCTCGGTCATCAATCATCAATTATCATTATATTTCGGCTATTGTCCAGACGGCATCCCGGCCACGGTGAATCAACCTCCCTTAGTCACACACATCCCACCCAACCCTTGGCACAACCGACCCTTCCCTCCTCTCTCCCCTAACCCCTCCCATTTACCCCACCCTTAAGCCACACCCACACAGCAGACCTACCCCTCACTTGAGAGACCCTCCCCTCATCTGCTGAGCCCACCCCCTCTCCTCCCCAAATCCCTCCCCTCTGCCCCAAGCCCCACCCCTCAACGTGCAGGAACAACGTAAACAAACTCTCGATAAGGAGGTCGAATCCCTGCCCAATATGAATCGAACCACGTCTACCTTCCTCAGGTCAACATCGGAGTAAACAACATTCACGAGAAGAAAAACAGATCAAACAAACTGTCATTACATCGTTGCAGTTTAAGATCGAGGCTTTCTTGTTAATAAATTCTCATTCTTTCAGTAAATATCTATTTTTGTTTAGGTCGACAACTATCCTAACTCGAGCACTTGGTAGATGCGTTCAGGTAACAAGTTTATCTGATACTTCTTTCAGTCTTAAAATGTATGCTGATAATTGCACATTGCTCCCTCCCACGACCGTATTTTTTTTGTGTGTGTGTATATGTGTATAAATTTAGGGGTTCCTTCTTATTTCATATCACTCAATTTTTTTATTCAATCAAGTAACATTAATTACATGCTTTCATTACAACTGAACCAAAATATGACTAAACTAGTCTTTATATTTTTTTCTCATTAGTGAACAGCTGAGAGATAGAATGCTGATGGAGCTGCCTGATTAAGAGCATGTCATCTTCATCAGGTTAATCAAGTACAGCCGTATATTACTACACGTTTACATCAACTCGAAGGCTGGAGTAAATTTTCTCACTCAGTATAATTATTAATTTGGTAGGCTTTGGTGCGTAAGTATCGGCGTAGATCTTTTTTTTGGACATATTTATATCTATACACGCATTTTCCTATTCACTGTAGACAAGAAATTCAGTATTCCTCGGGAACTACTTTACTTATTTTTGTTTTATCTTCAAATTTTAATGTGCGTTTTAAAAGTATCTGCATTCCCCTCTTGGAACTATAGAATTGTTTAATTTTTCGAAGTCTTTTTTTTTTAATTCAAGATTCTGGTAAAGTATTTTGTTTTTCCTTCTTGGAGTCTCCTCCTCCTCCAGTAAGAGGCTCCTCCCTCTTCTCAAAGATGCTCATGTCCTTGGGGAAGTCCCTTCCTCCTGCCCCTCTAAGCTCAGCAGGGCGTCTCAGGACGAGGAGGGCCAGGCGACCCATGGCAGGCGGCCACGGGCCCTCAAACACCCATAAACTAACCTCTTACTGCCCCTAAATCACCTACTAACCAATTGTAATTTCCCGTTTCAAGACTGCGTGAGTATAAACACACATTGATAGGCTTCAGGACAAGTGGAGACTCAACACCCACTTATGGAACCCCCTAAAACGACCCTTTTCCCTGGCGCCATTAGTCGTCAGTCGTCGAGTGTGTTGGGTGGTGACAACTGGAGGGTTTTCTCTCAAGTGCCAAGTTTCCTGAAGGTGTAAAGAAAGATCGATAGGGCGGTTCTCCCAGAGGTTCTCCTGATATTGTCCTAAAGGTGTAGAAAGACCGGTATTGTGGCGACAGTTCAAAGTTCTCGTGTTGATGTCTTGGTCGTGTCGAAAAGCTGGTTTTAAGATGAGAGTGTAGGTCTTCGTGCCAAGATAGTAAGGAGTATTGAAAAAACTTGTCTTGTAGGTGTCTAGCAGCCTCCTTATAAAGTCTTTTCAGCCTAAAGACCGAGATTTCTTGAAGTTTCGATCCATTGGTTGAATTTTCTTTTAAGTTCGTCTGAAGTGTCTGGAAGAAAAAAAAATATGTTAAAGGAATTTTATCACTAAAACTGGTATCATCACAGCCATTACAAAGGTCTAAAGTTTATCAGGTCTTCCAGTTCTTCACTTAACACCACTTGTTGCTCCATCACAGCGGTCAGTATTATGAAAAAATTTTTACCTAAAAACACAGTCACACGTCTCGCTAAGCGACGTTAAAATTTTCCGCCAAAAAAAGCTCATTATCTGAATATTTACATGATATGACTGTGTAGACCCATTGTATCACGTTCCATTGTTTTATGGCACCTTCCACGCCGGCCTGATATACTCCCACTTACAGACCCGGAAGTAGTGTAAGTCGCAGTTTTACTACTTGCTAACGAGGGACATGAAACGGGCGTCAGGATAACCCAAAGCACATCACCCACTGTAAGCCCCCAGAGAAACTACTAAAATAAAGGTTTTTATTGCAGGTTAATACACGCAATCGATCGGTCAGTTTCAATGCTGGTGGCACGTGTATGCACAGATTCCCGTCTTTTGTGACATTTACACTTGCACAGCTTCCCATGTTCTATAAACGGGTGGTGGCCAGGTGCAATAAAACGTTTACGACGCTGGTTATGTATCGTAAAACGGTCGTTACTTAGGTTACTGCCCTCTTACGTCACTTTGTTACCCATTTCGTCATAACCCAACGATGACGTCACAACCATGATGTCACCGATGTTGCATAATGTGTTGTCACACGTGGTTTGGGGGTCGTTAACGGTGACACCTGTTTCTGGATTTGGTCCCGTTTTCTTCTGCACTTGGCGGGAAGCAGGCAAGGGTCCTGGCGCGCGCCTACGACGACATTAAACTTTTATGTTTTGGCTCCCTCGTCTGTGGACTTTTAACATTTTATGAGCCATTTTATTTTTAACGATCTCGTGTTGTTGAAAGCTTAGTTTTTATTGCGATGCGTGCTTTATGGGTGCATTTATGGCCTGGCAAGTTGAAGGTCAAGGTCGTGTTGTGAGCACGTGGGGGAGACTTGTCCGCGCCTCAGGGTGGTCGCACCGCTGGACGTGAGACACGACTTTTGGACATTGTTTATCTCTGTGCTCACGCCTCTCTCTCGCGTTTCTCGTCGCTTTTTGTGAGTGTTTGGTGTTCTGGATCACCCACTGGTGGATGCTATCATGGAAATGGAACATAGGGACATCCAAGAGGGAACTTATAAGACATTTTACAGGTGGTTACGTCGTTGTGTGTTAGTGTCTCCTGGGTACACGCGGTCCACAGCCGTCGTCCATACCTGCAAGATAAATAACAAAGACTTTTAGATTTTTTTTTATACATTTTCATGGATGTTTTGTGTCGTTTTAAGTTTTCGACTATTTTCTTACGGACTTGTCATTAATTTTCATTTACCTTCTTTTATTTTGTGCTTCTGATATTTTTGTATGTCTATTTATTACTCTATTTTTATTTTGCTACTTTATTATTCCATAAACAAAAACTTGAGTTATTTTTGTATATGAATGTACGTCAACAGTAAATGTTTATTAATCACGTAAACCAAATCAGTCCACACGCTAGACAACAACTATTATAACTCAGGAGGATAAAGCCTAAGTATTCACATTTTACGGATTGGTGTCATTCTTATAAATCTTTATTGAAATTTTTTGTGTCACCAGATAGTCTATTAGAGGATTATTCACCTACATACATAAATACACATCACTTAGGCCTATGTGGATACAAGTAGCTGACGAGAGTGCCTTCCTTAAGCCCACTCATATTGGTCTTCCAAAGATTCAATATAAGATGATTTATTTTCCTATAAAAATTATATAGAAGAATTTCATATAAGAGCTGTAGGTCAGGTTAAGTGAGATGAATTATAAACACAATCGTTCGCATAATTTTATATAAGAGCTCTAATTTTTAAACATTTTAATGTTGCTAAAATGTATTGACTTCCTTTTCTTTAGTTTTAAGATTCAAAGTTATTTAAAAATGTCAATATTATATTATTAAATAAAGTCGGTAACAAAGTCATTAAACTATGATTAACATCTGAAAAAAGAACGATTTATTTTACGATGTTTTAGGCTTTTCAGTATATTTCACACCTAATAAATAAGTGGAACAATAAGAGGGTTAACGGTACTACTTCAAAGTATGAAAATTATATCAAAATAGTCATAAATGATATGAGATATACAGTTAATGAATAAATAAAGTAAGTAAGTTCATAAATTATTGTTTCCTGGTTGTACATATTAAACCCTGATACTTATAAGGGTTTTGAGTTACTCGATCTTACACAAACTTGCTAATATGTTTTCCTGTTTAATCTTATGAGTTATATAAATACCCCTTTAACAGCATCAAGAACTAGAGACAATGAATTACTGTATATAGTTTTTGTTGTTCATTGTTTTTATATCAACGTTAAATATATGAATATAGATTAATCCACATATTTTCTGATTTATTATCCGACAAAAGGAGATATAAAGCCTATAAGAATCATGTTATATCCATGAAAATATATAAGCCTGTATCTAACCAATCACCTCTATCTATTTACGTATCTATCCAACAACCTATCCCCCCATCAATCTATATAACATGATATCCACCTATCTATCCATCAAATTAACTGTTCATTTAGCTATCCATCTATCTATCGATCTATCTGTCCATCTATTTACCTATCTATCTAACTATCTTCATCTGAATATATGTATCTATTCATCTATCTATCAGACTATCCACCTATTAATCCACTTGTCTATCTATCTCATTACATATCTATATTCCACTCGACGTATCTATTTATCTATCATTTTATTTATCTATCTAAATATACAACAATACTCAGCACAGTAGGAGGTAACATTAGAGAGAGAGAAAGAGAGAGAGAGAGAAAGAGAGGGAGAGAGGAAGAGAGGGAGAGCGGGATAGGCGTCACAGCCCAGAAAAACCCTCACACAAACTCAACTCTGGCGGCTCTTAGTAAACACAATCACTCTTCTCTCTCCCCCTCTCTCTCTCTCTCGGACAAGAACACTCATACACCCTCAACTAAATCCCGTCAAGCATGATGTTGTTTTCCATATTAATGTAACGTTTCTCTCCTCTCTCTCTCCCTCAGGTCGGCCATTTTGTGACGGAGTTGCCCTTGGGTGATGATGGTGTGTGTGTGTGTGAGAGAGAGACGGGGAGAAGCACATGGCTGCCTCTACACGCTCTCCGGGAAGGTTAGTTACCACATAATTGCTTCTCAGAGTCATTTGCATACAGGGAGACAAGGACCGGCCACCACCTCCTTCGGCATCTAGTCATGATAAAGAAGTATATGTATATAGTCGTTAAGTATATATATAGTCGGAATTAGATTGAGAAACATCAATACATATCTACGTTTGGTCATAGGAATTGCAATATCTTTATGGCTAGAGTATGATGAAGTTGGTTCCTTCTATTATTTAGGATAGGTAGACAGCCAAGACATTCTCAGGTATGTTAATGATACAGTAACACGTGTAGGCTGTATGGGAGTCAAATGTATCACTAGAAAATATCGTAACAGGTATAGTTTTAGGTATAAAGCTCAGACATACAGCTTAATAAATTTGATACACAAAAAGTATCAGAAAAATGTTGCCCAGATACAAACAGAAGTTAACCCAAGACCTGTTGAACTAGTGATAATAAACAATCTTTTTTAATCTAGTTCAGAAAATTTATTCAGCAACTTCAAGATAGGCATAAGCTTAGATATGTCAGTATAGGTAGAGTTATATCTTGTTGCCGGTATCATAGTGTCTCTTCTTAGTTATAATGTAAACTTTCTTAGGGTCTACTAATTACGTCTATTATGCAGGTATAGTAATTACCTTGTGGTGGCAGTATCATAAAGGTGACGCCTTAAATTAAATATTGGACAAATTAACCTAAAACTTGTTAAATTAATAAAGGATATAATAAACAGAAGTGCGTGTATAGTCATGTTTATATTAGGAGAGTTTTAAAAAAACATCTGCTTAAATTCAGGTTCAGATATAAGATACAGATAGAGGTCGTTGTTCAACCTAGACATAATCATGCACAACCGCCGCCTGGTAGCGGAAGGTACAGGAGACGGTGGCAACGTCCAGGTCGTGGTTCTTGAGTTATTTTTATATCTCTTTGTTGACTGTGACTGTTTGATGATGTTATTACACATGCAGAGCTATGACCGTGCGAGTTTATCTTCGTTATGCGTATAAAAATATCAAGGGAACTTGATAAGAACTTCTTTAGACATATTACATATACATTTATTATTATCATTCGCTAGTCGGGGAGAGCGTCAAACCAAAGCAATGAATTGATATGTATCTTTACTCACAGATATTAGTTTGTACTAAAAAATAAATAAAAATTGTTAAAATAACTCTGAGGACGCGTTTGTACATAAATTATATTATACCACAATAGGTAAATTGTTGGAAGTTCTACGTATGACAGTATGAGACCCGCCTCGTGTAGCGAGTGTACGTTGATGTATCCCCAAAGGGATGAACTTCAAAGAACATCATTTATTAGGAATCTTGAACAGTAAAACCCGCCCAATCAAAATCAAAAGAGAGCCAACCAGAGATGAGAAAGAACTTATTAAAAGAGGGAACTGTCAGTCAGAAATAAAAATACTTGACTAGAATGTTTTGAAACACGGGACCATCAGGAGCAAGGAGTCAGCCAGTCACAAACAATTACCGAGTAGCTGTCTGCACCACAGTATTTAGGAGCTTCACCTGTACTATTCCATCAGGTACAGGTGTGTAATTTAGGCAAATTACATGTCCGTCAGGAAATTCTTACCTGATTTACGGCGCCAGTGTGAATATTTATCAAGTTAACGTTTGTGTACAGGCGCCTGAGCGAGTACACACACACACACACACACACACCCACTCATGAACGTACACAGGATGATCTCAGCAATATGCACATATGTCCATAAACATACAGCATTACGAGTGCAGGTGACGTATAAGACGAACATCTGTTTACGAGGAGAGATGTAAACAAAGCAACATTATATCAGAGGAGGAAACTGGGAGAGAGAAAATTATACAACAAAGTTTAAAAGTAGATGGAGGTAAACATTATCTGGGTAAAGAAGATAATACAGCCAACAGAGGTCAAAGTTCACAAGTCCTTTATAAAAGACCCCAATTTGACCAGGATAATAGTTTAGTGTTGGGTGATGATTGTTGTTTTGTTGGAGTAGTGTTATGATAAACTTTCCCCGTTTGTTATAATAATTTATTAATACAGGATGGAATATTATTTTAATGTTAAGACAATTTGGAATTAACATGTACATTTTCTGTCATGTTTGGGCGGTTAGCTTATAGTTATTGTTGTTGTTGTTAGTGTTGTTGCTGTTCTTATTGGTGTTGTTGTTGCTGCTGTCATTCTTGTCTCTTTGTTACCATCAGTGTTATTGTTCTTAGCGTTCTTTCTTATTTTCTTTTTCTCCTTCGTCTATTTAAAGTTTGTGTTTATCTTGTTTTCCCTCTTATTCTTCCCATTTATTCAGTTCTTCCTTCTTCTCCTTCCCACCTGGTCTTATTGTCTTCCTCATCTTCTTCCTTCACGTTACAAAGCTGTATTTAGTTATAGGCAGAACATATAACACCTTTATCTCTACCACCAATATACTCACACTGCACTAAGACATTATATCACTCACAAACCACAAGACAATACGCCATACACTTGTTTATTAGTCAACTATCTTGTTATTTTCACCTCTCCTATATTTTACACTTTTCCCTTAACTACTTATTTGTCCATACACAAACACACAAACACACACACACTCGTGCATACACATATAGACACGCATCCCCCACACAAACAAGTACGCACATACGTAATATAGGTTTTATCAGTAACAAATTTAAGTGTCAATCACAAACAAATTAGGCCATAATAATGTTAAATGATGGATAAAAAAAATATTTGTACATGATTTGTTTTCTTTTTTGTTGAGTTTTCTCATTTGCATAGTTTTTTGTAACGTATGACATCGTTCATTCATATTCTCCATTCTGTCTTTCATTCTTTTTTCTTCTTTCATTTTTCTTTGTGTTCCTGAGGTATTAAGTGTATTTTACATCATATATCTCTGTGTTTAAACGTAAATGATGTTTTTTCTGTATAAGGATAAATTTATCATGATTGTGCTTATATGACGCAAATGGTAGAGTAATTCCTTGTCAAGAACCATAAACCAAGAATTACAGCATCCAATTACTGTTTATGCGAAGTGTCGACAAATGTTTTAGCATTTTTATTTTTTAACTCGAAAATTCATATACTCTGTCATGAGCTCATTGTACACCCAGTCAGATGATGTACAATGCCACCACAGAAACTTGAGGGGAAAAATAAACGCCTGGGTAATTTTTTGTTCTTAAGGAAATTGTAATCATAATGGTAAAAAAATCAGTGATATATATATATATATATATATATATATATATATATATATATATATATATATATATATATATATATATATATATATATATATATATATATATAGTGATGGTCAGTTCAAAACTGATAATATGTTACATAAATTTATTTGTCAGTGGCCCAAGGTTAAAACTGCTTTGAAAACCTTTGATCTTGATGTATGACAGTTATTTTGTGGGTCCCTTTTTTCTGACCTGACCTGTCTAGTCACGTCACCACCCTTCTCTTAAGCTCCTCTACGGTTGTGTTGGTGTGGGGATTAGTGGATGTCATCATTATGACATGACCTCATGTTTTTAGGTCACCCTGTATATTTAAGCCTCTCTCTGTCCATGTAATCTAGTTGCCTCTGAAGATGTCTTGAATAAAGACGAAAGCTAAGGTACTCCGTTGTTTCCATTTTCCCGTGTGATTTTATCAAGATATATATATATATATATATATATATATATATAATTTTTTTTTTTTTTTTTTTTTATTAATAAATTGACTGTCAAGAACAACAAGTCTAAATCTATGATATAAGAAGAAAATGTTTGTTTTAATATATGTTCGACTATTTTTTATTTAGTTCCAGATGATATATTGATAAATTGGCTGGAGTTCCCAATAGCAAATTCTCCTCATCAAATCATCATGTATGCGTCAGTTCATCACCTATGCAAAGTACGTACAGCGAGGGAGGGCCAAAGAATGAGAGAAATAACCATCTGTACATGTAACCATGCAGAGAAACAGATGTGCACTTGTTTATAAGCGTTCCCCTCCTCTCTCTCTCTCTCTCTCTCTCCCCTCCATATGCAATTTGTTGTCCCTCTCTCCTTCACCACCTTTTTACCAACGACCCCTTCTCTGTAATGCCCCGTTCTTCTTCAGCGATCTCCCCCCATCACGCTTCTTCTCCACCACGCCTCTCTCTCTCGTCCACCAGCCATCTCCACCAATACTCTACTGTGTTTTTCTCTCCACCAGCCTTCTCCTCCACTAGGCCCCTCCACCTCTACCCTCTCCACCACCCTCTAAAACACACACAAAAAAGAACGGAATAATTTTACGATGGGACACTCGACACCCCGATATCCAAAACCCTTCACTAATGATGGGGTTCTGGAGGGTAGGGGGGCAGCAGCTCCCTTCAGCCAGTGATGGGTAACCTTGTTAGAGGGGGGGTCGGCGCAGGTGTCCAATTTCTCCCATTTACCTCCTCCTGCCCCTCCTGGTACCCTCCTCTCCCCTTCCTACCCCTCCCCTCACCCCGTTATTACCGCGCATTTCCCATTTCCCCGCGTTGCCAATTCCGCCGGCAATGGGATGGTTAGGCACTCGTAAAGAGAAGGGGGCCGGGAGGGCTAATGACAGGTTTGCAATGGGTCCCTATAACGAAATTCAAATACAGTTGTTGATTTACTCAATGCTAAAAACGAAGAAAAAAGAGAAAAGGGAGTTTATTTTGCGCATGGTGGACGGACGGACGGATCAACGGAAAGGGCCATAAAAAGGCATAGTTTTTCTCTCTCTTTTTTTACGGAGCAGTTAGTTGAAATATCCATTTGTTTCTGGCCTATACGGTTCACTGGTGGGGAACACTCCAGCGTCACGGAGAACGAGCACTAATGTGTTGGATTCCAGTCGTCTATCTACATCTAACGTGATGATGTGTATATTTTTGGTGCGTTTTCTTGTTGTTTTTATCCAGAAAGCTAGTGTTTGGGGAAACATATTTTAGTTTAAGTTTTATATACTGAATAGATAGTCGGACTGTAGACAGATATAATGATATGTAAACATGCAGACTGACAAACATTTACATTTCTCTACAACATTTTTATTGTTTTTGTTTTTAAGTTATAAGAACGTAAACACACCTTCACACAATACAACGTCAAGATCGAACAAACAGACCAGAATAGCAATAATAATAATAATAATAATAATAATAATAATAATAATAATAATAATAATAATAATAATAAACACTTCTTGGGATATTGTCTTTTTTAAGCTTTCATTTACAATTTTATCCAACCAAGGTGTCAGTAAGTCTTGTATATCGTCATCTACCTCTCTACCTCCCTACCACCCTGACTCCCTATCTCCCTATCTCCCTGCTTCCCTATCTCCCTACCTCTTGTTGGTCACCCGTGAACTACAAGTTAATGGTTCATATATATTATTTCTTTGCCTTGTGTCCTCCTCCTACTACTCCTCCTCCCCCTCCTCTTCATCTTCCCTACCTCCGCCTCCTCCTCCTCCTCCACCTCTTCATCTTCCCCATCTCTCCTCCTCCTCCTCCTCCTCCTCCTCCTCCTCCTCCTCCTCCTCCTCCTCCTCTTCATCTTCCCCACCTCCGCCTCCTCCTCCTCCTCCTCTCTTCTCCACCTCCGCCTCCTCCTCTCCTCCTCCTCCTCCTCCTTCTCCTCCTCATCTTCCCCACCTCCGCCTCCTCCTCATCTTCCCCACTCCGCCTCCTCCTCATCTTCCCCACCTCCGCCTCCTTCTCCTCCTCCTCTTCATCTTCCCCACCTCCGCCTCCTCCTCCTCATCTTCCCCACCTCCTCCCCTCCTCCTCTTCCCCACCTCCTCCTCCTCCTCCCTCCTCTTCTTCATCTTCCCCACCTCCGCCTCCTCCTCCTCATCTTCCCCACCTCCGCCTCTTCATCTTCCCCATCTCCTCCTCCTCCTCCCCATCATGCCACCAGACATTCCCCTGTCGTTCTTAGCCACTCGTAAACATCTCGGGAGGACACAAGTAGCGCGTATATGTTGTTATTTTAATGCCATTGGGAAGTATGTGGGGGAGATATTATATGACTCCCTCATGGCACACTCACCTGCCTACACGGACGATTGTGTTTATTCTTAAGATTCTTCGTGTGTGTGTGTGTGGGGGGGGACTGTGCTTGTGTTGGTGTGTGTATGTGTGTGTGTGTGTGTGTGTGTGTGTGTGTGCGTGTGTGTGTGTGTGTGTATCTTGTTCCGGCGTGTATATAGCGTAGACCTGTTCATGGTGCCGTGCAAAATATTTTAATATACTGTATACTGGTAAATATATTTAGTGCTGACAATATCACAATATATCCAGCTTGTTAAAGAAGAATATTCCTTCCGCTCCCGCACAAAGACACCAAATAATAATACAAATAATGATAATAATAATAATAATAATAATAATAATAATAATAATAATAATAATAATAGTAATAGTAATAGTAATAGTAATAGTAATAGTAATAATAATAATAATAGTGCTAGGTTTTGGTCACTTTCTTGAGTTAATGTTGTGTTTATGTCTAAATAAATAGATAAAAGAAAAAACACTTAAGAGCAGGATTAGAGGACATCATCCAAACGACGGTGTCACGTGCCAGACACACCATCTCCAGAGGTTGTTGACACTCGCTTGACACTTTACTCGGGTCGTCACTCCTTCACTGGGCTATATAGGGTATAAAAGTAAGTTTCTGTCTGGATAACTTAAGGGTGTCAATTGAATTAAATAAACCTTAGTTTGTATGATTCACTTGTTCCTAATGGCTTATTGTGGCTTTATCTGAACCTTACTAGTTTATCTTGATGTCTAAGGATCTGAAATACAGATTGAAAGCAGTACATAGAACATCACCATGTCGGAAACAAACAAATTCATTACTTTGGTTTACCCTACAAAGAAAACGACAGGTTTTCTGTGAAGGGAAAATGGGAAACGCTTCACTATTATTACCTGTCGCTGCGAGGTGTGTAAGGAGAGCGGGAATGGACCGTCCTTATACTTTGCAGTCCATTTTGAGTAGATGTCTCGAGCTCTGACGTACAGAGGCTTCCTAAGAGTAAACTTAAGCATATTTTGTTTGATAGATATAGTGTTATCTTATGTATTGAATAATTATATGGTTAGCCTTTTTCTGCTTTTAAATTAATTCAAGTATTTATCTCATTGTCTTCAGCTCCCCTTTATTAGATGTGCTTTATTCTCTACCCTATATCTCATAGATGTTGGTCAGAGCCGCATCAGTAGACGGTGTTCACATTAAGTAATATAAACAAAGCATTTTTTTATTGGTCGTAACTATGACGTCACTCTGCATCTCCTCCTTTATCTCAAGTGACTCGGGTACTCTGGTCCCACATCACCTCCGTGGGTGCCAAATTCACCATGACTCTTACCTTCATTTTTTCCTCAACTGTAGATATGAGAACACATACAAGGGCCACACTTAAACCATAGTAAAAAAAAAATATATATATATATATATATATTTATATATACAGTATATATATATATATATATATATATATATATATATATATATATATATATATATATATATATATATATATATATATATATATATATATATATATATATAAGTGACGAATTTCCAGAGACTACAGTAATTAAAGTCGTTCTCTTGTTATTCAGTGAAAATTATACAAATAAAATAACGTAAGAATATTTAGGAATCCGCATTCATATTCTTATGTATTTTACCCTGTTGAATGAAGAATGGACAATAGCATCTGCAGATGGTAAAGTCTTAGTAAAATTCCAACGCCATTTTCTTCTCTATCTTCATATTATAAGTTATATGAGACCATTAGTTGCATTTTAACATTTTCCAAAACGGAGGAAAAATCTAAACAAACATTTTTAAGAATCCGTGTCTGGTCTGGCCGTCGCCGCTCGCCTCTGCAGCGCTGGTGGGGGCCGCGGAGGGATTATCGCTGGTGGCGGTGACTGGCCGGCCGGCATAACTCACCGACCGGCCGATAACCACAGAAGCCAGATGCTGGTGACACGTAGATAAGCGATATCACTCTTAACGCTGACGTAAATCTCGTTCTGCGTTTTTAGCTTAGGCGTGACGGTGGGTAAAGGTGGGTAAGGGATATTGAGAGCGGGAGGAAGGGAGAGCTGTAGGCCCAAGGGGTGGAAGGGGGGAGTTTTAGGTCAAAGGAAAGGAAGGGAGAATCTTAGGCCCAAGGGAAGGAAGGGACAGTTGTAGGCCCAGGGAGAGAATGGAAGAGTTTTATGTCTAGAGGGAGGAAGGGGTAGTTTTAGGCCTACAGGGAGAGGAAAGGGGCCGTGTGTCCGCTTAAGGGAGCTGAATCCAATTCCTAATTTTAAGGAGAAGGAAATTATTAAAGATGTTTTAAAGTGAGCTGATGACTGTGACTTTAGGCTGGATGGAAAGTGGAAGAACTATTTTAGGTATATCAAGGAGCTGCCTAAGGTAGTTTGAAGGATTACATTTTTAGGTAAAGGGAATTTAGGTAGATTCGGATTAAGTTTTTTTTTCGGATTGTTAAGTGGAAGGAATATTTTTGGGTATATCAAGGACCTGCTTAAGATTATTTTAAGGGAATTTTAAGTTGTTTTTGTCTTATTTTAAAGTAAAAGGATTTTGAGGGGATTTTAAATGGGTTCTTAACTTATTTAAGGGTAGATTATGTGTCGAAGGAGGTTTTAGGAGACAATATTTTAATCATATCGGAAAGTTTAAGGGAGAAAAATTCATAAACAAAAGCATAAAGTGAGAAAGATTTTAGAAATAGGTAATATTTTAAGGTATATAAAAAATAAAGGTTGAGAGAGCCTTATGGATGGAATCGTATAGTGGAAGAGGTTGGCATTATACCTTACAGTCATATCGTAAGATGGAAGAGGAGGTGAGATAAAGTCCTGCCGTCGGTATGGGTGGAACAGAATATAATGGAAAAGCAATAAAAAAGTAAAATATTTCCTACAAGAAGGTGGAACAGAAAGTACAGGAAGTGGAATAAAGGGAGAGATTATGCTAGTTGAAGATGGAATAGGAAGTAATGGAAGAGTAACAAGGAGAAAGATTTTGCTATCGGAGGTGGGAGAGGAGGTTAGCTTGTCCTGTTCCCTGTGTGGTAGCGGCGGCGGCATGGAGGTGTCCGCCGTCCCTCCAGGAGTGAGAATCGGGAAAGCTGTGACGGGTTACCGACTAAGCCGCCGTTGATCTGTATATAACATTTAGTATCAGTATAAGAGAATGTAAACTTAACAAAAAAAAAACACACACACACACCCACACCTAAATATTTACCTCTGTTTACCTATTTCCAATACTCGAATTTTGTGTATTAATCTTGTGGTCAGAGTAACATTATATTAAATTATTTGCGTGTTTGTAGCGCTTCGCTTTTCCCTCTTATTTAAATAGTGAGGGAAGCTTTTGTTATTCATACATTATTCTACTTTACCAGAGTTTTATGATTTTTCAGTGTCATTAATTCTGTGTAAATATTGATATGCAAATTGTAACAATAAAGTTATTGTTATAGGAGAATTACTGGAAGCTACTTACAATTAAAAGTTTATCATTAAATCACAAATTAGCATAGTGTAATTTACAGCTTTAACACTAAGAGTACATTCCGTTTACTAAGAAAAAACTAACATCAGCTTTTCGATCCGTGACTAAATCGTTAAGAACATCCAGTATATATAAAAGCTTTGCACTAACTTTATTTGTTTACCTGGTGATTGTCTTCGAGAAATACCAAATTCGGCATCAGTTGGTAAGAACATAAATCCTTGTTTCTACTCCACTTGTTACCAAAATTGTTTGTGTTGTATGATGGCAATGATAACAGATTTCCCATATAATAATAATAATGATACTACTACTACTACTACTATTACTATTACTACAACTACTACTACTACCACTACCATAAAAACCAACACCAACCACTGCTACTAGCACTACTACTCGTATTACTATTAAAATCCACGTCTCTACTTCAAAAATTGTGAATGTCAATTAAGATAGTAAAGTTTTGTGAGGAATATCATGTTGAGGTCTGATAGAGAGACAGATGAAGGGAGAGAAAGAGAGTTAGAAAGAAAAAGGTAGGGAAGAAGGGAAAGAGAAGAAAAAAGAGGAGATGGAGGAGAGGGGAGAGGGGATAGAAAGCAAACTCTGAACCCTACAGATTAAAACGCTAAAGTTTCCCCTCTCTCACAATTTTTAACTAACGAACATAATCCTCTTTTCCTCTCCCCTCCCCTTTTCCCCATCACTTTTTCCTCCGTCTTTATTTTCTTTTTGCTTTGTTTACCTACGATTTATCACTTTTTATTATATTTAACAATTCATCATTTATTTTTATTTTTTTAGTTGTGTTTTGATATATTTTATCTCTCTCTCTCTCTCTCTCTCTCTCTCTCTCTCTCTCTCTCTCTCTCTCTCTCTTTCCTTATACCCTCGTTTCTTATCAAATTCTCTGATGTATTTGGACCTCCTCTCTCCATCTCTCTCTCCTTCTCCCTCCTTCTCTCTCCCTCTCCCTTCTTCTCTCACCACCCCACATCCTCGTACCCTCCGTCACCCGCTAGCCTGCAGGGTCCTGGCGTATCTGTTGGTCTTGACGGCGGCCTCTGCGAGCTCTATGAGGCGTTATGTGCGATTCAGACATTATCAGCCATGGTCGAGCGGATCATCGCTGAGGGCCAGAACACGAGGCGGAGATAAGAGCGTTCCGCTGCTCTTTACCCTCATCCTCCTCCTCTCCTCCTCCTTCACCCCTCGATCAGGCTTCTATACCTCCCTCCTCCTTTTTACTCATATTCTTTCCCTCTCTCTCAGGCGCCTTTATATTTTATCCTTCTCCTTCTTCTTCTTCCTCCTTTTCCTCCCCTCCACCAGGTCTCCATAACCCCCCCCCGTCTTCTCCTCCTCTCTCTCATTCTTCCCTCCTTTTCATCTCCCTCACTTTTCTTTCTTTCTCCTCTCCTCCTCCCTTCTTCCCTTTTCCTCCTCCCCTCCGCCCCTCCCTCCTCTTCATCCTACTCTCCTTCCTACCTCTTCCCCTTCTCTTTCTTCCCCTCTTCCTCTCTCTCTCTTCCTCCTCTTCCCCTCCTCACACACACACACATATACACATGGGTGCACCCTGATAATGTTGGTGGTGGTTGTTGGTGGTTGTGGATAGGTCGGGGTGATGGTGGTGTTGGTGATAGTGATGGAAATAGGGTAGAGTGAGGGCGTTGGTGTTAGTGTATATGGTGATAGTTGTGGTAGTGTTGGTGATGATGGTTGGTGATGATGCTGATGGTGACGATGGTGTAGATTTGGTGGTGATGTTGGTGGCAAGGAGGGAGAAAGAGCGGTACTGGGACGGGTTGGGGGGGGGGCATTTTTGGGGGGTTGGAATGGTAGTAGTGATGGTTGAGATGAGGATGGTGGTGATGGATGGGGGAGGCTGTCACGTTGCTATTGATGTCGATGAAGATGATGGTGATGGTGATGATGTAGATGATGGTGATGATGTATTTACGTTGATTTTATATTCTATAGCGTTTTTAATCGTATTTTTTTTACGTTATTACTGATACTCAAACCTTTTAAAGTGTAATTAAGAACACCTGAAGATCGGCCTCCAAGTTTATTTCACCTGATGATTAAACACATGGGGGCAGATAAGGTTAGGATAGGTTAGAATTAGGGAGGTTAATCTTAAGGTGAAATAAACTAGGGAACAAATATTATATCCCTTAAACACTTTGATAAGGAATACTATTATATATATATATATATACAAATAATCATCCCCAAAAATAATCATATTGTCTTTTTTCTAATCACAAATAAACCCTTAGAAAATAATTACCAAGAAGCATTATGGTTGAACTCGTGTTAGTATGTTTATGTAATGTCAAGTGGAGTGAAATATTTTCCTTGTGGTTAACTCTGGTATTCCTCTATTGCTTGGAATGTCTTGGGAAATTGAACAGCGTCCTTGAAGTTTTAGCCATGTATCCGTAAGGTACTGTACCTGAGTTGATGGTTATTGAGTCGTCTTCTCGCTTTGTGTGTGTGTGTGTGTGTGTGTGTGTGTGTGTGTGTGTGTTTGTTTTGCTTCTGTAGTGTAAGTGGTGGTATACGATTAGTATTATTTGTTATTGTAAATCTCGTATAGGTAAAACGGTTAATTTTTGTTTACACATTTTACACGTGTGCTGTGACCCTAAAGGTGTTTGTCATTGCCAGGTGTGTTACTGACAGGTGTGTTACTACCAGGTGTGTTACTGCCAGGTGTATTACTGCCAGGTGTGGTACTGCCAGATGTGTGTCTTTGTTACCTTCACCATTAATAATAAATTTGCATCAGTCATCTACATCACACACCCAAGGTCAGGGGTGTATTGGCATATATGAGCAGCACTGCTCTAGCTTCAGGTCGTGTTTTGTATTATAAATGTGTATGTTAGTATGAATGTATGTGTGTAGGTATGTTTTGAGTACATACACACACACACACACACACACACACGTCACCCAACTACTGCGAGCGACTGTTAAGATTTTAAGTGTTACGACAAAACTGGTCTAGTCTGGTATATGGGTCTCGAGGGTGTGGTAGAAAATGATGCAAACCCCATTTATAGAGCAGGGCATACGCAACCCATAGAGAATATATACAACAGTTAGATACAATACAACACTTCATATACAACTCAACCATGAAATAGTTTATTATATATATAGATACTTATATACCCCTATATTTATATGTTTATGCCTAGATTACTGTATAGCAGTTTATAAATATAGCCTGGTAGCTACGGTAGGGGTGAAGGAGGGGGATCACACACACACACACACACACCTTGGCCTGACGTTAAATGATCATTCCGGTGGATTGAAGGCCCTCACTGCTGGCACTAGTGATAGGCGGCCTCTCTCGGAGTGCCAGCAGTCAAATTCCTGAAGGAGTTCCACTTGAGGGTTCTCTTGAGCGTTAGTCTGGAGGAAGAGGACTTACGTTGGAGGAAGGAGGGGTGCACGACTAAGATGGCTATGGTTTGCGTTCAATTTGCTCGCCTGTGTGAATCTATGCTTTGTTTGATCTCCCACGTAAGCTTGGAGATGGCGTTGTGCGTCTGAATTGCGTTGAGAGAGCTGGTGACCTTGAAAGGAAGGAAGGAAGGAAGGAAGGAAGGAAGGGAGAGGAGAGGGTTAGGGAAAGTAGGTGTAAGATGACGATGTCTTCAGCCTGCGTTTAATGCGTATTCTTGGGCGCATTTGTTCGTGCTTGAAATCCCTCTCTGCTGTGTGGCGGTGCGCTTGTGTGGCGTAAAGAGGTGGTGGGTGCATTTTATGCCTGTGTTATGGGGTAGTATAAGCCTTTTCGGGCCGCATAAGTTCGCCTAACGAAGTGTTTAACGCACTTGTTCATATGGCAGTATGTGTTTAATACGGTGATGGGAGCGCTTGCAGTTGGTGCTTCTGGCAGTGACGAGGCCATGTATGGCAGTGAAGTGTGTGTGTGTGTGTTTGTCTTTACTGCCCAGACAAGTGGGTCCTTGTGTGAATTTTATGGCAGCTTGTGGGATGCGAACTATTCCCTCGTGTGATCTGTGTCATTGTATATGTGGGAAATATTTATATGACTGTGTGTGTGGGTATGGGTGTATGGTTTACTCGATTCATTTTTTGTTCGTTTTTCTAATTGTGAAAATAATACATATAAAAATGGTCAAAATTATTAGTAAGATTCGTTAAAAAAATAAACTACTGACAGCAAATACTACAAAACCCAAAATAACACTAATAATAAAAATCGTAATTTTTTAGCTTTCGAGAAAATGTTAATGGTCCATAAATTTTCTTTTCTCATTAAAATTTATTAATTATATCCTAAAAATCGCTCTCTTTTTTTTTTCCTCCTTGGCTAAGTCGGAATACCGCCCAGACAGTTATAATCAAAGTTAATACACCAAAGCTAGAATCCAACTAAACGATTGGTTGGTTTAGGAATCACCTCTTCTCTCATTGGACAAATGTCTCACATATTTTTCTACGATTGGCGTGTAGAAAGCAATCTCCCTTCCCATTGGCTGGTTCACTGAACTAATAGGCAGTCTTTTTTTTGTTGACCTTGAGCTCGTGCGCATATTTTGTGAATGAACGAGACGGCTACGGAGTCCTAAGTGTCAGGTGAGACTATTAATACAATTGGCCCAGTGTAATGTTGAGGTGTATTGCCTTCAACATACAGCAACCTACGTGATAGTTTTCATGACAGGAAATGCCACTTTTCTTTTCGTTTTTCGGCAGTTTTGTTTACGTTAATTATAATTGTCATTGCTGCTATATATATATATATATATATATATATATATATATATATATATATATATATATATATATATATATATATATATATATATATATATATATATATATATATATATATATATCTATATATATATATATATCTTCACTTAAAGTGTTTGTAATTGAGGTATTCATTTATGCTAAAGTACGTATAGGCACACAGAGCGAAAACCAGGTGCATACAGTGATGGAGAATATGTATATTATGGGGGACAAGGGGAGGGATAATGTTAAAGAAGGGAGGTTGGTGAGGGGGTAGAAGAAGAGAATGGGAAAGGGAGGAGGCGAAGAAGGAGAAGATTAAGAGAAAATGGGAGAAAATGGACGGGAAACGGAGAGGAAAGGTAGAGAGAGGAGAGGAGGAAAAGGGAAAATAAAAGGAAAAGGTGGAAAATAGAAGGGGGAGAAGAATAGAGAAGAGGAAGAGGGGAGAGGAAGAGAGAATGGGAAGGACGAGGGAAGGAGAGGAGAGCCCTCGTTTTCTGTAACTCTTCTCCCTCCCCCTCCCCCTTCACCTCTCTCTCTCTCTCTCTCTGTGTCTCTCTCTCTTTGTCTTCCTCTTATTTTGGGGAAATGTTTAGGGAGTTGCAAATAAAGTGAAGGAGGAAGTAAAGACAATAAGTATGGGAAGAGTTTTTATTTTATTTTGTTATTTCTTCCAATTTTTTCTTCCCCTCCTGTTGCATTTTTTTCACCTTTTATGATATAGGAAGGGGAGGGGAGGAAAGGGAAGGGATGATAGAGAACGGAATAGAAGTGGGTGGGAAGGGGGAACAGTGAACCTGGTCTTATTGAAGTGTGAATTCATTAAATTTCTCTTAAATTTGGAAGAAAAAAAACTGTACAGGAAGTATTGTTTAGTAGGTGACATTGCTGATTCCTTCTGTAGATTTCCCTCTTAGCTTCTCTATGTCTGGCTTTCTTTGTCTTTCTTTATCACTTTGTTACCTTTTTTATCTAATTGTACTTGAATACAGACAAACACACAGTCATATATGCATACACGCACACGCCACCATATACACATACAAACACCAACATATACACATACAAACACCAACATACACACATGCAAACACCAACATACATACATACACCAATATACACATATATAAACACTAGCATACACACACATACAAACACCAACATACACATATGCAAACACCAACATACACACATACTAACACCAACATACATACAAACACCAACATACACACATGCACACATACAAACACCAACATACACATATACAAACACTAACATGCACACATACAAACACCAACATACATACAAACACCAACATACACACATACAAACACACACACACACAGTGGTAACATAAATTCTGCAATGTATTTAAGGAACAATATTTCGTCTACAATTTTAACGTTCCTTTGTGTCCGCAGCCTCTTAAAAGTTTAGTCTACAATGTGTGAACGACACCCACGGGGGAAAAGTGTCTTCCTTTACAACTACAAATCATTCTTGTTACAGTGCATTAATATACACGTGGGTGACTGGATCCTTAATTTCAACCTCCTAGAAGAATTCTCACACATCCTACAAGGCTCCTCACACACCACCTATGAACAAACACGATATTTAGAATATTATTACAGTTGCCATGGAAGGTCTGTCTCTGTGTCTCTTTCCTCTTGGGTATTATAATAACTGAATTATGGATCCTGTTTCCTGCTACGCAATTTACAATTAGACGAATTTATACATCACAAGGTTATGTCATATATATGTTAAATATAATAAAGCATAACAATTTGTTCTCTCTTTTTTTTATCTTTGTGTTTATTTATTTTTTTACCTGGAACGCTGCATTGTAATTAGATGTGATACAAGGTAACAGTGTGTCTCTGTCCTTAGGTAATATTCTCATGAACTGCCCGACGGTCGTGTTTTATTACCAGAATAATATTACCAATTGCTCTTTTCAAAGAATTACTGCATATAAAGATGTCCAGTGTGGAAGTATTAAAAGAATTTCACCTCGTTCACAATTGCTTGTTACCTGAGAGTGAAAGACATATATCATACAATACTGCTTGAGGTAAGTGGTCGGCTGCATTCAGATTGCCGACACGGCCATGAGGCTGTACGCGTTAATCATAGAGAATTGAACGTACACAACTTCAACCAAAGGAAGTTATTAGCAGCTTATGTAATACAGGTGGAGGTATGACTCATGGCACAGACACGCATACATACATATATACACATATATATGCACTCTTAGACACACACACACACACACACACACTTGCAGGCTCTTTATGACCCAGAAAATTTTCCTCCTTTTGGGCTAATTCGTCCATTTTCTCTCTTTTAAGTATTCATACCTGTTGGTGATTATATAATTAATTTTTTTCCCCAACCGACGGCGGTAATTCTTCATATATTTTATTATTAAATGTTACATTTCTTAAGGTCTATGGTGTTTGGCCTGTCTTTCTCTCCTCTGTCTGTCTGTCTGTCTGTCTCTCTCTTTCTCTCTCCCTCTGTCTCTCTGTCTCTGTCTCCCTCTCCCTCCCTCTGTCTCTCTCTCTCTCCCTCTCCATCGCTCTTTCTCTGTCTCTGTCTCTGTCTCTCTCTGTCTCTCCCCCCTTAAAGGAAACTGAGACTAAACAATATAGGAAGAGAGAAGAGAAGAACAAGAATGAGGAAAACTTTATACACGTCGAGAATGATAATAAAACTGTAATAAATGTTAATATCACCCAGTAATAAAGCCTATGCATTCTTGGCTTCCGTTAAAGTCTCAATCCTGACGTTTTAACAACACTCTGGTATCAGCTGAGTTATGTAGGTAGCTGACACACTGACTTTCTACACGTTATAAAATGTTAGAAGTGTCGAGGCAGTGTTGAGAGATTTACGTTAACGTTATGTTATTTAATTTTACCGAACCTAACCTAACCTAACCAAACCTAGCGCCTATAAATCTAGCCTAACAGAATCTTAACCTAAAGTGATTTAGCTTAAACCAGCGTAACATATAGACACACTTATATGCAGTTACACACACACACACACAAACCCTACCACTCTTCAAATGCCTTGTACCTCCTTCTCCTAAGCACTTGTCTTTTATCATTTCATTAGTCGTCTTGCAAGGAATAAGGATTAAAGATACACTCTAATCTCCCTCAATAGCAAAACCTCTCGTCGGACCCGGAGTGTATCGTCTAAATTGTCAACAAAGAAAAAAAACCCTGAACCTAAACCGACCTGTCAACGACGATTACGCAAATGACAGGTGACAGACACAACAAATGGCAGAAGAATCATTTGGTGTTTGTTTTTTCTTTGTCTTTGATTTCGTTGACCTTTGAGGGACTAAAAAATAAATAAAAAAATCTCCACTGGGTAGGACAAGAGGAGGAGGAGGAAGAAGAATTATTAGGGTTTTTTGTGTGTTTATGTCTTGAAAAATTGGATATATATGTCACTGGTTTTGTAATTTCGTATCTTTATCTCTGAAACGCTTTTGTTTATTATTATTATTATTATTATTATTATTATTATTATTATTATTATTATTATTATTATTATTATTATTATTATTATTATTATTATTATTATTATTATTATTATTATTATTATTATTATTAATGGTTGTAATAGTAGTTGTAGTAGTGATGGTGGTGGTAGTTGCCGTAGTTTTTTACCTTTTCAAGCATATAAGCAACTCGGTCGTTTGATAATGTCCCCACAAGGAGTCAGCCGAACATTTGTACTATTTCTTATGAGGAGCAAGTAGTAAGGTAACTTGAGGCGGCAGTCGGTAATGAAGATGTCCGCAGCTCACATGATCTTGGCAACGGCCGGTAAGTGAGCATCAGGGGGGATTTGGCGATTTTCGGAGGACTATTATGGATTAACTTGGATGGTCGGTGGATTTATCTTTACGTGTGAGACTTGATCTGCCTGCCGAAGCTCCTCTGTGGGGGGAGGGAGTAAGGACAGAGAAGGGGATTAACTAAAGTGTTCCTGAAATGCTTGATTGCTGTGGTAGCAACAAGGCCGCCAAGTCACCTGTGCTTCTCTACGTGCATGTAGTTTTGTCTTGTAGCGGCTGTTGGTGGCAGAGGCGATGGAAGCTTCTTAATGTGTAAGCAATTTTAACCTGAGTGTGTGCTGGCTTATTATTGTGCTCCACTGTCCTCGTGGGAGTATGTTTTGTTGGTCAGGAGATACAAACTCACGGAGATGTCTTGACAATGCCTCCTTCCCTTGGTGAGCGTTCACTATCGACACCCCTTGATGATCACCTGTTGTTGTCATCTATCAAGAATTACCTTTCGTGAAAAACTCCTCACCCAATGCTGCAAATTCTATTATAGTCATTGCACAGTACACGTCTCTGCTTTTTAATTGGATATTTTTTTAATATACACGATTTTGTCAGTGCTATGAATGGTCTCTCTTACTGCAAATTTAGGAGATGTATAAGACTCCGAACACAGTCGAATACCGAATATAACTTAACGAAATATATTCTTAATGGAAAAAGGTAAAGGAATTATCGATCGTTTTGGGGTTGGGTTTTCCCCCGGGATGTGTCTCAAGGTCTGGGCCAACATGTGCAGGAACAATTAACACAAAAAACGAGACAAGACAAACTTCGTCTATTTAGGTTTATTTTTTCCTCAGATACATTTCTTGTATCTAATTTATTGTACTACATTTTCATAAAACATACTTACCATCATCCTTGATTATTTTGCCGTTAAATATAATTTGGAATCTTATAATAAAGAGAGAGAGAAAGAGAAATACCAGCTATGTTGTTGTACCGTATGCTTATCAATGCCATTAATAACGTGCATGATGGAATCTGTGGCTTTTATTGCAAGGGTAAAACTGTGTGCAAGATATAAGTTGTTTTAAGCCAAGGGCAGATCACTACTAGCCAGTAAACACGCTATACTCCGAGACATAAAAGATTATTAAAACAATAATTTATAAAACAAAAAAAAATAATAATATATGCATATAAGATTGTATAATGTTCACCTGGGGAAAAAATAAATTTGAGAATGTAATATCAACACTACATGAACGATCCTCTATATAGTACGCCATTTTAACTCCACATCTTAATATATTCTTTTATATTAACTAAAAATATATAACACTTCACATAAGAATACAAATAAATGCTCACGACAGCCTCACCAAACACATGATTTCTCCAGGTTGGACCATAAACTGTAGTGCTTCTTAATATTAACACAGCTCTTGGTGAGGTTTAAAATCCTCATGTGATATTCACTCGGAGTATTTTCGGACCTTCAGAAAACTGGCTCATTACAACAAATCAAAGGTGGCGTGCGTTAAGCTCTCCGATGACCAGGGCTTAATATTTATAAAACTGATTTAGGTTGACTTGTTCTTGCGGGCAGTGGGGAGTTGAAGACCTCGCTCTCCTGATGCTCCCACCTCTTGTTCTTGTATTTCTTCTTCCTCTTGGCCTTCGTCGTTGCCTTTATTTAAATTTTTTGGCTGTCTTAATCGTCTTTTTTTTTATTCTATGTTGTTGTCTTAAATCATCTTGTATTTTCCTCTCTTTTTCTTTTCTTCGTTCTGTTTCTTCCTATTATTACTTACTTTGTATGTTCTCATTTCATTCCTTCACCTGCTTACCTGTCCTCATTTTCACTCTCTTATTCTTACTCTCCCCATCTTCTGTTCCTCCTAATCCCATCTTCCCCATTGCCCATCCCTCCACTCCCCTCTCTATTCCTCTCTAATTTTATCTCCCATTCCTTTCCCTTTTCTTCTCCCCACTATCATATCTTCCTCCCCTTCTCTCTCACCCATACATTTCCTCTTCTGTTTACTTCTCCCCAGTACTGTTCTCCTCTCCCCACAACCACCCTTTTCTCTCCACTATCGCTCTCTTCTCCCTACTACCAACCTCTTCTCCCCATTTCCATCCTCTTCTCCCCATTTCCAACCTCTTCTCCCAATCCCCTTCTTCTCCACCCCCCTTCTCTCACCTTCTGCCTACATATCCCTTCCCTCACCCTACCTTCCCCCCCTCCTCCACTATATTCCTCCACTCCTATCCCCCCTCCCCCTCCCTCCGGCTAGTGGGCAGGTTTTTGTGACCCCCCACGATGGTGTTGCACAGTACGAGGGGCCGCCAGCATTTTACGTGTCAGGCTTACAAGATGGACGGTCTTCTGGGTGAATATTTCATTATCACAGGGGAGAGCCGGGGTTTAAATTTGGGACTTGCTTAATTTGGAAAAAAAGTTTCAATACAGGTTTTAGCAGCGCGGAGGAGGTAGGAAGATGGTTGTTGGTACAGATGTGGTGATGGTGGTTTTGTTGTGTTGTTGTTGGTGGTGGTGGTGGTTGTTAGTGGTATGTGATGGTAGTGGTGGTGGTGGTGGTTGTTTTGTTGTTGATGGTGGTTGATAGTGGTTGATGGTGATGTCAATGATGGTGGTAGTGGTGGTGGTTGTTGTGGTCTTAGTGTTGTTGTTGTTGTTGCTGGTTGATGTTAGTGGTGGTAATAGATAGGTTTAAAGGTCATTATTGTTGTTAGTGGTTATAGTTGTGAGAAACGAGGTTAAGTGTGGTAGTGGTGGTAGTGGTGGGTGTAAGAGATAGGTCGGGTGTCGTTGTAGGTGGTGCAGATAATGGTAATGGATGGTTGTAGATGGGGGGATTTAAGGATCATTGATGGTGTAAATGGTAGTAATAATGGTAGGAGATCGAAGGTATTGCTATGTTGGAAGTCGTTATGGTAGTGATAATGGGGTTAGTTGGTGGTGGTGGTAATGGTGGAATAGGAGGAGGAAGATGGAGTCAATGGTTATCAGAGGTAATGGTGATAATGTTTTAGCTGTTGGTGATAGTGTTGGTGATGGTGAATGTGATTGTGGTGAAAGGGGAGTTTTAATGATGATGACAGTATTTATAGTTTTTGGCCATTTATGGTGGTAGTTGTAATGGTTATAGATGGTGGTAGATATAGTGGTTGTGGGGGATTGTGGTAGATACGAAGGTGGTGAGGAATGGTGGTACATATAGATATAGAGGTGGTAGATGTAGAGGTGAAGAATACCAAGGAATAACTGAAACATGACAACACACCCACACACACACCCACACACAACAACAACAATGAAAACGTAACCCTCGCCCCCCAAGTAAATTCTTAAGAGTGACAACCACACGCCAATTTAGGACTGGTGACTGAACCCATTACAAGGTCTTACCGAGGCCCTTCCAGATTAAGCGACATTTACCTTGACTAAGAAACGCTTGTTGATATTAAGTTGAACTCGAATAAAGATTACAGTTCATTGGGTCCGAAATATTTTACCCTTTAATTTTTTCTTAAATACGAAGAAAATAGTTAATATGTGAGATCAAGTGAATAGGTGAATATATATGTAGATGAATCAGTGATAATGATAGATGATAATAATAATAATAATTATAATAACAATATGATAATGAGAATAATGATAATAATAAAGCATCAAGTTACTTCAAAAACATAGGACAGACAGACAGAGAAGGTAATAAAGGTGGGACGTAGGGGAAGGGGAGAGGGGCATAAGCTCTATCCCATTACCTACCCCTCCCTCCACCCCCTTCCCCCCCACCATACCCCCCCCCTCCCTCACATCAAGACCTAGGTACCATTAAACAAGGATCCTTACTACCTCAGACGACTTACCCGACGGACGCCATAAGTAAACATATCTTACTGGGGTGATATCATCCAAACGTGTTGGTAACCCTTCCCTCTCCCTTTCCCCCTTCCCTTCCCTCCCCCCTCTCCCCTAACCCTCTCCTTTCCCATCCCCTCTCCCTTTTCCTTGCCCTCTTCCCCTACCCTCTCCCACTTTCAAATTCCCCCTTACTATTTCTCTCTCTTCCTTTCACCCCTTCTCCTACCCTCTCCGTCCTCTCTATTTTCACCTTCCCTTGCACTACCCTACCCATCCCTTCCACCCTTTCCCCTACTCTCCCTTCCGATCTACTGTCTTCCTCCCTTCCCCTACACACCCTATTCTCCCCTTCCCTCCCCAAAGTAGCGTTCTTGAGGGGCCTTCTTATCTATAATTGATTTTTTTTCATTCTTGGATGGCTTTTTGTACTTGTTTACTACGTTCATGGCTGGGCTTTTGTGTATTGGGGCTTTTGCTGGGCTTATGTACTTTTGTTTTGTGTACGTTTATAGATGGTCTTTTATTTTTTTGTTGCTTTCCTTGATTTATTTATTTTTATTGCGCAGCTTTTTTGTTTGTTTTTTGTTCGTGTTATTGAATTGAAGCGAAGAACTGCTTTTTTTTCTTATATTCAGAGATGACCCAAAGATTCTCTGACTCTCTTTTTGTTTTTATGTTCCATTATTTTTATTTTTTTTTTTGCATGCAAGTTTCTTGATAGACTTTAATTAAGGATTGTGTTCGTGAGAGGCCTTTGTTTTAATGTTTTTTTTTTTGTTCTTTCTTCATCTTCACAGTTGTATATATGAAGTGTTTTTTATTCTCCATTATCCAGTATCTTCTACATTTAATTTTTTATCGAATGGAAATATTTTTACGTGTTTTTATTTTCACATTCATTATTAATCTAAAAGACTCACTCCTCAAAGATCAATTTCAGACAATAAAACAAAACAAAAATTGTCCTTCTAATTGTGGATTTTCTTCTTTTGCATCAGCCTCTATAATTTCGGGTCATTAATTTTGATTTTATTTCGTACGTAAGTAGCCGAGGTCGCACACAGTCTAGCCAGGTGAGGCCACAGGTGGATCCCGAGGCGTGATTGGCCAACGTGTTGTGGTGCGATTTCATTGGCCACTTGAAAAGAAAAAAAAATCAACTCTATGATATTTGCCGCTTCCTGTGTCATATAATACATGAATTATCGTAATATTAAGATAAACACAAGACAAGGACGAGCTTTCTTTATTTTTAGATCGTATGTTTATTGTATTCGTGGGTTTATCCTCATAGACACTCCCACTCCTCAGGACCACAACATCTCATAGACACCTCCAAGTCTCACATTTCTGAGATGGTGAGGTGTGTTGCCAGGTGGCAGTGAGAGAGAGAGAGAGAGAGAGAGAGAGAGAGAGAGAGAGAGAGAGAGAGAGAGAGAGAGAGAGAGAGAGAGAAACACGAAAACATATTCCAGGTAGGACAGGTGAGAAAGGGACCCTTCTGGCGAATGTGTGTGTGTGTGTGTGTGTGTGTGTCCCCCCTTAACCGCCCGACACACACACACACACACACACACACCTGGAAGAAAACGGGTATTTACGTAAACAGAGACATTTCCGGGGTGAGGAGGACTGGATGGAGGTGGTAACATTTGTTTTTCCCCGTCGCTCACAACCTCTGCTGGGTGTCTATCTGGCGCTCAGCTAGTGTTGTCAGTGAGGACGATCCGTGTCTTAAAAAAAGAGTGAGACAGACAGACAGGTAGAGAGCCAAAAAAATACAAAATAGGCTTCTGTTTTTTAGGAATTATTGTAACAAAAACAAACACTTCTCAAGTAGTTTATCGTTACACACACACACACACACACACACACACACACACACACACACACACACACGCACACACACACACACAACAATAATGAAAATATAAGCAAGAAAGTGTTGAAAGTGTTTTTTTTCTTCTAAGTAGTAACACAAATTCGAGATAGAAAATTCCCTTCACAATACCCACCCATACCTCCCACTCTGTAGGTGTATAGAGCACTAACATACACCGTACACATACCCTTCAAACCTTCCTGTACTGGTGATTCAATACACTCCAGCCGTGTATCCCAACACAAGAGAAAAACCCCAACCAGTTCCCTCTCTTCCTCCCCCTTCTATGCCGTGCACGCTATGTTTATGTGTCATTCCTTCACCCATAAAGCTTTTGTTTACCCGCACCTTGTAGAACAGTGTGCGTGAGGTGGGGTTGTAATCACCCTATCGCCTAAAGGAGGCTGTGTGCTCTTGTTAGCTCGTTATCTAATCTAGAACGGCCAATCACTGCACGAGTACTGGTGGGTCAGCTGCATCGCCTCCCACGTTCACGATAAGATGAGAATGTTCTTTTATCTTGGTAGTGGCATGGCAGTGGATTATCATAGGTGGGATATGGCTGTAGACACACACACACACACACACACACACACACACACACACACACCTGTAATTAAGTAGATCGTGAATTCTTTTTTATGCTGTTAAATTTCTTTTATTTCTAAATTATATTATCTTAGCGTGATGATAAAATGTCAGAAATTATTATACTTGAGTAAATTATCGTCGTGTTTCTTTATCTTGAGTTTTACAGTATACTAGAGTGTCAGGGTTTAACAGCAAACATAATAATGGTAATAGTAATAATAATGACAATTATAGTGATAATAACGAGGCATTGATAGTGATAATAATAATAACAATAATGACAATAATAATATTAATAATTGAATCACGGTTAAATATTTTCTTTAAGTAATTTAAGCAGATTTATCTTAGACAAAAAGCTTTGGATGACCTTATCTTCTTCATAAAGTTGACCTGTGGTTGACTTTGACATCTTAAAGTTGACCTGTGGTAGACTTTAACCTTTTAAAGCTAACGTATAGTTGACCTAATCTCCTTATGTTAACATATGATTGACCTTAACCTCTTTACGTTGACCTAGAGTTGACCTTAACATCGTAAAGTTGAACTGTGGTTGACCTTAACCTCTTTAAGATGACCTACAGTTGACCATAACCTCTTGAAGTTGATCTATGGTTGACCTTGACCTCTTAAAATCACGCTATTCCTCATGAAGGTGACCCCAGTCTCCTCCAAATGCCTCACTTAAAGTTGCCTCCACCATCTACATGTTCGAGCTTACGGAAGATATTGGCGGACCACCTGATGATTCACCCTCCCAGCTTATTTCACATGAAGATTAACCCCCTTATTCCTATCCTAATCTAACGTAGATTTAACTTAAGCTAACTGACCCTAGTAGCGTCAGAGTGGTTAATCTTTAGTTGGAGGAGGATGGGAGACTCTTCAGGTTATTCGTCGAGGCAAAATAAACCAAAAATTAGAAGTAGGGTGGTTTAACTCTTTGGAAATGGTGGTTTATTTACTTGAGGAAGATGGTTTACCCTTTAGAAAGTTTAGAGGATGATGGTTTAGCAGGGGGGGTTGGTTAAACACTTAGAGAAGGATAATTTAACCCGTTGAAGATGATATAGATTACAACATCATCCTTCAAAGGCTTAATTAATTAAGTTTTAAGTCTGTTGTGTGAGATGTCGGGTGGAGAGTGACACAAAATGTGTGGATAATTTAAGTGTAATGGAATTTTATAGCAGAGGATGTCAGTAATATATACATAAGTCTGGTGGGAGTATACGGTATAAGAACCTAAAGAGTACAATATACGATATAAGAACCAAAACAGCTGAATATATCGTATAAGGCTCAAAACAGTATACCCCTGTATAGTATAATGGTCAGAGGTGTACAGTGTAAATACAGTATAAGGGTCAGAAGTGTACAGTGTATATATACAGTATAAGGGTCAGAAGTGTACAGTATAGGGTATAAAGCTGGGCCGGGCAGAGGAGAGCCAGATATCTTAACAATGGTTGTCGTCCGGTCGTTTACACCCCCAGATACCTCGCTGTTAACGACCAATTGATAGAGAGAAAAAAAGAAAACAATTCCTGTAAGAGCAGCCACCTCGATATAGCGTAACACCCACGTCCACCGGCCAGTTCTGCTTGTTCTGTATAATACAAAGATTATATGATCAAAGTTAGTTGCCTTGATATAGAGGTCACTGTATTGAAGTTATAAGTGAAGTGTTATAAAACAAAGGGTTTGTTATATAGAGTGGTCGTTAGAAGCAGGTCCTAGCTTATGTTCGTTAAGCAAGTTTTTTCTATTTTTTTAACCGGACATGTTGTGTGGAGGATGTTGGTTGGGGTGAGTCGTTTCTCCTGTTAGGTGAGTCGTTCCTCCTGTTAGGTGAGTCGTTCCTCCTGCCAGGTGAGTCATACCTCCTGCCTTAAATTTACGAGTATTAAACTTTTTGAAAAATGATCCAGAAAAGATACAACACGTGACGGATCCAGGAAAAGTTGTTGATTAATACATTATGCAAATAACACTATTTATTTTTATTTAATTATCCGCCAAGAGAGAGTATTACAGGGGGTCATAATATATGTTCTCTCATTCACTATTCATCAATTTTGTACTGGAAATAAGTCGTTGTTGGGTAGCCGGATGTAAAGTCGTTTGTCTACGTGTCCTTCCGTCCCAAATATCTTGACGACATTTGTTTACAAGAATATGATATTGGAAGCGTATACGCAATTAAAAATCAGTTTATATCTTTGTGCAAACATACTGATTTAGAAATGTTACGTAAATAATGTATGGGCCTAAGCATACATAGTAATGCTAATTCTATATATTACGAGTGGGGTTTGTTTTAACTACAATTCATTATATAACTTGTATCTGTAGTATTATTTTCCTTTAATTATCCAAGACTCATGAACAGACAGACTCACAGTTTAGACAGCCGCTAAGTATAGATAATCTTATATAAAAAAGTTATTAAGAATTATCGAATTATACCAAAAAAAATTTATCATGATTAATTGCCTTTGTAATAACCAACTTTTAGGAATTATTATGTGACATCCTGATATAATCTCTGTTAAATAGGAACTCAAGTATGTGTGTACTTTTATCAACGTGTATTAATGACTTATCTCTCCTGTCTTGACATTCATCTTGGCTTCACTATCTGTAACTTCTGATAGCTGCGATAGTGACGTCGTTAAATTAATTTAATTGGACAAATTGGTGGGAAAAATATATACGAAATTCTTGAGGTAGATTCGTGAAGTAAGATATGTGTTGTGGGTCTGTTTGTTTTTAGCTTTGAGTGTAGTGACCTGTAGTACATACATAACACACCTCCAGTACATACACAATACACATGGAAACGTTTGAAATCCTACTTACACTCAGGTCATCATTATATACCTAAACTCCTACTAACATACACACACACACATACATTCCCTTGTGAAAATTTTTTTGGGCGAAACATTTTTCTTCTTTTTGCGAGAGCGGAACAAGGACCAGGGTCGGGGACCACAGGTTGGTCACCACCGCAAAAAATTGGCACAAAGGCCACAAGATCTCCTGCGGATAGCCGGCGACGCCAATAGAGACGTTTCGACATCCTGCTTCAGGAAGATCCTCCGCTCCTTACGCTTCCTTGCGGGGTAGGATTACGTATTTTTCTCCCTCTCTGTCTCTCTCTCACCCTCTATCTCTATTTGGGGTGCTATCCTGAAGAAGGGAGTATGGAGGGCGTGGGGTGGGATAAGAGGTGGTGGTAGAGGGAGTGTAGGGGATGCAGGGTGGGTAAGACCAGCAGGGCCAGGCCAGGACGTCCTGTTAAAGGTTTGTGGTTGAGGGCCGGACCACAAGCCAGGGAGCTATTCCCTTTTAGCACGGATGTACCAGCAGCGGCCTGGGATATACTCATTTATTGCCCTTCTGGGAAAATTATATATATATATATATATATATATATATATATATATATATATATATATATATATATATATATATATATATATATATATATATATAATATGTGTGTGTGTAAGGTAGGGTATTGCACATACTATATATACTCGTACATCCATTAAGAAGATAAAATAAATGTATTTTTTTCAGTGGAAAGTTTCTGAACTCGGTTAATATCCTCAGTATTATCACAGATTTTTTTCAATTAAAATGAGACAACATGTGTACCTGCAGACAACATAAATACAAATGAACAAATACTACTACTGGAAATAGAACGACAATCGTTTAAAATAGTTACAACACCTCTTAATTCTTACTCGGTCACAAACTAATCCATCTTAACTCATAGCACCACTGTGTCTTGTACTAGTGCAGTGTAGACGACGCCTTGCAGACATATGTCATTTGCATACTGACAACGAAAAATATTCCCCTGACTGTTCTTTTCTTTGCTGTGTGTGTGTGTGTGTGTGTGCGGGCGTGCGTGTGCATGCATGTACGTGTGTGTGTGTGTAATCTCTCTGTTATAAGAATACTAATTCCCTCTATTTTTATGTTTATTGTTTTATCTATGTATTTTTACGTTTCAACAACTAAGATACGCTACTCAGGTCTATACACTCGACAACAGGAAGTAAATACAGAGGAAAGTTATCCCTTTTCTGGTTTAAGGAGATGAATGATAATTAAATAAATATAGAATGATGGATGATAAAATGTGTGTTGTATAAGACTTAGTGATGTATTTTGATATTTATATTTAGTTTCTTGATTCAAATGTTCTTATTTTGGTCTTCATTTATTGTATCAGTAATCTTTTTTGACGGTTCTAATATTCATATATTCATATATATATATATATATATATATATATATATATATATATATATATATATATATATATATATATATATATATATATATATATATATATATATATATATATATATATATATATATATATAAACATTTAGCGAATGAAAGTAAATTGTTGGATATATTTTCAGGCTAATGATAATAGTATACTTAGTAATGTTTATAAGAATAATTATATTAAGAAATCATAATGCCAGTATCATTAATAATAATATAAGAATGATAATGATATCCATGAAAAAGGTTGGAAGAAATAATAACAATGGGAATAAAAAATATAGGAATAATAATAACAGCAAAAAACATTGTTGAAAATTTTACTTCAGAACGAATATACAGTACAGATATATTTAATTTCCGAGGCAAAAAATTCAAAACTTATATTTTCGTTATATTCCCATCTGGTGTAATGTTGTTAAAACTGAAACTTTACCTCTCGGTTATGAATATATTTTACATCATGAAAATAAAATATACAACTGAACAGAAAAAAAGACAAGACAAGGAAATAAATAATACCGAACCAGACTGAACGAAAATCGTCTTTTGTTATGAAATAATAATGGATGGAAAATAATTTTGTGTCGTGAATTAGCCATGAATTAGTGAAATTTGATTTATAGTTTTGTAAGTTATAATTTTATCCGTCTAAATATTCATGAGTGTGTCGGCTGACTAATTAATATTTTCAAATGATACAACTGTATTCTCCATGGCTAATTTTATTGCTTCCTGTGTTAGGTTCACCTCACTTTGCTTGTGATTTTTCTTTAGGTACACACACACACACCCTAACTATATATATAAATATATATATATATATATATATATATATATATATATATATATATATATATATATATATATATATATATATATATATATATATATATATATATATATATATATACATACATATATATATATATATATATTTATATATATATATATATATATATATATATATATTTCATATTTATATATATATATATATATATATATATAACATACACTGGTACACACACCCTCTGCCTTTCATCTCTCCATCCTGTATCTGGCAACATAGGTCTTCACTTTAAGCCAATCGGACTGGCTAACTTTGTCTCATTTTTTCCCAGCAAGTTGGGTTGTTTTAACTCTATCCAAAGTTTCAACAATCTAACTTTCCTGATCTTTGCCATAATGCCAGGCGTTAAGTCGGCCTGTCTAGTTATTTATCCCGCGGGGGACTAGCGAGAGATGGCCTGGAGTGAGTTGCTGCGGACTAACGCTTCTTGTGGTGGTGATTGCTTGCTTGCTTGCGTCGGGCGGACCATACCTGTGGAATCTCTTATGGGTGAGATAAGCTCTCAGTGTGCCGTGGTCACTATGTTCTGTCTATAACCTGTTTTTTCCTCTTTATTTTATGATATCTTTATTTATCTGAATTTGTGGTGTTTCTATTGTACTCACCCCTGAAGATGTGAATTACACGAAAGCGCTTGGGAACTTCGTGTTTTCTTTTTCCTTGTGGTTATCAGCATATATATATATATATATATATATATATATATATATATATATATATATATATATATATATATATATATATATATATATATATATATATATATATATATATTTTACTGTGTTGCGAGAACTTACCTGAAATTTAATACCTTTATGCTTTTATTTATTTGTCTTTACATTATTATATATGTACGGTTTTTCCTGGTTCAAGTTTCGGTGGGAGTGTGCAAGATAACAGCAGATTATTGTTCAGCGTTATTTACGCCGCCTGCAACCCCGTTTCCCCTCCCTGTAGCATTGTTATGTAAATTAACTCTCTGATACTTGCAAATGAACTTCCCTTGCACACACATACAAAAAAGTAATGCTTTCTATGTCTTCAAACATGAAAAATAAAATTACGTAAAAAAAAATTACTATTTGCTTAAAGATTTTGCCCTCAAAAACATATTATTTCTGGTTGTTAAAAATGTTACAATTTATCCAGATATATTACTTCCAAAACATTACCATTTTCTCATTGTTACAAAAAAGCAAAACGAGTTACACTAATTCCTAGCTATTTAAATGATAACTAAGACACTTCTGGCGCTGGATTAATTCAGAGCGGGAGGGAGGGAGGGAGGGAGGGAGGGAGGGAGAGGGGAGGGGGGAGGGTAGAGCAGGACCAGTGATGGCGGTGCGCTGTAAGACCTGAGCAATACTGCAGTTGTCAGAACACATGACGAGCGACCATTTTGTTAGAGAGCACAAAATGTCGGAGGGTGATAACTTAGCATACCGTGTCATTAGCAGGAGGCTCGCTCCGACCTTACCTTCTCTCTCCTAGCTGGCTGGCTGGCTGGCTCGTCCATCGGACTCCTGACCCATCTACCTCCCAGCCAGCCAGAAAGCTAAGGCCTTTTACAGTGCCTTGTTTTTATTTTCATTTATCACATATATCAGCCATTAATTCCATCCCATTACCACCCCATCATAAATAGAAATAAAGCTCAACGCATGGAGCGCCATTATGCATTATTCAGGCGGCTTGGAGGCCCCCTCTCGACCCTGGTGCAGCTTTCCAGCTGAGTGGGTCGCTGGAGGCGTCTGGCAACCGCGGCTGACAGTTGGCAAAATACGATTGCCCCGGCTGGAACGAGCGAGTCGGTAACAGGCTGAATAACTTAGTGGAGGAGAGGCCAAGAATACCATTATTTCCAGGGGCGAATTTGCACTTGAAAGCACCTCTATTTCCCCTCCTTATCTCACTCACGGATTGGTGCCGGAGGAAGGATTGTGCTACGGTCTCTTGGCTCCAGAGGCTTTTAACTCCTGAAGGAGGGATGTAATCTTAGAGCAGTTCGGTAGATACCAGTCCCTCAACGACGGTATCCTCTGAAAGCCGTTCAAGTATGTTCTTCTATCCGACAAAAGCTGTATTAATAAACGAGAGCCACTGGATAATAAATCCTGCAGGATAGGTTCATTAGAGCGACGTTCTTGCATTTGTCTCACCTGGGAACCATAAAAGTAATGAACTACATGTTAGTGACGAAAAATGGCCATCTTATCTTGGTTATTCTGGGAGCCGGGGGATACGACAGTTGGTTCCAATGACCACAGACGAGCCCTGAGCAGCTGCCGGGAAGGAGAGAGTGCTGGCCATATGCTGGAGCCACGGGGGATGCTGAAGGAGGGAAGGAAGCAGGCAGGGAGGTAAAGGGGCAGCGAGGATCTACGCACTTTTTATGTGATATTCTATGCAACGTCGGCCCCTTTTATGCTGAACTGGGAGCTTTAGGGGGGTTAAGCTTTAAAGGGGAGCGAGACACTACGGGAATCGCCTTCGGATCAACTTTAGGGGGTCCTTTGTGGCACGAGGCTACTCCTCCATAGAGGCCTCTCATACACACACGGGGAAGACGCACCAAGTAGGGGCCCCCAGATGACGTCAGCTCCATTTAAGATGATTTATGTCGCCTCGAGGTTATAGTTGTGGGAAGATTTAAGGGACGTAGTCACGAAAGAGGAATATTTAAGAGTGACCTTCTGAACACCTTAGCGCACGTAGGACACCCAGTCTGTACATTCTTAGTCCCTGTTTTGTTAGGCTCATCTTGTACTCTATTTATTTCCATTTCTCCTAACCTTTATTTTTTTTACATTGTTTAGTTTTCCCTTTTTATTTAAAGTCATACTATTCCAAAGGTATTCGGTTTTTTTCTTGAAGGTTCACATGAATACTTAGCAATCACTATGATGATTACTAAGCTACAAGGAAAGCTTCAAAATTGGTGATGAAGGAATATAGCATCGCAGTATTAAAGATTTTTGTACCATGATTCACCAGTCATTATCACTCTCTGTGAACAGGGCCTGTGCCAGCCCTTGGCTCCTTATAAATTGCTTTACTCCCTCTCACCACGATTATTAAACGCCTTCCTTATCGGGACGGCACCCCCCTTTCACACTCTTCCTCTAAATCTTAGGACCCCGTTCATTATCATTTCCCCTTTACGCTAGAGTGACTTTTATGTTCCCCTCTCGCCATCTTCATCATCTTCCCTACGGTCCTTCTTCCTCCCCTCATCACCGGGTGCCGAGGTCGTAGCGAGCCATCAGCAGCATATCATCACGTTCATCAATGGGGGTATTCATCTCTTGGGGTCCCTCGCTGTGTATGCCGGCCGTGCATCACTGAAGGTATCCACCGCTATATGCAACTCTCTCCCTCCATTGTGTGGGTTTCCATATGAGAAGGACGATTCAATCCCCCTCCTTCCTCTTCCCTTCCTCTTCTCCCTCCACACGTCTGAGGTTACCAATGGGTTCTTGGAGATCCTTTTTGTTGTTGTTGTAGGGGAAGGGATGAAGGGGGGGGGAGGGGGATGTTGTGGAGGGCACTATCAAGGGGGGCTACGCACTCTTGTTTATTTCCCCGAGGGTCTCTGAGGACCTGCGTCTTCGGTTTGTTTTGTGCTGTTGTTTAGTATTGGTGAAGGAGACTGGATGATTCATGTGTTATATAGTATGTTGTAGCGATGGGTTCCACTTTATGTTTATATCTCTCATTCACTTTGTATCTTTCTCTTTCTCAGTCGTTCTTTCCCTGCTATCCTCTCGTTCTTTCTACTCAAAAATTTACCCCCCCCCCCCCATTCCGTGGCCATTGTTCTTCCCATTGTCACATAATGTGTTTGTATATTTTTTGGTGTTTTTTGTGTTTACCTCATTTATTCCATTTTATTTCTTATAAGCGACACTTCAGCCATACGTTATTTAGCGAATGTTACTATTTTAAATTGGCGTCGATTGGGTTGAATTAGCAAGAGGTTTGACTTTTTCTAATTGTGTGTTCTGACAGCTTGTACTGTACACAATGGCGAGAAGAGTCTTCAGTGTTTTTTCTTATCTCGATTTATATGATTTCGTCAATTAGGTAATAATATTTGCTATACATTGTCCCTATACCGAAGAAGTTTCTCACTTCTTTCCTTATACAATATTTTCTTACCTACAATATTTAGTTGGACATCACTCAAGTTTATTACCAATTCTGTTATAAATATTTTACTGATAAGTCTGTTACTGTCGATAAAACCTAACCATAAGATAACCACCATTGATTTAGTGACCTTCACCACAGTGTTCCTAGTCTGTACTAAAATAAAACGTGGACTCATTACCATTAGTTGATTGACCTTCTAAGAACACGTGTTATTTATCAGTTAGAGAACCATTGAAACTTGTGTCTGTTTAATGCCTTAGACAGTAAGGGCCGCCAGTGTTATTTATGGCATGAACTAAATGGATGTAGCAGTTTATTGATGTTTACGTGTTTGTCTTTAACAAACTTATTCGAATTTCACAAGTCATAAAGCTACTGCTGGGTACTAACACCTGGCCTTAGCTACTAACCTAGTTAATAAACACTGGAGTGACCACATACCACCTAACCACAGGCTATGACTTAACCAAATCTGTGGCGGCCTCCCAGTGAGCTACATAGTCACAACTGAGAACACAGCACAGGTTGTTGACACGTATCCTCACTGTAGAAATTTACCACATGTATTTTTATTTGTCGATTTAATCAAGTCTTCGTCAAGTAATATCACTACTGAAGGTAAACATAGGCACATCTTCTCCACTCAGGTGAATCTTAATAAAACAGGATAGTTACAGGTCAGATATATTCACCTGTAATAGGCTGTATCTGTAATAGCTTTTCGATCGCACTTATTATTGTAATTAGGGGGATATTGTATTGCTTCACTGTATTGATAAAATCATTTAAAATGGAGGACAGCAACTGGGAATCGGGCAAGTGTCTTTATTTAAGTTTAATTTCTTCTTAATTCAGTACTTCTGTTTGGTTCTATCGTCATCTTACATATCACTTTTCTCTCTCAGTTACTATCCGTACATTTCACATTTCCCGGCAGTGTTTCTCTACTAAGTCTCCTTCTCACTCTTCCGTCCTCGGTTTCAATCGTCTCTTTTAGGAGCTACTTCCTCTCTCTATCATCTTTAGTCTTACCCCACCTCCTCTCCATCCTTACTCATCTTCTTCTTCCTCTTCTCCATCCTTTTTTCGTATTCTTTTTTCCTTACCTCAGCCTTGCCCCCCCTCCCTCCCAGTTACAAGGGACTGAGCCAAAGCGCGTATTTCATGTGGTCGTGTTGAGCCGTAAGAATGTATCTATGCCCCTCCGCCTTCTTCCTCCCCCGCTGCTGATTTTAATGAGCGGCCGCCTCAGCTTCACCTGTCTTCCTGCATCGATAACACTCACGGGGCAAGCAGACTCTGGGTCTTTACGATTGGCTCCCTCGCCCTCGATTAACATGAGAATTGGACTTTTGATAAATGGCCAATGTCGGAGCATAGGCAATCAGCTTCGGGCAGCCCAAGATCCCAGACCAGTACCCGCATTGTGAAAGAACCTGGACTGGTGTTGTTGGTCGGTTGCTCCTACACCACCACCACCGCCACCTCCCTCAGGCCTAAGATAGCAACAGCAAACTGAAAAGGGGGAATGAATAACCGCGTTGAATAATGTATATTCCGTGCCCCTGGGTAGGGTTGGGGCTACATGGAGAGGCTCCCATCCCTCTCCTCCCCGTCTTGTAAAGGCTCTGGAGGGGCTAGGGGGCTAGTGGGGCTGATGGTTGGGCGGTGTAAGGGCGGGTAAGGCGTGGAGCGTGTACCGTGTCCGCTGCTAATATACGGTCGAGGAGTAATCAGGGGGTCCCGACCGGCCGGACACGACCCTGATGATGTACGACTGCCACTCCCAGTCCCTCGCTGGGGAGCCTCCGACCCCCTGTGACCACTGTAGCTGGGGCCTGACCCACTGGAGCCCCCATAAAGGAGGCTTGGATTCAACTGTGGTCTTTTCAGAAGGGTGGGGGAGAGAGTCTTGAGGGAGGATCCACACGGCACCTCGATAAGCCTTGGAGTGAAATCAACCCTCGGGTTTTCTTCTCACAAGGAGTTATGACCTCCTGTTACCATCATAGACTATGACCCCTCGTTACCTCTATAGGGAGACTACGACCCTCTGTTACATCCACAGGGAGACTACGACCATTTGTTACCTGTATAAGAGACTACAGCCGCTCTTACCTCTCTAGGGAGACTACGACCTTCTGTTACCTGAATAAGGAGACTACGACCCTCTCTTACTTCCATAGGGAGATTACGATCATTTGTTCCCTGTATAGGAAGACTACACCCCCTCTTACCTCTATAGAGAGACTACGACCCTCTATTACATCCACAGGGTGACTACGAACATTTGTTACCACTCCATTAAACAATATGCCCCTCAGTTACCACCATAGAGAGTCTACGGGCCTCTCTTGTTACTACAGGGAGGCTACTACACTCCATGCTACCATTAAAAAGAAACTATGACCGCCTATTATAACTACATAAAGACGAGTACACCCTATTCCCACTGTAAAGAGACTCTAACCCTCTGTTACTGCTACTATAGAGAGACCACAAATCTCCTTCAACCACAACAGGAGGACAACGACCCTTACGATTATTGCAGAGGGAGTGTTACGACCTTTCTAAGCTCCCATACTTTTACAGTTTTAAAGCTCCCACAGATACTACAGTGCTCCGTCAGTGGGGATGTAATGCGAAGAGTAATTTTTCCCTCTCAGCTTCATTTGCACCCTAATTTTCTCCCTTTAACCTCATTGTAAACACTCTTAGTACTTGTAATGTCCTCAGGAACTTTCTCACCCCCCCCCCGTAACTTCCTCATGAACCACTAATAGTCTCTCTAACTTACACATTTAAGCACTAATTTGGTACTGTATAATCCTTATGAACACTCCTAGTCCCTACAACACTTTTAAATATAGTATTCGTCCTAGTAATTGTTTAACAGAAGTTCATATGCCTATTTAACGAGTTTAAAGCTACAAATGACCTTTGTTGGCAGCAGCTTCGGTCTTTTACAGTGAGCCAGTGTAACCCATAACCCCTTTGACCCGAGGGCGCACTTTGTCTCCCCCTATTAAAATCAAGGGGGCCCCCAACTACCCATTTTAAAACCAGGGCCTCCAACTATCTCCATTTGAAACAAAGGGGCCCTTTAACTACCCCCTTTTAAAACTAGAGGGCCATCAACTACCCACTTTTAAAACCAGGAGGCCTCCAACTATGTCCTTTTAAAACACGGGGCCCTTTAACTAACCCCTTTTAAAACCAGAGGGCCATCAACTAACCCCGTTTAAAACCAGGAGACCCTCATCTACCCCGTTTTAAAACCAGGGGGCCATCAACTACCGCCTTTTAAAACTAGGGGGCCTCAATATATCCCATATTTTCCCAGAGGAGCCTCCAATTCCCCTGCCATCCAACTCACTACCCCTTCGACCTGAGGGAGCGTTTCCTCTCCCTTTTTTAAACCCAGAGGGGGCCCTACCCTTCCCTACACAGCCCCTAAATCAATGCCAGTGATCCTAAATCCATTATATAGCGTTCGGTTGCCTTCCTCCTCGGGGTGCACCAAGACAGGGAGGTTTCACTCCACCTAAGTTCCATCCACATGAAACTTTTCTCCACTTGAAACTTCTCCTCAGCATCTTCCGATCCACTCTCTCTAACGTCCACTTTCATCATCCTCCATTGTTCACTTATACACCAACGCATGATATCATATATGTATAACAGTACCCTCGTGCGTAGTGTGGCAACTGCAGTGGTAGGGGGAAGGGAGAGAGTATTGATGAATGCATTTACATTATCTCATTAATATGTAAATTAAAATACATAAATCAAAGGCTAAAATAGTAACAGATAAGTAACTTTTAATCACTTTAGTTATAATCGATTAGTAAGTTAAATATTTAAATGCATGTTAAATATAAATTAATGCCTTTAATGCCTTATACATTAATTTCTAGTAAACACCGGCCCCTAACATCATTTACATAGCGACACGTGCAAATACACATACATGGCTACGTACACTACTCGAGAATACGTTTAATGTAACAATGGCTGAGGTAATTACGAACACACACACACACACACACACACACAGACACATACACACATACACACAGACACACAGACACAGACACACAGACGCAGATACACACACACACACACACACACACACACACACATTAATACAAACACGTAAAGCAACCTGCACTAATTAGAGCCTCACATGGCATCACCAGGTGGTACACGGGGATAATGGCGACATAAACACGGGAGAACAGTCAGCGGAGAGGAATTAAAACAAAGGAAGAGATGGCAGGGCAATAAAGTTGATGAAGAAAGGAGGGGGCCCTGTGAGACGAATAACCGTAGTAGCAATGCAAGAGAGGAGATAAAGGGGGCACAGGTAAATAAGCAATAAAAGTCGATTACACTACTAAAATCTTTTGGACTACGAGAGAAGCAAGACGAACCCCCCATACCATACCTTACCTCACTTTCTTCTCCCTTTTGGTCTGACTGCATCACTGGTTTTATCTCGATGGTAATTACAACCTTTGCTTCAGTGGTAATTATAACTTGTGGTTCGAATAGTAGTTACAGGTTTGGGTTCAGTAGATTAACAGCAGCGTTATAGATTACGGTTCAACAGCATCATGAAGTTATGCTGTCGATCTTATTTCTCTTATCTTTCTCTTCTTGGCCCAATAGCATCACTGTGTTAAGGTATCTTTCTTTCTCTCTTCTTATACGTCCGTGTGGTTCATCTTCATCACAAAGACACACCACCAAACGTTTATTTCCTCCTGTTGGATCAAAGGCCTTACAGTGGTGGTAGAATCTGTCATACCTGTAGCTTCCCTCTCTCTGATCTCACTATGGTTCGATAGCCTTAAAAAAATTAGGTCTACCTCTTAACTAATATACAAGAACATCACAGAGGTCGGTCATCAAGCTTTCTCTCGGTCTTCTATTGGTTCAATGACACCACGGGCTCTTGGTTCAACTTCCTCACGTTAAAGGTGGAGTCGAGAGATAAACAACAAAGGTTATATGACTCAACTCCCCATCAGTCTAGCTAGAGAAAACTCAACATCAGTATGAGGGAGGCGTACCAGCACACGCCCTTTCCCCCTCCTCACACTCCCTCTCTCACTCTACACTCCCCCTCTCTCTCTCCACAGCCCCTCCCCCTCTCTCCCCTCGCCCATTAAATCGAGAAATCTCCATTAAAAAAGGCGAAAAAAGGAAAGTTAGTCTCCCAATCATAGTTTCTCCTGCACACTGGAGTCGTGTTTAGCTCTCCTGAGACCAAGGTGTTAGGGTTACCAATCTTGGCTCTCCTCTCTTGTGTGCAAGAGGAGATGAGGTGATCTTGATTGGGAATTTTATCCAATTTTTAATCTGGCAGTAAATCCCATTGAGATTTTTGGATATAAGAACTAGTTAGTTTTCTTAGTGGAATAGTATGAATTTAACTAGAAATACTAGAAGGTAAACCATAATTTCTTAAGATTTACGAAATAATGAAGATTTTTTATGTCAACAATAAATAGATACATGTTCTACCCATATAAAAACTAATCTAAACTAAAAAAGAAGAAGAAATAATGCAAATATAGCAGAAGTACTAAGCCTTGAACACAATTGAACGTATCTCTTGCAAACTGGCTAACCGCTGTTGGTAACACTGTTTTCATTCTAGCCGGGAAGGAGGTATACTGGGCTATAATTTTCATCCTGGATCACAGATGGCGTTGATTATATGCTCCGAAAATTTAGGAGGGGGCGTACTTGCCGCATGCGGAATTCCAAGGTGAAAGAATTATGCCTAGTTTGCAATTTAAATGGGAGAGCTGGAGGGGGATGGGGAGAGGGAGGGGGGCTATATCATATTTTGTAGGCTCGTATTTCCCTTTTGTTTTCTTGGAGGTATAATTTGGAGGATATAATAGCGATGTTGGTCAGAGGTGTGTGTATCTCTGGGAGGTTTTCTTTTCTCTGAGGGGACGGATTGAGTTGTGAAATAAGGCAACATCGGGAGGTATAACTCATGCGTTTTATTGGACAGGCATGCAGGGTGGTGATGCTGAGGTGAGTGGCTCGGGAGAGGACTACATCTTCGGGAAGGTGTTGTCCAGCCTAACACGAATTCTCAGAAGAAGAAAAAGAAGAAGAAAAAGAAGAAAAAAAGAATAGGAATAAGAAGAAAATGAAATATAAGATAAACATTGATTATTATTCTTTTAGATACGAAACATTTACGTGGGAGGGATTTTTTTTGGGGGGTGTTTATAAAGACGCTTTTTGTTGTTTAGTTGCCACGGGGAAAGAAGGTTTTCCCGTGTGTAATTTAGTTCAGTATTTTAAGAGTGATTTACAACTTTGTTTACGTTGTTATTTTCTTATAACGAAGAACAGTAGTTAGTATTTAAACGTATATTGATATTCCAGTGGGGTTTTACATAGTCATAAACGTGTCTTGGTAACTGGGAACTAAATTTGATAGCCGTGAGTGATGACAAACACTTAAAAGAAAAAGAGAGAATAAGATAAATATAATAAAAAATCTCAAGGACACAATTGAAGTGTTCCATTATTTCATGCTAAACTTGACAGATTATGCCATGTGAAGGAACACCAAATAATTATGTAACCTAATTCTAATTAATTTCATGACTTTTATGGTATATACATATCCGAAATTTGCCAAGACTAATATATGGAAAGTATCTTCGATCTTACTGCAAAGAATCATTATTGATCACTTACGTCAGAGGAACACTGCGTCTAGAGTTAAGGACACTATTTATTCTTCCTCGTCACCGACAAAGGCAACATTTTGGGTTCCTCTTCAGCTAAGTTTCTTGAACCAGTACTTCCATATATACGACTCAGAGGAGCTTTATCTTTCCTTTACGTCCGTTACAAACAACTACCAACAAACACAACGAGTTCAACGGTGCTTCAAGAACGACTATGTTTACCTTTTTTTCCTCCTTGCTATGCCCCAACGGTGTCATCAACCTACAATTTACGCCTAAGCTACGGGCCAACACGAACAATTAACATATATTAACATAAATTATCACTAAGATGGCTCAAAGTCACGCACGCTTCTCCAGGCCTAAAACCCTAGCCAATGAGACCTCAACCTTATAATGGAGGAAGCGGCCCCCCCCCCCTACATTTGCTGGTCTCCCTTTCTCGGAAAATCATTTGTAATTACCCAACCATACTTGGAGCCATAATTGGAGAAAGGATCGTAAACATCGCAGGGAAGAGAAAAATTACCCATAGGTAATAAAGGGTTTTCCAGATGTAATGATGGGCTAGGGGGACCAGCTCCCCTCAAGGTAATCTTGTATGGGAGCGACGAGAAATTTTGATCATATGGTAAGGATTTGTGGTGGCAGGGCGGCTTCCTGTTTCCCAGTGGAGACTCTGTTGCTGCTGCTGGAACTTTGCTTCGTTCCTGTTCTCTAAGGTGAAAAGAGGTTTCACATCATTAATATAGGTGCCTGTGGTTAACCCTTGTTGCAGAAGCACAAAAACAAATATAGTTTTGAATATAGCCGCTGTTCTTGCTGCGTGGAAGTTGAACATCTGCCTGGCGATAAGTTTTATGCAAAGTTGCTGGACTAAGTCAAAATTTGATTCGAGACTCTTCATTACACAACCAACAGGGATCAGTCGGATTTCCATATTAATGAAGGAGCACTTCGCCAGATGCTCCTCCTCGTTCTTTGTTCACTAGCCAGAAAAAAGAATACCGTGTGCAAGAAAATAAAGCTTTGTGGCTAAGCTTTACGTAACGTCGTGCATGGATTGTAAAGCACCTTCCTGACAAACACCAAATATACAAAACAGCTGTACATCCTTCTTTGCCTTTCTCTCTCAAGGATTTGGACGCAGATGCCGGTGTGAGTTATCGGTACTTAGTTGTCACTGTGTTTTGATGAGAGGCTGGATTAATATCCTGGACCCTGGCTGGCTGGATAATTACGAAGTCCAGCCGACGTGTGGAGAGAGATACGCATCAGTTAATTATTATCATCTGCTTCCTGTCATCTTTATCATCCTTGTTACTCGCATTTCCATGTAGGATCCAGACGGCTACAACAGTTATTGTTCTCAATACTACTGGCTGTAAACTTGGAATAATTATATCCTGTGTTGTATCGGCCTCATAAATTGTACGTTTTTTCCCTCTGTTGTCTGGACTGAAGAACCAAGCTGAGGTCAAACCATCATGGCCGCCGCCGCCTCCACAGCCAGGCGAGATGGCGGCACTTTTGAAAACAACATGGAGGGAATATGGTCAGAGATAATTTTGATAATATCACATACACTCTTCAAGGGATGGTCGTGGATTTACTGAAAGGTCCTTAAGGGATTAACCATTCTAAGAATTTGATTATTTCACGAGAAAGGACTATATATCACAACCCTTCTGTAATGGAAAACCTCTTAACTTAACCCCCCTTTCCTCCTACCCCCTTTCCCTTTCCCTCCTCTCATCCTCATCTCTTACCTCAGTATTTTTATCAAGTTATATCAAGACTTTCACTCTACGTTATTAATCGATATTTCAAATTGTTCTACGAGTTATTGATCAAACTTCTGTCCAGGTGTTGACTTGTGGAAGTAATAGAGTTCTAGTAACGATCATCACGTGCAACTGACCACCATTTTGCAAGCTCGAGTCGTTAGCTGAGGTGGAAGTGCTGCTCAGAAATGGCGTCTTTCTCTATGGAATTATCGTCAATGGGTAATTTAATGATTTATGTTTATATATTTATGCAATATTTGGTATTTATATTTGAATTTCATAATTTAGTGACTTGGTTGTGTATCGAATTTCATAATTATTTATCAGTTTCCTTCAAATTTAATGCATTTATGGATTTATCTAGTCATTAACTTACTATTTCATTGCCTATGTAACTTAGTAATTCATTAACTAATCTTTAATAATTTGATATTTTCTATACCATGGCATAATTTATTCACATTTGTACATCCCAAAAGAAGAAGAAAGTTTACACAGAAAACCCACGACTGTCCCATCAGTTTTATGACTCACGGACATACATTAACATGGTATGTGAGACTCGCACAACACACATTATCTACAAACCTTTACTCTGGCCATAGTTGCCAATTTGTTCTCAGATAGTTTTTATGAGCATTCTTTAGGGTGTTTAGTTTTAGATGAGAAATAAGAATTGTGCAGCAAGACAAATTTAAAACGATACTTTGGTGATTATCAGACGAATCATATTTTCTACTCTATTTGTTGTTGTTTAATGTTATATTTTGTTTTTTATCGTTTTGGAATTTGTGTTTGTTGCTGGAAATATATTCTATTTTTATAAACTTCGACGCATTAAAAAGGACCTCGGAATTAGTAACTATATATAACCGGTGCAATATATATGTCCTCTCAGTTTTCGAGACAAACATTATTATTATTATTATTATTATTATTATTATTATTATTATTATTATTATTATTATTATTATTATTATTATTATTATTATTATTATTATTATTATTATTATTATTATTATTATTATTATTATTATTATTATTAAAAAGTTTATTACATATATGATCTTTGGAATAACTGAAGAAAAAAATCACCAAAAAAACAATGAACGAAACTCAATATGTAATAAATACGATTCTCTCTAAAACTTTAATCCTGCGAGTACATTTGTGGAGTCATAAAACGTCCTCATATTTTTTTTTATTCAACTCATTTGCTTCGGAAATCATATTGTGATTCAAGGCTCATAATACTTCTTTGTGTTTTGAATATTAATGAACGCACTCTCGACCACCTGTGTCTCATTTATACCAAACACAATTATACCTTTTGTGTTCTTTTTTGCCTTTTTTAGAGTAGTTTTAATTAGTATTTTGTATATTAAATAGAGCTTTAGAATAGTCATGAAGGGAGACGCATGTTAATGGTCTTTTGTGTGTTGAGAGGAAACGCTGTATAATTGGATTGGATAGAGTGAGACGGAGGGAAGAAGATAGATGGATAGATAGAAGTAGATACAAATTTGTGTAACATTATTGGTTTATCTAATCAATGTTAATAAATGTAGCAGCCTTGTTATATGGTCTTCTTTCTCGTCTTATTCTTCTCTATTAGTGATTTTCGTTTAATATCTAATGTGTAGTGTAGTGTAGTGTAGTGTAGTGTAGTGTAGTGTAGTGTAGTGTAGTGTAGTGTAGTGTAGTGTAGTGTAGTGTAGTGTAAGGAAAAAACATTGTTATTTGTAATGGGAGAGAGAAAGAGGTCATCCCCGCTGTTGCCGGTCACACTGCAGCGGGACTCTTACAAAACTTAGGTCATCTTGGGTCAGATATGAAGCTATTGTTGAGAACTCGAGGTCAAGGGTGATGTGCCGTAGTGGTAACAGTGCCTGCCCATGTGAGAGGACTGGCGTGTGGCTCTTGGCAATAACGTTGGTGTAAAAGCACTTTCGTGTTTTGTGTTTTCTAATCGGATTGTCTTCATTGCTTCTAAGAGCATAAAAGGACTCGGAGAAACGTACAGATAGGATCAAAATTCACTAGACACTTGGTAATAACTGGCATCAACTTGGGGGTCATGCATGTGATTGGTTTAATGTTGATTACTTTTTTATATTATTCCTGAATCATCATCAGAATAATCACTTGAAAAAAAAATGTAAAATATTAAAAACAAAATGTGACAAAATATAAGTAAAAAATTTCAATCTCAGTTTCTCACCTAACCATGAAGTAGATGCCAGATAATAAACAAAGAAACCCAAGGAATTTTTTTTTCATAACTGTACCAATGATAATGAAGCTTCGTGTGATTAGGGGATATATTAGAGAATCTTAAAGCTTTTGGTAGAGTAATTAATTTTCTGGGGTTATGTCCCCTGCTGACCCCCCCCGCCTCCCCACCATTCTCAGCGCCCTCACCTCACCCTTCCTAAGCCCTTTTAAAAAGAGGAAATCCCATTAATATCACAACCCCCCCCATGAGTCAGCTTCACTTTATATTTCTCTCTCATTCCCCTTCATCCCTTTTCCCTACCCCCTTCATCCATCCTCCCCTTCTCCCCACCCCCCTTCATCCCTCCTCCCCATCCCCCTCCTCCCTTCTGCCCATCTCCCTTCATCCCTCCGTAACTCCTCTCCATCTCCAAACTTCTCCCCAGAAAATAAAAACCATTAGCATTATTAAGAAAACTCTCTATCATACCTTTCCTTCCTTCCAATCCCTCCCTTCACTCTGTATCTTCCCTTTCTTCTTCCTTCCCTTCCATCCCCTTAATCCTTGCCCTTCCTTCCATTCTTAACCTTCCTGTCTTCCTTCATCCTTTCCCTCCCTTTCTTCCTTCATCCTTTCACTTCATTTTTTCCTTCATCCTTTCGCTCCCTTTCTCCCTTCATTCTTTCCCTTTCTTCCCAACCTCCCTTTCCACAGCAACAACAACAAAGGCAAAAGAAATCATACACATACGTCCCTGGGTGTAAAGACATACTGCTCTGTTTACACATTGCGTCACCAAACACGTCTCGACACGTCTCAAAGAAGAAGGCTCACGCGGTAACAGCGATACTTTTGAGAATTTTGGCAGGCCGGAGTTACTCGGGGGGAGGGGGGTGGTTGGCTGCAATATCCGGCAGCTACCTCCTCCTCGTAGATCTTCCCTGTTCCCGCCCGCCCTTGCTTTATGAAATAATTTGCATACAGAACGCCCATAAAGTTTCCGGGAACACGCAGTAATACTGGAGCTTAAAGCAGATAATATGACGTCGTGCCGGTAGATGGCAGCAGCAGGAGCCCTGGTGGTGTTGAGGAGCAGCAGGAGAGACGAAGGAGGAGGGGGAAGAGCAGCTGGCGAGGAGGAGGAGGAGGGGGAGGGGGAAGTAGCAGACAAGGGGAAGGAGGAGGAGAGAGCAGAAGATGAGCGGAAGGATGAGGGGAAGGGAGGAGCAGTAGCAGATTGAGGGGAAGGGGAGTAAAGGAAAACAACAGGAAACGAAGAAAGGAAGTGGCTGGAAAAGAGATGGTGATGATGATGATGATAAAAGCAAATAAAGGCAAACGGAAGGAAGAGAGGAGAAGAAGTAAGACCTAGAGAGAAAGGACAAAAAAAAAGGGTGAAACAATGATAAATAGAAAACAAAAGAAGAATGGATTGATAGAAAAACACAAACCAGAGGAAGTAATGGAGGAGGAATGAAAACACACTAAGAGCGTTTTTAGGAGGAGGGTGAAGAGAGGAGAGAGAGAGGAGGGGGTTGGTGTGTTGAGGAGGGAAAGGAGAGGAGGAGGTTACAAGGTGAGAGAGAAGGTGGAAAGTGGGAGTAGAAGGGGGAAGGGGGAAGAGGGAAAAGGAAGAAGGACAGGGGAGAGAGAGATGCTGGGCAGGACACGGGTGGTGGTGGTGTTCCAATTTTTCGTCCGAAGTAACTGTGTGAAGTTCGATAGCTGCCTTATGAGTGACACTTTCTGTTATTGTGACGATCATGGAGCTGACGGAACGCTTTTTTTTTCTTGGGGATTTTATTCTCTAATTCTTTGATAATTCTGAGATTTTATGATTGATAATACCGGTTTTACGTTACTACCTGCAGATGTTCTCACTGTGGCTGTATAAACTGAACCTAGTAAAGAAAATCCAATCAGAAAAAAAAACATATTATATTACAAAGACGACAGGTAGATAAATAGTATAATAGTAGACGTTACAAAAAATGGAAATACGTCTATTTTTCTATTAATGTTACGTCAATTAAATCTTTATCAGAATACAAAAAAAAATACTGTGGCTTTACTTTGCTTAAGAATGTGACTCACGTAGACCTTGATACTATTTTTTTATAACGTCACCTTAAACAAAATAAAAGGTTCATATAGGTTAGGGAATGTCTCTGTATAACCGCAATGAATACTAAATATCACACCATTAAAACACTTTATGGTATGAAATAGTCAACAACATTCCTTATCATTCTTCACTCTTTTTCCTTTAACAATATTCATCTTTATATGAATGTTCCTTACTAACAACTCGTATAGGCCATTAAACAGTGATACAAACATTCTTCTAAACTGTAATACAAATCGTGAAGGTATAAAAACTATTCTTCACAAGGCGGAAGTTTACGACCATAAATATTTTATCGTAACGCTGATTGTGTATTTAGGACTTTTGGTGAATACAAAACACGTAAAAAAAAACGAAAAAGAAAAACCCCAAAACCTGAAGAATGAACATAATGAGGTATAGGTGGAATGTTTTAAGAATAAGGAGCTTAAACCATCCTGATTTTTTTCTCGTTTTAAGAGTCTTTTATTCCGTCGTGAGTGAGTCAGATCCCTTCTTGTTCTCAGCGTCCACACAGCTTTAATCCAAGTGTGTGAAATCAGTCGCTTTTGTTGTGTGTTCTCTCTCTCTCTCTCTCTCTCTCTCTCTCTCTCTCTCTCTCTCCCCCTTTGTCTGTTTTACCATCTTTTATTCCTGTTTATCTGTCTCTCCGTGTGTATCTCTTATAATATCTCACATTCTCATCAAAATTTTGCTGCTACTTCTTTCCGTATTGTTTATACTTTTTGATTTCACCCTTCAATTCTTTTCTCTTCCTCCTTCTCCCCCACCTTCTTCTCCTTCCTCCTCTGACTCCTCCCATTCCTCTCTTTTTTTCCGCCACCCTCCCTCCCACCAGCACCACCCGGCTTTTGATATCCTCGCCTCCTATTCCCAGACCAGGAAGGAGGGCGTGAGAATCGCGCCATTCGTATGCTCCTAGCAGATGACTCCCCCCCCCTGGCTGAAAATTGAATTTAGGTAATCAACGAAACTTTTATTTTGCTTCGATTTTCCAGTCGCTCAGAAAACGGAGTTTCTTTTCGCATTCTCGGATATGGAATCGCGCAGCAGCTGAGCTCAGCCTGATAGCTCTTGCGATATTTCCCGGCGATGGATCGGGAATGGCGCGAGTCAACTTGAAGTTTGGCACTTGATTAGGCCGTGGATGCGAGAAGAATGCTGTGGTTCCGGCGGAATTCCCATAGTCTTGCCTTCAAGAACTCCAACACCGTCCCTTACCGGGGTAATGATAATGCCATCTGGTGGTGGTGGCGAGCAGACGAAGGACTCTGCAAGGAGAGTATATTGAAAAATACCCGACGGAGATATTTAAACAGAACAAAAAAGAACAAAAGCTGGGTTCCAGGTGCCAGCGGCATTGCGGCCTGGACCATAAGAATTAGGGATGACGCAAGTCGGAGAACTCATTAAAAGTTTCTCTTGGAGGTAATTGGGAAGGCTGGTGGAAGAGGACCGAGGGGGGCCCTAATTGCTCCCTCAGGCACCCTGACGAGTGCTGGAGGATCGCTGAGACCTGCTGGAGGAGTGCTGGTCGCGCACTCCTACGACGCCCCTTTTATGAGTTCCAAGGTGGCCCCGCACCAGCCATACTCTCTTTTCTAAACGCACAATAGCGTGTGGTAGATGAGTAGGAGACGGCCGCCTCAGCCCGGAGAACTGTTCCGGATGCTGTTGCCACATATATTGAAGGTGTAAAATGAAGTATATAAGGTGATCCTGATGTATTTCTGAAGGGCTTTTTAGTGATGGGAATTTTATTGTCCCATTTCTGAGGTCCTCTTCTTTCTAAACGAAGAGGACAATTATGTGCCATTTTTGAGGTGTTAAAGTGAACGGCGGGCTTTAACTTCCTATCCTTACAGTTCATTGATCTTGATGATATGTTTTCGGTAACAGAAAAAACAAAGTTAACGAACAAAAAGAAACCATACTGAACGTTTCTTTCTGTCTGTTCTCATAAACCATTACTGTCAAAAATTAGAATGCTTATTATGATAACTCGTTCATTCTTGTCACTAAACCGAATTTTTATAATTTCCTAAATTTGTTTTTATATCCTGAAAACCATTTTTTATTACATCCTCTTACCGTTCGCTGGATAAATAAACTTCTTTGTTCTTATTTTGTTTTAACTCTTCTTTCCTTCTAATTTCCTCTGCCAGCCTCCTTCCCTCCCTCCCTCCATCTAACTTCCCTCCCTCCATCCATCCCACTTCCCTCTCTCCCTCTATCTCACTTCCCTCCCTCCCTCCCTCTATCTCACTTCCCTCCCTCCCTCCCTCCATCTCATTTACCTTCTTCCCTCTATCTCATTTCTCTCCCTCCTCCCTTCATATCGTTTCCTCCATCCCTCTCTCATTCTTTCCATTCCACTTTCCTCCCTCTCTCCTCCATCTCGTTTCCATCCCGCCTCTATCTCACCCCCCACCCTCACCCCCCACCCTCACCCCCGACCTTACTCCTACCTCTCCCTGTTTTAATCATGAAGAGCCACGCGTGTTGTAGGATCTGGCTCTCCAACCCTTCACACACACACACACTCACACACACACACACACACACACACACACACACACACATATTTAAATCAAATTTTCTCAAAATATTCATTGTGTTTCTATAGGCATGTGATGGATCAAGGCGTGTTGACGGTACGTTATTACTTAAGATATCAGTTCAGTGTGTTCATAAATTAGTGATATGTATATATTAAAACGAGATCCCACTGTTACTTTATGTGTTTGAACTGGGAACCTTCAGAGCCCCGACAGCTAATCTCTGGCACTTAGGTATTGTATTTTTGTTTAAATGTGGAAAAATATGAAAACAAATTTATTTTATGAGTGATACACCCCTTTGTCCCTCGCTCTTACGTCCCCCCTTGTGTATACATTCACTTATTACTTGAAATTACAAACAAATACTCGAGGCCATAAAACACGATTTCTCTATTTCCTTTCCCTATGAACCCTCATCCATCCATCATCCGTCTCCACCTGCGCCTCCTTCCCTCCCCTCCTCCCTCCCTCTCCCTCTTTTGTCCCTAAATCTCTCACACACCCCTCTTCCCTCCCCAAACCTCTCCCTTTTCCCTCTCCCTTCCTCCTGACTTTCATTAAACTGTGCTTTCCATTCTCTTCTTCATTCTTCTCTCTTTTCCCCTCTCCATTCCTTTATTTATCTCTCCCCTACCATGTCTCTCTACTTCTATCTTTCTCTCGTTTCTTCTTTCCTCACCTTCTTTTTAAATATACTTTTCTTCCCTCTCGTTTCCTCCTCTCCAACCTCCTTTTTTCCCTCTCTGCTTTCCTTTTTATTCTGTCTCCTCCCTTCCCCTTTCCTGTCTTTAACTTTCCCATCATTCGCCCCCCCCTTCTTTCATTTCCTTCGTCCGGTCGTAGGTTATTCTTGCTTCTGTTGTATTACTTATTTCGCCTTCTCTTCCTACCTCGTTTCAGTTTCCTTCGTTCCTTCTTTTCTTCCTTCCTTCCTTCTGTGTCTCTTCACCCTTTATAACCGCTGCTCTATATATTTCACCATTTTCTGTTCCTCATATTTTATCTCATTCTCCTTTCCCTTTGTTTTCCTAATCGTTTTAGTTTTATTATCCTTTCCCCTTGCCCCTCTCTAAACTCTCTCTCTCTCTCTCTCTCTCTCTCTCTCTCTCTCTCTCTCTCTCTCTCTCTTTTCGTGTCCTTTGTTCCATATATAACCTCTTCATCTTTCTTTATCTATCTTCCCATTGTTTATTCGTAGATAGATAGATAGATTGATAAAACATATAGATAAATCGACACACAAACACACACACACACACACACACGCACACGCACACGCACATGCACACACACAAGGGCTATAAGTTAAAGGTTTGTGGAGGTCAAGGGTTTTCTGCGTGGCTGACCTCTTTAACCTCTTAAGTGACTAATTCACTTTGAGATGATGGCTTTCCTTCCTTATCTCTCTCTCTGTCACTATCTCCCTCCATAATCACTCGTCTCTTCTCTTTCTCCCAATTCTCTTTCACATCTCTCTCTCTCTCTCTTTTACCTCCATTTCTTACCTTGATATCTCTCTTCCTCTATCTTATTTATCCCCACCTCTCTCTCTCTCTCTCTCTCTCTCTCTCTCTCTCTCTCTCTCTCTCTCTCTCTCTCTCTCTCTCTCTCTCTCTCTCTCTCTCTCTCTCTCTCTCTCTCTCTCTCTCTCTCTCTCTCTCTCTCTCTCTCATCTCTTCGCCCCAATGACTCATCGCCGACATCCACAGACCCTTCCATCACATATTAATATTCCCTCCCCCCAGTGGCAATGTGTTCCGTAAGCTATTTTTTCTTCAGTTCCCCCTCCATCCATATTTCCATTTTCTCTTATTTCTTTCCCTCCCATCTCCTCCCTTGTGAGTCATCCTCTCTCTCTCTCTCTCTCTCTCTCTCTCTCTCTCTCTCTCTCTCTCTCTCTCTCTCACCAACGCTCATTCACACTTCATTTTCTCTACCTCCCTAACATCCTTTGGTTTTTTCTCCATTCTTACTCATTATCACGTCTTTTTCTTTACTTCTCTCTCATCCATTTATGCCTTCAACGGTCCCTACAGGCTTTTGGTCTAGTTTGGTCTGGTCATGTTAGGTCCCACGGTTTTTTTGCTATATGCAGACCGTAAGTAGCGTGTACTGTACATATATGTTTCTTTATATACGTGAAGAAGGATGGAGGATGAGAAGGATGGAAGAGGGGCATGAAGGGGGTCACGACCCTTTTCCAGTAAACCCCCCCCAAAAAAGGTAGAAGAGGTGGTGAGAATGATGAATTTATACACAGGTAGATGTTGATTAAATTGAAAGGGGAATATGGAGGATAAATCATGAGAGAGAAAAGATACAAGGCGGAGGAAGAAGGGATTAGGTAATAGGAGAATAGGCAAAAAAATCGTAGAAACGAAAAGGGTTTAGTAACTGATGAATGAAATGGTCATGAAAAGGAATAAACGAGTGAATCAAAGTGTGTGGAGGGGCGAGAGGGGGAACCATGCAACGGAGTCTCTCTCTCTCTCTCTCTCTCTCTCTCTCTCTCTCTCTCTCTCTCTCTCTCTCTTCTTCTTCCGTCCAAGCACCCCCTACCCGTTGTCCCTCCTTCTCCACCTCTTCTCCCTCCTTCCCCACCTCTCTCCCTCTCTTCATTACAAAACCATGAAACGTCGTAAACTTGACGTATGGTCCATGATTGCACGTTATAAGCCTAGAATCTCGACGGTAACATAATATTATTTTTATTTTTTCAGCACGGAGGAAGGTTGGGTTGAAGGGAAGAAGGGGGCGGGGGGGCTTACGGAGAGTTGGTGGCTAGGGTTAGTATTATTCTTTTTTTTTTCTATTTATAATTTTCTCTGGTGTTGCAACTGGTCGGTTCCAGAGGTAAAATGGCTGTTAATTGCAGCGTTGGTCGTTACTCTAGTCTGATATATCTGTCTGGGGGTAGTGGGCTGCGGGAAGGGATGGCGGGAGGGTTGGATGGTTGGAGGGCTGGAGGGTAGGGCTGATGGGCTTAAAGGGAGGGAAATCTGGAAGGAAGTAGAGAGGGTGGGATGGCTAGCGGGAGTGGGGTAAGGCTAGTGGGCTTGGAGGGAGGGAAAGCTAGAGGGAAATAGAGAAGGAAGGAAGGTGGGAGGGAAGGTGGGAAGGAGGGAGGGAGGGAGGGAGGGAGGGAGGTTAGCTTTTCACGGAATCCATGGTTATTGTACCTGACATTTACACACAGACTAATTGCGTGATAACAGCATGTGACTCACTTTTATTATACGTTCATTTATTTTATTTTCCTCTTTGTAATTTTTTTGTTTACGTTTTCGAGTGGATAAGATTCCGTTGTTGTGACTGATATGATAATGGTTAAATATACTTATCTTATAATTTAGTTTATATAGCTGTTTTAGTACATATTTACTTGTAATTATAAAAAAAGAAGAATATATTTAAAACTTTATCACGGTAAAGATCTAAAAATATAAAGAAAATGGAGATTAAAAAGGATATAAAATAAAACAAAGACGATGGTTAAGAAAAGAAACACATAATAAAAATTGGAAAATATATATATAAGAAAAAATCCTCCTTAACATATAATACACATTACAATCAAACAATAAGCCATTTTATTGTAAGGAAATCAACCCACTTAACTTATAACATTGCAGTAATCAAACAAATATTGCAACATTACGAACATTGCAAAAGAAAACACACGTGAGAGATGGCTGCTTCACTGGTCACGACATATCATTGCAACATCATAAGGCAAACGAAGTATTAAAATAAATGAGGAAGGAAGTCAAGGCAAGACACGATGTTGTATGGTTGGGTTGAAGCCTTCTTGAACACGCAAGAAATAATGAAATACTACAAGATTACCTCTCTCTCTCTCTCTCTCTCTCTCTCTCTCTCTCTCTCTCATATCCACCCAAAACACACAAGGATCAACACCAACACAACAAAACCAAAGACAAGTTTACTGGCAGACCAAACGAAAGACAGCCTGGCACACTAAAACAGCTGGTGGCCGTCCATGTGATAACCAACTCCCTAAGGTCAACACAAACACCCAAGAGCCGAACTTGTGACTCACTGCAGCTTATAATGGATAGTGGTTCGTTCGTCCATCCTTCCCTCCTCTCCCTAGCCTGCCTTCTATTCCATTAAGCATTAGGGGTGATTTGACACACACACACACACACACACGCACACTACCCTTCCTAGTACTCCCTCATCCATGGGGAATTGAACTCTCCTCCATAAGGAATTCGATCCCATAAGTGACAAGTCATGTAGTACTCGAGTCTACCCGATAATACACTTAGGATCCAGCCTGAACCACCTTGTTCAAAATGATGCGTGGGGGGATGGGGGGTAATGCTTATGCTTGTTGATGATTGGCTGGATAGTGTGTTAAGACGGCCAATGAATATAGTCTTAACAATGTGGGTGGTCGCTTTCACATCCAATCAAATTCAAGCAAGTTACTGATGCGGGTTTAATCACGAGTCAACATATAAATAAATGGTTGGTTCGTTCGCATACAAAATGTCTTATTTTATGTTTAATTCAGTGTTTATTTATTTTTTGTATGGCTCTTTGCTTGTTATGTAATACTGATGAGTGTTTTGTGTGTGTTTCACTATGGTCTTCATCATCTTCGTTATCATTATCATTATAAACATCATCATTATCATCTGATATGACATGGCATAGCAAACCTGTCCCATACTAGGCCACACATCTGAAACTCTCGGCCATACACCTGACACACACCTGATACACTCGGCCACACACCTGACAAACTCGGCCACACACCTGACAAACTCGGCCACACACCTGACAAATTCGGCCACACACCTGACAAACTCGGCCACACACCTGACAAACTCGGCCACACACCTGACAAACTCGGCCACACACCTGACAAACTCGGCCACACACCTGACACACTCGGCCACACACCTGACACACTCGGCCACACACCTGATACACCATATTACTAAGAGTAGGTTGGTTGGTTTTATGTGAGTCTTTCCAGGTCAGAAATCGCATTTTTAGTGTATGAATAATATATAAATACATTACCCTAATGAGAGTATTAATTAGGGTGTATCATCATACAACTAAGGTGAGGTCACCCAGTGGGCCCCTATATACAGTGATGACCTTGGTTTATTAAACATTATTGAGTCATTGAAAAAAAAATGAATAATCCTCGTGAATAAATTGTCTGAGATACCGTTTGTGTGAGTCACGCTTTCATATACATATTTAATCTTGTCACTGTATGAGAATATGAATCATACTTACTTCCTGTTTGTATTTTTTCTCAATATCATCAATGAGTGTTTGGCCTTGCTCTTATATTTCCGTGAACAGAATTGCGTGTCGCCAGAAGAATTTTTACAAGGTTGTCGTATCCAAGTGTGTGTTAGGTGGAGCAAATTCTCATATCTCTTTGTCTCCTTTTTCTCACTAACCTAACCTAACCTAACCTAACCTAACCTACACCTTAATGTCACACCCCTTAGCCCTTCAGTAGCACTCAGAGTCAATAGGGTAAAGCGTTTTCTTTCAGCCTATCGTGACATAATTACGCTCAGTATCTGATTTTTTATGTAATTTTGTGTCAATTATCAAAGAAACATTACAAAATATGTGTAAATTTGGGGTCATATGAAAGTATTAATATTGAGTACTTTCTTCTTTGTTTTAAGTTAAGTTTAATTGAGAAGTCGATTGAGGACAGCGCCGATTATATTGTCTCTTTGTAGTGAGGCTTAATATTAACTATGCTGTATCCACACTGTCCTTACCGGGCGAATGGGATATACTTGTATTCCTTACAACCTTTTTATTTATTTTTATCCTAGTCTCCTGCACACCACATAACTGAAGCCAAGAGTTTTGCCATGTGGCTTCATAAAAAATACAGATATATACATAAATCAGGTGTGTGTGTGTGTGTGTGTGTGTGTGTGTGTGTGTGTGAGAGAGAGAGAGAGTGTGTCTGTGTGTGTCCGTTACCTGATTTTAATCTCGTTTTATGTTGCCTCATTAAACACTCTAGTTTAGGATATAATTCACTTGAATGACTACTGAAGCAAAGAGAAGCACAAGACAGACCAGTTCTGTCTAGCAGGCAGACTTGCCTTCACCTTCAACAGGTCTCTTGCGATTTTTATTTAATTATGCAAGTCCTTTTTGCTGTTCTTTATTACTGGTCCAAAAAAACTTGCATAATAAAGGTCTTCTTCGTGCTAGTGAGAGGAAAATACAGATCATATATGCAAATTCATAAGACGGTTGTAATACTGGTTGATATTATGACAGCTAATTGGCCAACCACCTCAGGACATTCATATTTTGTTGAAATCCCTCACCATTATTCAGGGTTTATTTAGTTTACTGATATCACCAACAATCCCTCAAGACTTTTACATTTTCCTAAACTCCTTAACTGCCCATAAGGTTTTTTTTTTTTTTTTTTTTTAATACACATATTAAGTCGGGGTCTCACTTTTTCTTTCCATTTGTTTTATTCATAAACTAAGAGTTACTCGTCCAGGACAGCAGTTGCGGTGACTCAAGTACATATCAGTATCCTGGCATTCTTGGTCTAGTGTCTTCTCATATCTCACACCGGACACATATCCCCTAGAAATTACAGACCTACATATTGTTTTAAGTTATACCGGTTTCCGTACAGAGCAGTAACCGCAACTACCGGTCAAATAACCAACGCCCCTCTAGTTACACGGCGGCCGGGAGGTTAGAGTAACGAGTAAGTCGACCAGCTGCCTGTTTTATAGCGACAAAATGTAACCATTCACTACCCGACCAGACTAACGGCCGTTCACAATGGCTCTACACTAGCTAGCCTCAGTAACTCTGTGTACAATTATATTATGACGAAAACTTTCCTTAAAAAAATAATAATTGTGAGAAATGAGAAGCAAAAGCACATTTTAAGACACAACACATAATTGATAAATTTAGAGGACAACAAAATTAACATTAGGTTAAGTTAGGCTTGGTTAGGTGAGATGAGATGAGATGAGGTGAGATGAGATGAGGTGAGGTGAGGTGAGGCGAGGCGAGGTGACGTGAGGTGAGAAGGGTTACTATGTTTACAACCTAACAAATATAGCAAAAAAAAAAAAACAACAACGTCCCCGGGATCAGATGTCAAGGCTTCGTTTCTGTGATCAATCTGCCATCAGTCATAATAACATACGACTTAAATTTGGGATGAAATTTGTCGAAGTGTCTTTCATGTTCTTTTAATGAGATGCAGTTTATTTAGGGATGATGTCTTAATACGACTAAAGAGATCGTTACAGAGATAATGCCACATTGATTAAAGACATAATTAAATCATTTATCTCTCCTCAAGGCATTTTTTTTCATATAAATTAGTATATACATGTCAACCAAATGTATATGTATATAAAGCCAGCGCCATAATACCTTTCGACATATATACTACAAACAGCACTTAATTAACTGAAATGCTTTGTTTGCGTGTCGCCCATGTCAGGACAGCGTTTACTGGCCTCTCGTGACCTGGATACGCGTTTGGAGGCAAATTGTAAGTGCCATGTCCACCCATATCGTGTCAGATTATCGCCTCATAAACCTATTACCACTTGGTGTGACATATATCATTATTGTGGCGCTCTATAACATATATGACCGAGTTGGTGTGTTATATGACCATGTTTCTACCATAGGATACCATGACATTACCATTATGATGTGGTATTGTTGGTTATTTATCAGTAATAGGATGTTATTTTCATTCCATTACCGTTCTATATTGTGGTACATAGTGAAGTATACACATACATAGACCGACACATACATGGAAATACGACCATATAAATACGTACATATATATACTACATTTATTCTTATATAGTTTACAGTATACACATTAACTCCTCACTATAACTACAGTCATGTATCCATCAGCGTCTCACATGTTTGTTTGTATATATGTCTTGCTGTCAAACCTTCACCCTCGTCTATTAAACCTGTATTCCCCTATTTCTCCTATCAAGCTTTCTACATAACTCCTTCCATCTCCTCATAACCTTCCCTTCAACTGATGATCTCTTCTCTCTCTCTCTCTCTCTCTCTCTCTCTCTCCCACGTTCTGTGCCTTGATGTGTAACTTCTAACGCCCAGCTCAATGCTATCATCCTTCATTATGATCTATGCTCTCTTCTCCCCATCCCAATCCACACTCATCCTCCCTCTCCCCCCCCTTTCTTCATCCTCCCTCTCCCCCCCCTTCTTCATCCATCGCAACCAACACCCCTTCCTGTCTCACTCACCTTAGCCAACACCCCTCCCTCCCTCCCTCCCTCTCTCCCTGTTACGAAGAATGCCTTTGATGTCTCAAAATATAAGCATGGTAAACGCGTGTCACCTTCTACACAAAGACACATTCCGTCCCCTCCTTCGCTCTACCCTCCGTCACTTCACTACACAGCGTCATCGCCAACAGTAATGCCTCGGTCACTAAAACCAATACTATCACAGATGTTATCTTTACAAAGCGATTAGATTATCAATATTAAAAGAGTAATGTGAATTCACTATTTATTAGATTATCATTGCGAATTCACAGAACTATTACATTGTTATTGTAAACCCACTAAGTTATTAGGCTATTACGGGGAACTCGGGGAATTTACAAAATGATTAAGTTACAACTAAAATAATTCCATCGAAAACTCATAAAAGGAAAGTAATTTCTAATATATACGACTGTTACTGGTAATGCTAGTGTGTATAAAAATGGTAGTCATATATAGTTAAAATCACGATATCAAATACATTTAATTACTCTCAGAAAGTGACAGACGGACATGCCTACAGTACATACCACAATTACCAAGCAGATAAAGCCAAGTTTAATCAAATAATTTTTATTAAATTAAATCAATATATTTATTAAAATGAAATAAATCGTATCATATTTTCAGGGACAATAGTAGAGATACGAATACGGTTATAATGTATAAATTATCATAGTATACCAGTTACCAGAACAGCCGTCACACTGCTGTCATAGATTCATCAAATATTGTATTATTTTCATCCTACTGATACAAACAAAACTACCATCTTCACAAACACACATAGACCTCACCTTCATCACTACCACCACCATCATCATCACCATCCTCGCCATCATTTTTTGCACCATTATCGCCATGTCCACCACCACCCTCACTGCCATCATCACCACCACCACCACCATCACCACCACCACCATCACCACCATCGCCATTACCCTCGCTGCCATCTTTTCCATCATCATCACCGGCATCGTCACCATCGCCATCTAAACACACGGCAGCACAACCATCACCAGCACGACACCATCACCGCCAGGCTCGACGACAAGAGCGACACTTGAGAGAACCTTTACTAAGATGAAGGCAATGTCGATCCCAGGCGTGGCTTTTATTCTGGCCTCCACCACCACCTCTACCACCACTACTACCACCACCACTACTACCACCATACTCAGAGCGACTACCACCAATATTACCACCACTATTCGATCACCATCATTCATCACCAAGCACAGTAATAAACTCTTTACCAACAACTACACCAACACAGCCACCACCATCACCATTAACACCACCACCGATACCAGTTGTCAAGACCCTAACCACTCTCATCAACCCCCCCCCCCTTTACCATCCAGTGCCTCTTTCACTACCTTTACCAATTTCCTTAACTCAATTACCAGCTTTACCACCATTATCGTCTCCTACCAACGCCACCATTAGTATCGTCTCTTACTATCATCATCAATGCCATCACCATAGCCACCATAACCACCAACACCAGCAGCGCACCACTACCACCACCGTCAATACATCTGCTACAAATACTACCACTATAGCCTCTAACACTACCACAAAAAACCATCCCCACACAACAATGGTTACCCCTACTGTACCACATCATTACCACATCACCACCCTACCACCTGCACTACCATCTCCACTACCACATCATCAACCGAACCATGGCCCAGTCACCACCACCAACATCAAAACCACTCCTCCACCCACACTAACGTCACCGTCACCACCACTACCACCACACCCCTACCACCACCACCACCACCACTGCCACCAGCAGGAGCGTGGCCCGGATCATCCAGAGGGCACCGGAGCGTAGGTTTCCAGGCTATTACCCTCCTGGACCTCCCTGCCCAAGTCTTCTCCTACACGTTGGCTTCCGACTTAACTATTTTCTGCCCACCCATGGCTGTTCGCTCCAAAGTTGGAGAAATTTCTACTGGCTAAATCCCCGAGTTTTCAGACCGTAGGTGCTGAAGTTTCAGAAATTAGCGCTAACTGGACTAGTTTGGTCGACACTAATGACGCGACAAGGCTCGGCTTCAAAACAACGAAACTTTCCAGCTTTCCCCTTGCAATTTCATTTCACCCCAGCCGCTGCAGGCAAATGTAAACAGAAAAAACAAGCCTTCGTTGTATGAATTCTCAATACGACTCTATTTTTTCTCTCCCTCTTTTTCCCTTTATCCTGAACTGCAGCGCAATGGGGGGAAAGGGGAAGCGAGGGGAAACGGGGGAGAAGGGGGGAGGAGGAGGGGGAGTGAAGGAAGAGTTAGCGTTGGAGAGATGTGCTTTGTTTGCATTTTCTATTTCTGTACGGCTGCGGCAGGCCTATTAAGCGCTTCCATTATATGCGAGTCAACTGCCTTGTCGTGGCGGGGACAGTCAAGTTCACTAGTGTCTCCAGGGCGAGTGGGAGACACAGGCGACTTGGGTAATGGTCCCTACACATCATCCCAACAACAAACAACTGTCTCTCTCTTTGTGGAATCTAGAAGCCAAAAGGCCATTATCGGTGAGTTACGCAACTTCCAGTTGAAAGGCGCGCCGGGGAGAACCATTTTCCAGCTTTTCCAGGGGCAGCTCTGAGCCAGGACGCGGAATCCATAAATCTACTGGGAATTCTGCGACTCTGAAAGCTTTCCAGGACGAAGCCTTCCCACCACCACCAGTCCCGTCCTCCCCTCAGTCCCTCATTCTCGACTTCCTCTCCCTTTTCCGCTCCCTTCCACAACCCCCTTCCATCATCGGCCTTAATTCCCCTCCCTCGATATCTCTCTTTAGTCATTACTATTAAATGACGTCCTTTGTTGAAAGGCTTTTGTTGTTTCTTTTAGCAAGATTTACTCCGAGAACTTGTCTTCGTCTCCTGAGAAAAAAAAAAATCTCATCCAAATATTTTTTCTTCAGAATTTAAGTTTTTCTTTTTGCTGTATTTATAATAAGATTTCTCTCACAATTTGTTCTTTCTCCTGAATATCAACTTTCCCTAATTTTCACATTTAGATCCACAATTGACGTTTTGAATTTGTTTACTTGCCCTCCCTTGAGTTGTGTGACGATCCATACAGCACTTGTGACTCACAGCTCATCATTACCCCCCTCCCTAATACAATCAACATAGAAACCGTATAGCAACTCCTCTCTCTCTCTCTCATCGTGCCCCCGGTCACTCCCTCCCTCACATTGATGTATGTTGATAACCTTCCCAGCGCATATTTGGCACAGCATTCGCAGGCGGGCACACCCTCACTCTCTACCTCTATCAATAATTCATCTGAGACGTGGGACGTACCCTGAGAGCAACGCCATTTATTTTTTCATTCCACGCCACATATAAAAGTTGTTGATCTTGCCAGGCCAGCGAACACGGTCATCAGTTGTAAAATACGAAGACAGCTCGGCGAGGCGGCACCCACTTCGGAGGGGGCCTCGGCTCCCCCTGTGTTGGCCAAGCGTGAGGGCGGAGGGGGCGAAGGGGCTCTCTCTCTCTCTCTCTCTCTCTCTCTCTCTCTCTCTAGCAGAAAAGACAGAAAAAAAGAGAAAGGGGAAAATGGAGTTTGGAAGGCAGGAAGGGAGGAGGAGAGAGGGTTAACTGGTGGGTTTAGATTTTAACCCCATCACACTGTTGACCAGTGTAGGAGTTCTTCATCCCCTCCTTCCTCTCCACCACACCCCTTCCTGCTTCTCTAACCCTCCACCACTCTCCCTCCTGCCTTCCCACCCTTTCACTCACACACCCTCCTGCTCCTCCACTACACCCATTCCTTTCCCTCTACTCGTTCACCACACCCACTTCTGTCCCACCACCCCTCCTGCCTCTACCCCTTCACTCAGCTCCCCTCTGATGACGCTCAGGATATTACCCGTCCCCCCTGTGTTTTGAAGATCCAACAGAAATGGGATTAAACACAGGGGTGGAGACGCTGGGGAGACGCCTAATGGTCGTCTGAGTCGAAATTAAAGTGATTGGGGGTTCCTGGGATCACTCGATGCTCGGGTTGCCTCTCATGGGCTTCTGAAACTCTCTGCATTTGTCTTTTTTTCTGTGCTTTTGATCTTGAGGAAGGCTGTAGATTTAAGTGTATTGACATATCTCTTGAAACTGATTTAATGTGGAAGGTTTTAATGTACCGGTATAAGGTTTTAGGGTTAGATGTGTAAACAGTGTGTTTTTTTTTGCTTTGTGTTCATAGTTAATTATTCTCTATGTTGTGAAGGTTCTCATAAGATGATGGCATTAATAATTAGATTTAAATATATAGAGCATGAGTGGGAGGCCTTTATGTATATATTTTTTTTACATAGGCCTAAGGAATAAATTTTAGATTCCAGGGAGATCAGGCGACAATGACCTACCTGTAGATCGTAAGACTATTTACATGGTTTATTTTATCTACCTGATGAATGAGATTCTCAAATGTAACAGATTAAACTAAAGTGATGAAAATTCTTACACCTATGGATGTTTTATGATTGAACAAGTAATAGATAAACAAAGACTCACAAACTCTTATCATTTTTACTGAAGTTATCTGGATTTCAACATTATAAAAAATATTGATGAGGAATATTGATACGAAACACACACACAAACACACACACACAACAACAACAAGAGTAACACATTGTCAACATACCACCCAGAACAAAAATTACTACCGTACGTTTTGACTAATACAACACACTGTCCGTGATCATCCGGGCATGATTTACGACGTCATGCAATAGTCACAAGCTGTGTGCTATTAGTACAATTAGGTATGATTGATGTCATATGCGTGATGGTTGAAGGTTGATTGTGATTGGCTGGGGCTAGTCGAAGGTTCATATGGCGCGTGCGTTCAGGGGATTGGTTGAGATTAGGTGATTAGTTCTGGTAGCTAGATGAGTCATTGGTGAACGGTGTGTGTGTGTTGGAGATAGTGAATGAATTAATATCAGTAACATTGAATTATGGTGGTGTGATGGTGGGGGTGTCGGTGAGCGATAGCAAGTGACAAAAAGATGTTGTAATTTGTTTAGAGGGAAAAACCAGGGGCTGTGAATGATGAATTGTACTATTGTAAAAGGTTCACTGTTAGATTATTTTGTTGAATCTTTTGGCGTTTTTACGGTTATTGTAAAGCATAAAGCGAAAGACACATTTATCATCATTTTGTTTCTAAAGTTGAGAAGAATGACAACAGTATTAATAAAATAATAACATAATAATAATAATAATAATAATAATAATAATGATAATAATAATACAATAAATTATAGTCACAAAACAGTAATCACAAGTAAATAAAAAATAAATAAAAATAAACTGAATATTTATCAATTCACATTATTTCCGTCCTATGGGATAAGGTAAATCCCTTAAATCCATAATCGCTATTTTTTCATTTATATTTGCAAACTTCTTACCTGAATATCGAACAGTCACGTCTCATAAAGGTTATTAGGTAAATACCTTTGTCACAGAAATATCTCGAGCATCTCATTACTGAAGGTCAATGGTCAGACATTGTTGGCTGTACTTCTTCAGGAATGGACTTCATACAATAGCTTGTCTTGTTTATCTTCTCTGTTTGTTGATGGTGTTTTATTGTATTACTATTATTCAGCAACTCAGTGTTTTTTCTTGGTCTTTACACAGTCACCAACACTTATAACTGTCTGTGTAGCTTAATGTTACTTGATCATCCTCAACACTATGAGTCACCAGCACATGCCGGGAACATCACAGCTGAACAACAGTCACTGTCATTATAGGACCAGTTTTTTCTTTCTCACTAAGAACATCGTCACCTTGAACCAGGTTTTTCTGAGAAACAAGAGTGCTTCCCAGGACCAGTTACTGCTGAGCAACAGTGAACATTCCTGAAAGATTTACTTGTTCTGCAGGATATTGTATTTCCTTACTTATAAATTTATTTTATATATTTTCTTACCATAAATTTATTAACATCTTTAATAATTTGTTTTGGAATTACTGTTTAGTTGTTAAATCGTAGCTAAAGCAAAAATGGAGTATTGTAATGACATGAATTGTCTTAAGAGAATGTTAATATATTAGAAGAATTAAAGGAAGTTGCATGTTTTATTTTGTTCACTGTATATGAACACAAATAATGTCTTGAGACTCACTAAACTGTGGAAGTTAATATTATACTATCGTTTAGTATTTCTGCAATGGCTCCAAATAATACTCAAAACCAAATTAATGATAACTACTTAAGTGTTATTTTAGTTCGACTTTCAGTAATTGTTATCTTTAACCCCTTGGGAAAAACCTCATTAAAATAACAGGTTTTCTTGATCAGTGAACTCCTTAGGTCGAGTGTACAGTAATAACTGATGTGACGCTGACCCATATATCCCGAGACAAGGCAACAGTCAAATTCCATTTTTTTTCTTCAAAATAATCAGAGAGAGTGGCTGGAACACGGCAATTAAAACCAAATTCACTTCAACTCAGAGACAGATAATCATATTTCCCTCTTCTCTCTCTCTCTCTCTCTCTCTCTCTCTCTCTCTCTCTCTCTCTCTCTCTCTCTCTCTCTCTCTCTCTCAATCTCTCACCCTCGCACACACCCTCCTCTTCCTCCCTCTGGCCCCCCTCCTAAAAAAAGACGAGTCTAATTTGCATACATAAGACGCCTTGAAATATGTATAAAATTTCGGACATTGACGCCCTATTTTTCACCCAGAAACGTACATTTTTACGAGGCTGCCATTGTCCGACGCCTTTGTAAGTTTAATACAAAATATCCCCTCGTGGCTCCTTCCATGAGAATTTACATGTATCTTGAGGAAATGGTAGAGATGCACAGTGTCCAATCTTACGGCCTTAGAGAACTCTCCTCCCAACCACAAACTAGAGAGAGAAAAAAATACTTTCTCAGATGGGTAGAATTTACCTGGAGGGAAAAAAATAAAAGAGAAGAGGAAGAGGCTGAGGTAGAGCAAAGCCGTGGTGAGGAATATTAAGTTTGTAATCTCCATGTGAGGTTGAATGTCCCCGTGTAAAGTGAGGCAGGTGGGGGCGGCCCTTTCTGGTCTTAAGGGGATTCCTACATGAATGTTTGATTTTGTTTATGATCCCTCATTCCCTGCCTGCTGGTGGTCATGTCCATTCAGGGGGGTTTTTCTTATTATTATTCACTGTTTTTCTTCCTTTTCAATGTTTTTCTTCTTTTACCAGTGTGTGTCTGTCTTCTTCCGTTGCAGTGTACTTTTTGATGTAATTTTATATTGCTTGTTTTATTCCCTTAGTTTTGTTTGTAATCTTCGTCGTCTTTTGTTTAATGTCATTGGATGGATTTTTTTTTCTTCAGTTTTATTTTATTCCTCCACTTTCGTCTAATGTTGGTGTTTTTCTACCTTTGTTTATTCTATATAATTTTCGGGTTTATTTGGTCTGTCTGTCTGTCTATCTGTTTATATATTTATCTGTATCAATCTACTTACCTCAATGTTAAAACTATTCTTCCTCTCGCTGCCTTACTGCTATTACGACATAACGTTATGGCGATGAGTTTAAAATAATAACAAGGGAAATCGTGTCTCTAGTTCCAATTTGTTAATATATCTGTGTCATTGGCCTCTCCTCAGACTGCCTTAAGCCCCTGAGTCCAGCAGATGATGGCTGGCTGTGGTGGCCTATTGATCTAACTCAAGGTGACCTCAAGTAATATCTATGTATCTCCTTACCTCTGTTGTTTACAAGAGATAAACTATAAATATTACTCTAACATAATATCATATTTAATATGCTGGAGATATATGAAAGTGTTAAAGACGATAATAATATTTTGTTTTCGCGTTTAGATTGGGAGCGAGGGAGGAATTTTTCATTGTATGTACAAAATATTTTCGTATTTTCCTGACGTCATCGTGTAAACTTCCTGTGTACATGTGCACTCATTTATCGTCTTGGTATATGTGTACACTGTCCTACGTATAAGTGTATTCTAATATGAGTGAGCGCACTCTCCTGTATACATGTGCCCTTTCCTGTGTACCTGTGCACTATCCTGTGTACATGTGCTCTTCCTTGTCTACATGTGCACTTCTCTGCCGTCGGGGTGCCTCTAAGAGGATGTGTGGGTCCGAAGCTATCCACGACGGGGAGGAGGTGAGGACAGAGCTAAATCGCCTCATTGTTAACTCAGCCGCCATCAGATTCACCTCATTTCCATAGTTATAGATAATTTCTGGGGAGATATTTTGCTTGGAGATCACTGACAGGGGGAGTCGACCCAACGTCCTCGATGTTTTACACAATATCCGAAATCACGAAGGGTTGGTGGCTACTACCTTGATTTTTTTGTATATACAGTGTGACGCATAAACCACTTTACAGAAGACATATTTTAACTATAATCGTAATGTTGGTGGGAAAAAATATCCATATAATATCAAAAGTGTAAGTGAAGGCAATATAAGTATCTTTTTAGTGATACGACGCTGGAGGAAAATTTAAGTAATTTGATAGTGTCACGGATTCGACTCCTGAAGTGAGGTAGACGTTGGGTGTAATGAGGTAATCACTTAATCATTACTCATTAAAGTCATGTTATTAAGTAAGTCTGTTATCATAATTGTTATGCCTTAGGGCGCTTCAACAGCCAGAGTCTTTGGAGCTATATTTACCAAGTCTCCGTTTCTGCGTAGCTAACAGACGACTTTTGAACATGAAATATAATGTTTCTTCTTCATAAGTTTGTTTTATTGCATACGGTCCCGATAGTAAATATTTACATTATACGAGTTCCAGAGGTTTGTCGCGTGATGGAACCAGTAGAACACTATCCCACCCTTCACTTTTCCGCTATAAAAAATGACGTATAACTTACAAACACCAATTGAACGAAACAAATAGGTAAAAATATAACACATACCAATTATACTTCTAGGTTCTAAATATACAGAGGAACATATATATCACAATTTCACGACAATTACTCATGATTCTAGCAAATATTTTCTCACGCAGCACTCACGACACCATGGCGTATTATTAAACCCTCAATAACTCATCAAACAACATCTAGGAGTACTAGACATCTCCTAAAAGACAATAAACACAAAAATTAGTAAGAGAGTAGAAGGTGATACATCATGGAAGATCAATAACGTTTGAGTGACAGAATTACATGTTGCTGTCGATGTTAATGTCAGAATTACACGTTATGGAGCCGAATGACACAAAATTTCATGTCAACAAGTCTAGTAATGGGATAAATGCACGTTAGAACATCCTCTTACACCAGTATTACAAACCATAACATTCAATAGTCACAAAATCATGTACTAACTCGTCATAAAAGGAGAAAATTACATGATAAGTCTCCCACCAGCACCCAAACAGTGTAAGAACTACATTCTAGTGCCAACATTACAAGCTGTCACGGTAGAATCCTGTACTACTTTATCCTGAATGAGTCTGAAATCTCGAGTCAAGACGTCCAAGAGTGGCAGAGTTAGGCCCTCCTTCCCGCCAAACAGCACCGGGAATTACAACCTATCCCCCCCTCCACCCACTCCTAAGTAAATGCCGGAATTATCGAAACGCTGAGACTTCTCCCAGCCGCAGTATACAAGAGCATCATACCCCCGCCAACACCGCCTCGGGTCATCTTCTATTTCTCGAGTTCATTGGGAGGTCGATCGTTCCCCTGCGGCTGCTGCAGAAGGCGCCGAAGAGGCACAAACACAGACCAGCCTCCCCCCTCCCTCCGTCCCTCCGTCCTCCCCCTCCTCCTCCTCCTCCTCCTCTTCTTCTCCTCGTCCCCTCCCCCATTATACACTTCTTCGTGCCGACACCTCCCCCCCTTCCCTCTTTTTCCTCCTCCTCCTCTTTGTCGGATAACGCCCTAATGAACTAGAATTTATTCAGCCTTTGTGATATTGAGTCGAGCTCCCAGAGGCGACCATTGTAAGAAATAGGGCCTAAGGTCTCCCCTGCAGATGGTAGGAGCCTCGGGAATGACCCCCTCGAGCTTTGGAGTTCTTGATTTCATCGGGGAATTGGTGGAATTTATAATGATTATAATACCGTACTGAAGGGAGGCGCTAGAGTGAACCGAGGAGGGAAAGAGAGGGGATAGGATAAGAAAAGGAGAAGAAGTAGGAGAGGAGGGGTAGGGCGGGGAGGGAGGTAGGAGAGATGTTGGGTTGCTAAGGAGGTGAGGAGGGGAGAGGAGAGACAGGAGGGGGAGAGGAGAGGAGGGTGAGGGTGGTGGTAAATAAGATTGCACTCGACATGAATTAACGTAATATTAACAACAACAATAAACACTCCCATTCTTGCCTGTTTATTCCTCACTTCAATGACGTCCCTTGAAACCAAACCCAAAACCTCGTCGACGAAATATTATATGAAAAATATTCCACCTTGAATTACTCTCCTGAAACTCCAAAACTCCATTTTTTCCGCTCTGAGTAATATGGAGCAAATCTTTTAAAACGAGGAGAAGTAATGCCGCCAGATGTGTAAAACTTGGATCAGAGGAGATTCGGTTCAGATGGGGGGATTGCAAGCCGTGATGAGACGCCAGGAAAGGATTTGCCCTTAATAGTGGCGGAAAAAGATGCTGTTTTTTGTTTTTGTTTCTGCCTTAAAAATGATCAGTTTTATGAGCCAATTTTGGGAGGTTTATGGCCCATAACACTGAGGTATTAATTTGTTTACACCCGGCGTGTTTGTGTTGTGCAGCTCTGGTTGCTACCGGTACCCCTAATTGCTTTCCTGCACTGGATTGGAATATTCCTTGTTCGTTTAGAGGTTGGAAGGTGGTCAGGGAGAGGGTGATGGAAGAGAGGGGAGGAAGAGGGAGAATGGAGACGAGGGTGCGGGTAGCAGGGTGAGGGGAGGGTGTATAGGGGAACCGGGGGGTGTTGGGGGTAGGGGTGGTAGGGTGTGGGTAGGGTTGTTACAGAAGGGATTCCAGAGCTGTTAGCCAGTGTACCTCCCAAGCTTGGAATGTGATTTCTTGTTTTCTCTCTAGTTTTTTCATCATCATTGTTACTTTTATTTATACATATGTTTATTTAGCCGTCAGTCAGTCTCAAACTTTATATTATCTATACAATTACAAATATCTATACTTTCCTCTTATACATTGTTTTCTTGATCTATGCAATATCTTCTTAATCGGGTACCTATATTCTCTAACAGATATATTTAATATCTGTCATCCTTATTATCATTATCTTTATCTCTATAACCATTGTAATTTTTATCATTATTATCTAAAAAATCCCTCTTCTAGCATCACAAGACATTATCAGTATCATCTTCATTATACTTTTGTCTGTTGGTAAAAATCAGTAAGAATTCTCTCGACATGACAGTGAGTACCAATTATATTCAACCATTACATATCTTCACCAGTCTTGTTATTTTTAGTTACTCAGTGACAGTCTGAGTTACAGTCAACTGACGCGTTGATTAGGTTCAGGTGCTTCGATTGTCAGGGTCATTAAGCTCCGAGGCACACGACTTGTTAGATTCAAACAGACAACTTTTAAAAGTCTCTAAAATTCGTCCTCCAGTGATATCCCTTCATTAGTGTGATTCTGTACTTATCTGGCGAAACTTTTACATCAAGTGAGTCAAGTGTTGTGTAAGAGAGGTTGATACTTGAAGGAGTGGAGGAGGTCATCACTTGCTGAAATTATTTTGTTGTTTTTATCCTGTGTATTTAAAAGGCTTCAAGTGCTAGACAACACAGCTTTTATCACTTAATGGAGAGATCCTGAATTGATCGATCAAGATCCTTTAAGTGGCTCCTCCTTAAGACCAGAAGAGTGCAAACATCGTAGACATCAGTTCAGAGAGTTAAACTGGATTAATCTTAGGAATTAATTTTTTACTACCTAACGTCAGTCACGACCACAGTGTACAGCCCGAGTGATCTGAATGGCTGACAGCTGACTCACTCTCCGGGGCAGTGTCTGAGGTAATCATAATCTCGTTTGGCCACAAAATATCTTTATGGGCAAAAATTGTGGAATAAAAATGCCACAATTATTTATTAGGTGAAATCGATGCTGGTAAAGAAGGAATGTTCTTCACCTGTTGATTTATGGAACAATGTGGATACTAAATAAATACTGTAGAAATAAAGTAAATATGTTTAATGTTCCCGATAACCCGAGATTGATTATATTTGAATATTTCATTTCTCTAAGTAGCAACTGAGCATCATAATAAATTCTTAATCGAGCAGCGAGGCGGGACAAATATGCTCAAAATACATTACAGTTGTTCCTGCCTCTTACGATGGGATTATCGATTTAATCCAGGTTAGGCAGGTATGGAGGTGGTGTGTGTGAAAAGTTGATTATACTGTAAAGAATTCTTCTGACAACCAATATGAAACCAAATCCAAAGAAATCCTACACAGTTATATAAATAATCATTCTCCGGCCACACTATCAAACACAAACACACACATATAAATACAAAGTAATTTCCCTTAACAACAAATAGTAGAGGAATAAATCCCCGCCAATAACACAGCGGGCCGGGCGCTCCACCACCGCCACACAACCAAAAAAATTTCCCCCCCAAATCTCTTAAACACCCAAAAACAAGACCACTTCCCTTTAGAGCCATACGTAAAAACCCAAGAAAACTGGAGTTGCTATCTGTGAGATCAAGTCAAGAGGAGGGGGGCAAGGAGGGGGGACGGTGTGGGGGGGGGGATCCCAAGACAATCAATTAAGTTGTGATAAAGATTGGCCGGGCGACCAGGCCCAAAACGAGCTGCGAATGGCCCTAACCAAGGCGCGAAGAGTATCATAAAGGGATCCTGGTTGCAGATTCAAAGTGAGGCCAATTACAAGAATTTTATGCTGCCGTAAAATTTGGTATATATAAACAAGAAGGGAAGGAAGGAGGCGGAGGGGACGTTTCCGTCTCTCGGTGCTCGCCTGATGGTCTCGGGAATTGGTCTATTGGGATTGCTGGCAGATGTTTCGTCCTCATCGCGTTTCCGTTCGGCGAGCTTTAGGGTAATCCGGTTTAATTTAAGAGACTTGGGAGCAAGATAGCGCTGGACGAGTGCAAGGGTGTCTTATGTCAGGGCAGCGTTGACATTGTTTCTCTCTGCCCAGATCAGGACGCTAGACCAACTAATCTCTCTCACCTCCAGCATTTTCTCGCCAACTTTCAAACACATGCGAAATGTCAATTACTATGCCATTGTACATGCAAAATTGTGATGACTGGATTCTCTATTACACTGTTGTTGTTTTTAGAGTGACTTAGCAGATTTTCTTGGCTATAAAAAATGATTAGATTATTAGAGAACACATTTACTTCCACTATTGTCCACCGCAATGAGTCATCAGTGCAAAACATGTAACTAATATTTCACCTAAAAAAAAAAAAGCAAATGACCCTATCATTATCATATTAATTTAAGCTATAAAATCATATCTTATCGGAACCTCAATTAGTACAATCATGGCTGGCAGGGGTAATTACCAATTAGTAATCCACGGGGCGTACAGGTAATTAGCATTATTATTCAAGTCATTAAAACTTATTTATATCGTTACTTGAGCGGTAATAAGGTTCTCCATGTCTAGATATATTGATTCATGCATAATGGTGTTCGCATGACGACCATTTAGTGAAGGAGGAATAGGAGTATCGACTTGGGTAGGTGGGAGTGTAGCACATAGGTGGGTGTAGGTGGGAGTGTAGCACATAGGTGGGTATAGGTGGGAGTGTAGCACATAGGTGGGTGTAGGTGGGAGTGTAGCAACATAGATGGGTGTGGGTGGGGAGTGTAGCAACATAGATGGGTGTAGGTGGGGTGTAGCAACATAGATGGGTGTAGGTGGGAGTGCAACAACATAGATGGGTGTAGGTGGGGTGTAGCAACATAGGTGGGTGTAGGTGGGGTGTAGCAACATAGATGTGGTGGGGTGTAGCAACATAGATGGGTGTAGGTGGGAGTGTAGCAACATAGATGGGTGTAGGTGGGAGTGTAGCAACATAGATGGGTGTAGGTGGGAGTGTAGCACATAGATGGGTGTAGGTGGGAGTGTAGCAACATAGGTGGGGTGTAGCAACATAGATGGGTGTAAGTGGGAGTGTAGCAACATAGATGGGTGTAGGTGGGAGTGTAGCAACATAGGTGGGTGTGGGTGGGAGTGTAGCAACATAGATGGGTGTAGGTGGGGTGTAGCACATAGGTGGGTGTAGGTGGGAGTGTAGCAACATAGATGGGTGTAGGTGGGGTGTACCAACATAGATGGGTGTAGGTGGGAGTGTAGCAACATAGATGGGTGTAGGTGGGAGTGTAGCAACATAGGTGGGAGTGTAGCAACATAGATGGGTGTAGGTGGGAGTGTAGCAACATAGGTGGGTGTAGGTGGGAGTGTAGCAACATAGGTGGGAGTGTAGCAACATAGATGGGTGTAGGTGGGAGTGTAGCAACATAGGTGGGTGTGGGTGGGAGGTGTAGCAACATAGGTGGGTGTAGGTGGGAGTGTCAACATAGGTGGGAGTGTTGCACATAGATGGGTGTGGGTGGGAGTGTAGCAACATAGGTGGGAGTGTAGCAACATAGATGGGTGTGGGTGGGAGTGTAGCAACATAGGTGGGTGTAGGTGGGGTGTAGCAACATAGGTGGGAGTGTAGCAACATAGATGGGTGTGTAGGTGGGAGTGTAGCAACATAGGTGGGTGTGGTGGGAGTGTAGCAACATAGATGGGTGTAGGTGGAGGTGTAGCAACATAGATGGGTGTAGGTGGGAGTGTAGCAACATAGATGGGTGTGGGTGGGAGTGTAGCAACATAGATGGGTGTAGGTGGGGTGTAGCAACATAGATGGGTGTAGATGGGGGTGTAGCAACATAGGTGGGGTGTAGGTGGGAGTGTAGCAACATAGATGGGTGTAGTGGGAGTGTAACAACATAGGTGGGTGTAGGTGGGGTGTAGCAACATAGATGGGTGTAGGTGGGAGTGTAGCAACATAGATGGGTGTGTGGGAGTGTAGCAACATAGGTGGGTGTGGGTGGGGTGTAGCACATAGGTGGGTGTAGGTGGGAGTGTACCACGTAGGTGAGAACTTATCTGGATACATGGATACATAGCTCTACCTTACACTTTTGAATAACAGTTGTATTTATTTGTGGGTGATTAAGATTACTGCTGACATCATATAGGGATTAAATCGTTTACACACACACACACACACACACAGAGTATTCACTTATTCATGTACTTGCAGACGCAATATACACACACAAACACTTACACTCACATGCACACATAATAACAGATGCAAACATACATACATATTTACACATGTTAACATACACAAATAAACACACGGATGAATACATTTGCATATGTGCACTCTTAAACCGGTGCACCTGAACACACCTTCCCTCCTCCCACACATAGCACCAATTAAAATGGCACGTTGGTACTCGCAAAACGTAACACGCACACGCACACGCACGCGCACACACACACACACACACACACACACACACACACACACACACACACACACACACACACGCCACACACACACACACACACACAAGCAAACACGAAAACACACACACTACTACTATTACTACTTTGCTGTCACTCGGAATCGAGTATGTCGAACATCCAGCTATGATACAATGATATGAGTTATTAGGGATGTCACCTTCGTTGGTGAGTTTTCAGGTGACTAAAGAGGCCGATACGGTACCGGCAGAGTTGTTCACAGATGTTGCACATGTGGATGGCTCCACACACATACGTGCACACACACACACACACATACATGCACACGCACACACATTCTTTATCATTATTATATTGAATAAATTAACTTCATATGCATCTTATATTTTTGTTTGTTTTGCCTTATTATCCTTATTTATAATTTTTTTCTTTATTTCCAGATTCGACGTCGTGTTTTAGGTAAGTTTTTATTACACAAGTTATTATAATTTATTTGAAATTTTATTTAATGTTGCCGTTATTCGTAAAATTATGAAATTCTCTTTATTTTTTAATTTATTTTTTCAAATCTAGAGAATTATTTTAATATTTTGTGGTATCTTTTGCTAGAATTTCTTTCTATATAATCTTAATTTTCCTGAGTATGTTCATGTTCCTTTGTAAGTATAGAGTGTCCTCAGTTTCTGGTGAAAATGCTGTTTGGATGCGAGTGTGAGTAAGGGTGGGGGTGTGGGTGTGAGGGTGGGGTGGAGGTGAGGGTTGGAGTATGTTGATAGGTGTGTGTGTGTGTGTGTGTGTGTGTGTGTGTGTGTGTGTGTGTGTGTGTGTGTAATATACAAAAACAGTCTGTTATCTGTTTATCAATTTCTTTTAACTATCAAAAAATATTCGATAATAAGAAAATTAAAACAAACAAAGAATATTCCCCCTGTATAATCCCTTGACAAGAATATATACACGTCATCTATACATTATACACCCACCGAACACTATACTGACACTATTAACTAAAATGGTTTATAATGAACTAAGTATAATGACCGTGTGAACCTTATCTAAAGTATAACACCGAACCTAAATTATCTCAACACAATAACCTTAATCGAGTCATCATATTAAACGAAGCAGCGATAAGATTGAAAATTCTCCCCCTTACCCTGCCTCACCCCCTCAACCCCTCATCCCCCTGACCCTCTCACCCCCTCAACCCCCTCATCCCCTCACCCCTTAGAACCCCCGTTTAAGCGTAACATTAATGCCTCTTCGTCACGCCCTGGTAATCACACACCGACCTCCCTTACTACCGAACTGAGAATCCATCATCGTTTTAGTTAAAAATTAAGGTCAGATGGATCCTACTCTCCCCCCTCCTTTCGCTCCCCCTTTCCCTCCCTCCCTCCCCCCTTCCCTCCGGTCTCCTTTACCTCTCCACTTTGGGTTATCGTGCATACTTAAGCTAAAGGAACGGTCGGACGTGTTATCTTAAAGGAACATTATCGGCAGTTCCGCCTCCTCCCGCCGCTAGAGCACCAGCTGATGACCAAGACACGTTTGAGAGATGGCCTCTGATTGGCTGTAAACATCCCCAGCTGTGCCATGAGGAAAACAAAGGGGCCATAGAGACAGAGTGAGAGAGACAATGAGACAGAGACAGACAAACAGAGAAACAGAGAGACAGACAGGCAGAAAGAGAGAAGTAGAGATTCGTCATAGATATATATAGAGAGAAATAGAATGAGAGAGAATTAAGATGAAAGATAGATTAAGGTAAAGAAAGAGAGAGAGAGAGAGAGAGAGAGAGAGAGAGAGAGAGAGAGAGAGAGATTAGGACAAAGAAAGAATATATAGGAATGAGAAAAAAAATAAGCACGAGAGAAAAAATAAAGAGAAGAGAGAAGAAAGGGAAAGATAAAATAGAATAATGATGAGAATAGAGCAAAGACGAGAAGGTAGATGCAAGGGTATATAAATATGGATAATAATGAAGGGTAAAGCAAAAAAGATAAGGATTGAGAAGAAAGAATAAGAATAACAGAAAAAGGATACAAATAAGAGACAAAGGAAAAACATGTAAACAAGAGGCAGAAAAGAAAGAGAAATAGGACAAAATGAAAAAAAAATAGTAGAGGAAATTATAAAATACGGAAATGAAGTAAAGTTTAAGAGAAGGTCGATAAAAAAAGGGAATAACGAAAAGACAAACAAAGAAGGAAATAAAGTTGGGAAGAAGGGGAAGGTATGAACACAAGAGAGATAATGAAGGATAAACAGGATAAACAGACAAAGACAGTAATGAGTAATGAAAGGGGAAACAGAGTAAGAGAGGGAGAGAAGAAGGGGAACAGGTAATGATAGAGACACGGAATAAAGTTATTAGAGGGAAGAACAGGGATAAGGGAGAGAAGGGAAAGGTGGAAAGGTAGAAAATGAGGAAAATGTAGAGGATATAAAAAGAAGGAAAGAATATAAGTAATAAGGAGGACGAAGATAATATAAGGGAAGATGATAATACAAAAGGAAGAACAACAAGAAAGGCATAATTATTGATAACAGGTTAAATAGAGGAAGACGAAGGAAAAAAAAAAGACAAATAAAAATGCAAAGAAAGATATGTTGAACGATAGGTTAGGTTAGGTTAGGTTAGGTTAGGTTAGGTTAGGTTAGGTTAGGTTAGGTTAGGTTATTAAAATAAGATAAAATAGGTAAACTTAATTGAGGTTAGGTATAGATTAAGGTAGATTAGATTAGGTTAAATTAGGCTATCTTAAAGGCAGGTTAGGGTAAGTAACATTTGGCCATGATAAACTAGATTAGGTTAAGTCCATTTACCTTTACTTTGGCTGTGTTTAAGTAAGGTTAGGTTAAATTAAGCTGTATTATGAGTTAGTGAGTTTAAGTTTGGTTAGGTGAAGATATGCTATAGGCAAATTAGATTATGGTTCTGGTAGGCTGTTGAAGAGTTGGTTATTAAAAGGTCAAGTTAGACTGTAGTATGGAAGGCTTTAGTTAAGTTAGGTTCAGTTAGGCAAGATCTGTTTAATATGAGTTCATTTAAGTTAAAGTACGCTGTGTTAGAGATAGGGTAAGTTAGGTTAAGTTATCCCATGGTAAGGGTAGGCTAGTTTGGATAGAATTAGGTTATACTTAAAATAGGTTAGGTCAAATTACCCTTAGTTTGGTTAATTCTGGGATAAGTTAGCTTGAGTTGTGGATAAGTAATTTTAAGTTAGGTTAAGCATAGGTCAGAATAGGTTCAGTTAGCTACGGTTTTGGTGAATTATATAAGATTTTCTAGACTGTGTTAGGGAAGATTAGCTTAAGTTGGAGTATTATAAGGGTATATTTAGTTAGGTTATTTGCAAGGTAGATTAAATTAGGTCCAGCCAGATTATATCTTACAAACAGGTTAAACTGTATTAGGACAGATTAGGTTTGGGATAACCTATGTTATGTTAGGGTTAGATTAAGTTATGCTAGGTTATGTTATGTTAGGTTAGGTTAGAATAGTGAAAGGGAAATAAGGAGATACTATTTATTTTCCATAAGAAGCTAGTTTATAATAATATATATAATAATAATATATAATAAATAATACATTTTAATGAAGAAATACATCAATTTAAGAGACACAACAAAATATACCAGTATTTGGCAATGAATGAAGTACTTTATCTTATCAGAACAATTAATGACAGATGGCAATAGTAATTATAGCGAAAGGTAGTCTGTAGTTTAAGCTCTATTGTTCTTTATTCATAACTAAAGTTTAAACTAGGCGGAAGTGTACAACAAAATAGAATAAACTTTTAAGAAATGCTTCATCACACTCTAAGATGATTTAATGAAAAAGCCGAGGTGGTAAATACATTGTTCAACATGTATTTAGTACAATAGTGTATTGTATAATCAAATGAACATTATTTTGATGTGTGGTTTTAAGATATTTAAATTTTGGAGTTAAAGTCTTGATAAAAAATAATAATAATTCTACTACCAAAGATATTTAATATTTTCCTTTTTATAAAAAATATATACAGTACTTATAATGAGTATATAATTGCGTTTCTCATATATAAGAATGGCCAAGTCGTAATGCACAAATTATATTAATAAATTACCAAGACACAATCTGAAATATTTCACAAATATTATTAAGTATCTCCGCTAGATATTTGTATTATTGATTTATGTGCAGCAATTTTTAGAAGGCTTTTATATAATATAACAAAATATTTGTCAGAAGCTGTGAAATATTAAATAAAATATCAAGATCCTTGTCAAATATTTATTATATCATAGTTACATGAAACAGTAGACAAGAAAATATAACCTTGATACTGGTGAAGTTTATTACCCTTCATCAGTTGATCTAAAAGGTAAATAAATAGTATAACTCTTCCCCGCTACCTCCCACACCCGGCACCAGCGGCGGGTCGACATTCCCGACAACACATTCAACAGTTTCTATAAATTCACCATAAATGAATAATATCTTGTGTACATTATCAATTATTTATTTTTACTAGTATCGCTGTTGAGTTTTTCGTTACCTGTGACTGGATAATGTTTACTTGTAGCCTAGACTGTTAATGAGTGTCTATGGAAGGTGAAATAGTCCTCTTCCCGGTAAGCTTCCTGCGCCGGTTGTTGCGATGGCAGCGCGGCGACAGGTTTAGTATGCTGGTTCTCTGAAAATAATAATGAGATATATTGATTGAGGTCTGATAGTAGCCTAATTTAACACTCAAATGGGCTAATACCTGGTGAATAAAAGACAGTAGTTGAGATCTGTAACCCGATTCCCTCATTTCCGATAATATTGAACATCATCCAGAACCTTTGCTTTTCTTAGTGCCACATTGAAGACATTGATTTATTAATATGAAGTAGAGGTATTAAGGTAGAAGCTTAAGAGAATAATTTAGGAGATACTTTCTATTATTTAGGTTACATACTTAAATAAACAGACGATCCTTAAAGAGACTGTGGATTAATCATTTACTCTATGAATGGTATCCAGTTTTCAGATATTATACATAGATAACCAATACTTATGATACTAGTAAATCATAGATAATTTAGATACTGATATGGAAGATTTTTATCAGAGGTGAGTATAGATGTTTACACTAATAAATAGGCCTAATGTTAATACATAACTAAACAAATAAGATATTGTTGACATTTAATATAGCTTTATAATATAAAGAAATTATGAAGAAATTCTCTTAATTTATATACACAATAAATATATATCTCAGAGCTCTATGAAGTAAATCTTTATTAAACTTCAGTTTTAAATTAAGAAAGAGGAAGAACAAGTATCGTTTGGAATATATTTAAATTATTTCACTAAACTAAAACCAAAATTAGAAAGCGCAAAAGAAACGTCTTCAAGTTTTTCAGTAAGACAAGCGATTAATTAAATAAAATATATGTAAGTTATAGACTTGAAAAGCAATAACACATAAGTTATATATTTAAAAGTACTATTTATTAGTATGTTGAACACAAACATATATACAAACTACTTTGGCAGTTGAAGCACCTAAGACTAAGAGAAAACACAGCTTCAAAAACAACACACACACACACACACACACACACACACACACACACACACACACACACACACACACACACACACAGGTATTTAAATATGTAAACAAAGACAGTTTGGCAGCAAAGAAGAAGTGTTAAAAATTAAGAAAAAGAAACGATTAGCGTATATATATATATATATATATATATATATATATATATATATATATATATATATATATATATATATATATATATATATATATATATATATATATATATATATATTGTTTATTTTGACTATTTTTTACTTAAACAGCTGATAACAGTTAATATTATTATTATTATTATTATGATTATTATTATTATTGTTTCCACGTTAATCCTATTTTCATATTTATCTTGCTCATAAAGTCTAAATAAAAATAAAAATATTGTAGTTTCTGCAATAATTAATATTCTTAATTAGTCTAAAGTATTTTTGCATTAGATATTACATACCTACTGAGTATCCAAACAAATACTGGTAACCACGTCTTCAGGGTAACAGACACCTTAAGACAAAACAGAACACTGGAGGATATATAACCAGATATTGAGTCCACCCTTGACCTTAATGGCACAGGTGAAGTCATCTCAGGTGAAGGTCATTGTCAGGTTATGTCACAATCTTACAAGTAATTGTTCGTTAATGATAAACGGATATAACTTGTACTGAATAACGTCAGTATTCAATTGCTATATCTAGTATTTCTAGTAATACACCTGTTCAATTAATTTTATGCAAATAAAGGGATAACTTATCAATATAAAACAAAATTTATTCCAATTGCATGAACACACAATGCATTATACATATGTCCATTGTGTATATGTACGTACTATTAGTAAATTCTTTCCTAATTGCACAGAGTAGAATATTATATATATCTATATATATATATATATATATATATAATATTCATTGCCTTCTTCCTTAATGTAGGATTACCAGAAATACGACCGATGAGCTGACAAACACTATTCTTCATCATTCATTGTCATTCACTCTTACTGGTGCAAAATATGATTTACCCCAAAAGCTTATATGTGTGTGTGTGTGCACGCTCACTTTTTATGTGTGTGTGTAAGTCTTTATATGTATACTGTAACAAAAAGGCTCATTAACATTGAAGTAAATTGTTTGTTTTCGCTTTTGCTGAACTTTTAATCTCTTCCGTAAATAAACATAAATTAATTTAATCAAATTAAGTCTCGCCTCACTTTTCAAATCTTATTTGTTATACATTTAATTTTTCAAAGTCACTGTGCATGACTTTCATCGGTTTAGTTTGTCGTCAAGAACCAAGCTAATGAATTAAAAAAAGTTTATTTGGAAAAGATGAGGAATGTTGCTCTTATTATCTCACTGTTGATGACTATATAGTGCATGAACTAACGTATAGGAGTCCTTTTAATACCCTATTTGTTGAAGCACAGTAAAGCATTATAAAATTAACACCGACTTGATTAACAGGACAATATATTCTTCTTAATATCAGCAGGTGTGCTTGCTTAACACTTCAGTCATTGAAGCCCAGAAAACTACAAATAACAATAATCGATATTAAACAAAACCAGTTCACAAAAAAGTACTTAACAAATACGACTTTTAACTTGTGTATTTTTGTACATGAAGACTAGAAAATATTTTATAAAGCAAATAAAAAAGTAATTGAAATCGTGACTTAGAAAAACATATCTGGTGTATTATGATAGAATTTTCTTCACAGCTGAGGTGGGGACAATGTCATCAAGGCAGGATCAAGGGCGTCATTCAGACGTCGCACCAAAAAACAACAATCACTGTTTGTTGGGCCACGGAACACAATCAGCCACAGCTAAAGAAACTCGCCACCCACCAAAAAAAAAAATCACCGCCCGAGACTGAAATTAATCAGCAGGTGTGTGTGAGTGACGCTGGCTCTCAAGTTCTATAATTAAAGCTGGGGTTTAAAAAAGGGAGGAATTAATACGATTAGCTTGTTACGAAGGAGGGAGAGAGAGAGAGAGAGGCAGAAAGACAGACAAACAGAGAGAGAGACAAACAGAGAAAGAGAGAGAGAGAGAGAGAGAGAGAGAGAGAGAGAGAGAGAGAGAGAGAGAGAGAGAGAGAGAGAGAGAGGAGAAATGGAGGATCGCTTGGTGCGGTGTTGGTGTTGTTATGTCGTGGTGCTTCAGGAGGAACATGGTTGGCTTCTCTTGTCGTGTAACGAAGCCCAAGCCAGGCATCGCTGTGGCTTTAGAACCGGAGACTTGCATGTTGAGAGGAAATGGGCGCGTAAAGTCCCTGAACACGACTTTGGTTAATTTATCGAGAAAGAGAGAGAAAAAATATCAAAATGTACACTTTCCTTTAGTAGCTGCGGGCTAGCTAGGAGCGGAGGCTGGGGGTGGGTGAGATAGAGGAGGTGGGAAGGGGTGATGAAGGGAAGGGGTGGGGACGGGAGATGACTAGAGTTAGAGGTTCAGCCAACAGAGGGCACTGCTAGTCCTCTCACGACCTGCCCCGGCGTTTGGAAGAGAAGGCGATACGATAAGTAAACAACATTTACTTCTGTTCGTTACATTACTCACATATTTGCTAAACTCTGTCATGATAACCGATGTTTGTGGTTGTGAGTTTGTCCCATCGAGAGTAGGTGGAGAAATGCCATGGTCTCTAGCGGAGGAAGGCAGGGGGGGCGGGTAGGGGAGGCGGCCCGTGGTCTCCATGTTACAATGGCCGTCACGTTCTCCAGCTTCCCCAGTCCTGCTCTCCCCAGACTAGAAATGTCTCTCCACAGCAGTGTCCCCTCTTTCCCTTCTGAAGACCACTAACTATCGTTCAATGGAGATTTTACAAGTAAAAACTAACATGTATAGAAGGAGGGATTAATCGAACTTTGATCACGGCGGCTGCGGCGTTCCTCCTCGCCTCTTGTTGCTTCTCCTTTTTGTGTGGTCGTCGCATTTTTTCCTTCCTCTCAGAATAAATATCACTGGCACGTTTTACATGAGCGTGGGGTGGGTGACAGATAGACGGGAAAGTGAGAGAGAGAAAAAGTGAGAGACAGGGGAGGTAAAAGGGGGGGGTAAAGGGGGTGAGATAAACAGAGCTAGACAACACTACCCCACAGCTGTGTGATGAAAGAAGTAGAAGCAACGACGACACCCAGACAAAAAAAAAAAGGATGGCGAGCACAACACGTCAGTTAGGGCACAAAAACAGGTCGGTGACAAGGTAGCTGTAGTGGTCTGGGCGGGAGAGCAACACAGACCTCTGTTGTCTTTGTAAACAGAAGAATTTCAGTACTTCCAGCATAATCCCGTGCGGCCAGATCCCTGACATAGTTTTATCAGACAGACGTACGTCGTCGCCTAAGGGATGCTCCTCAGCTTGCGGGTGTCGGCCGATAGTGTTTCCCCGTATCTAATTTCCATGCAAGGCGGGATCCTGTTGCCTTATACCCAAGCATAGCGGAGACGTTGGCACAATCAGATGCATCGGTGTGTGGGATTCTTGAGGGCGTGTTCAACAGCATGGGATTGTGGTCTGTTTTCTCTCTTCTGTGGTTATTGTCCTTCTGTGTCTTAGATTTATCTATTTTTTCTCGTTTACAGTATTTATCCCTGTTTCTTAATTTGATACTTATGGGAGGTGTTTAGGTGATTAAAGAATTGCAATGCCATTATCTGTGGATCTGTTACTTTTTATCTCAAGTAAACCTGTTTTTATTTATTGCAGCCATGAAACATCTACCAAAAAAAAAAAAAAAAAAAAAAAAAAAAAAAAAAGATATATATATATATATATATATATATATATATTTTATGTAAATCCACAACAAAACGTGATAAGATAAATTTTGATAATATTTGGGAATGAGTCAATTGAGATTTCTAGCTTTTGCCTCATTCAAGACATCTTCTATGTCTGAACAAAGATCGAAAGCTAAGGTAATTCAGTTGTTTCCCATTTTCCTGTTTTATATATATATATATATATATATATATATATATATATATATATATATATATATATATATATATATATATATATATAAGATTCATATATGTTACATATATATATATATATTTCTGTGTAGATCTCACAATGGAAAACTATGAGCAAGAGAATCTTGATAATCACAGTGAAGAATGAGTAATTTCTAGCTTGCCTTTTATTCAAGACATCTTCAGAGGCAACTGAATAAAAGATTGAAAAGCTAAGTGTGCTCCAAGTTAGTTTCCTTTTCTGTGTGATTTATTATATATATATATATATATATATATATATATATATATATATATATATATATATATATATATTAATTTTTTATGTATGTTATCACACATTCTCACTCCTCTATGTATACAACATCTAGTCTTAATCTGGCTGTATATATTTAGCCCAGAAACAAAGACGCTCTTACTCTCGGTAATCAAGACGCGACCAACAGAATTTAGGAGAAGCTTCATTTCATTTAAGAAGGCGAGCATGTTATCTTCAGCCTCCATTTCCAAGACAAACTGCATAAAAGCTAGACGATTCACGTTCCCTTAAAGTCATCGTAGAGAATATTTAAAACAATCAAAGTCATCTGGTAGAGACTGGCTGAGACAAGACCAACTAATGCTATTTGCCGCCGCCGTCCGGGAAGGAATGGTATTAAAAGAAATATTCGGTTTTATTTGGCTCACATCCAACCTGTCGGGTTTTATTTGGATACAGCTGAATGGAGGAGAACTGTGGCAGGGGGGGGGGGTGTTTGCCTTCTCGTGGAGTTATATATGTTCCGAGTATATGAATAGAATCACTCACTCATACACATATATACTTACACTCTACATACATAAAAATACCACATATACTTACATATACACATTATTATACATACATGTACACTTTTCTACATGTATAAACGGAGATGTTTGTGCCATGTTATTGTTTTTTGTTCAGTATCTGTGTCTGTGTCTGTTTTTGAGTCTGATTTTGTGTCTGCGTGTGCCCGTGTATCTGCATTTATTGATTTACTCTGAATGATTGTTGATATGATGTGATTAAGTACCACGAATCACGTCAAGGAAATCTGATTTAAGAGTTCCTATAGTTTACCAGCTCTACCATATTCAATTTGGGTCTCATTAGTTGAATAAAAAAATCCTTTAAGATATCTATATATTATCGACTAGGATAATATGTGTAATTTAAAGAGAAGAAAATAATTCAAGTTTTAGAAACATTTTATATATAATTTTTAGTCCAATATTGCGATCATTATAATATGGTTTTTATTATTCACGAAAATTTAAATGGAAATTAAAAGCAACATTCACGTAGAAGTATATATTATATGATTCTCCTCACTACTAACCTAAGCTAACATAACCAAACCTAATATAGCCAACTCTATACATGAGAGAGGACACGTAGAAGATTTTTTTTTTATTCTAAGTCTTAATTAGCTTATTATCCCTAACAACATGAAATATAGCAAAAGTTCTGATCAAAACAAAATTAATATAATGATTCAAGTGACAATGATCATAATACACGAGAGGATATATATCAGGGTTTAGTCCTTGATCATCTGGCTGCTGATCCCTACACCGAAAAAACAATATATTTCGTCTTCTCTTTGACATCCGTGTGTCTTTATCCTTTCTCTGTTGAATGATATATTAATCCTGTAAGGGAATAATTTCTAATAAAGTCTAGCGGAGTCTTGAAGGAACACACAGTCTGGCTCCTCCATCACAGTTTATATTTCCTGATTAGAAATTTTAGTGTAATATATTGTAAATGTTAATCTATAATATATGGATGTCTCTGAGTCATAAACAAGCCAGAATCATTTTTAAAATGTATTCCAATAAATTATTTAGATTTTATGAGATATTGTATAAATTATGGTTAGAGTCTTGCCTGAGTGAGAATTTACAATGATCATAATGTCTTTGTAGGTGATTTATATTTTTTGAATGTGTATATGTATGTGTGTGATTGTGAATAATATATGTTTGTGTGTGTGTGTGTGTGTGTGTGTGTGTGTGTGTGTGTGTGTGTGTGCTCTAGTACGCAGGGAATTATGCAGTTGTTTTGAGCCGGATTAACGTAATCCTTCAGAAAATTCCATGATTAATGACACGTAACTTAAAGAGAATATGGAAACAGCGTTAGTTTCACACCTTTCATCCCTCACACGTCATCGACACGTTAAAACAGGTGTTGCTGGACCCTTTAATCTAGAGACGTCAAAATAGCACGACACAAGACCACATCTACCATCATATTTCTGCACTAATTAAGGCTGGGCTACTTTTTGTACTTTATAATACTAAAAGAAAAGGTATATATTTAGTATGTTCTTTTGAATATAGAAAAAATCCTCAACTTAGAGATTTAGGGATTTTTATTCGTTGGTACAGTTGACAGGGGATATAGAGACGAGATGTGAGAATATAAACATAGGTGTGAATAACTGAACGAACATGTTAGCGCTTCTGCTGTGCATGATTAAATGTGTGTGTCAGTTTGTTTGTCTGTAATGGTTGTATTCCTGAATATTTGGTGATCATATTTAATTGTGGCTTATATCGTTAATGAAGCTTTTATTTTAAATCGTGCAGATCAATTTACGGAAGGAAATTTAACATTTAAAATAGTACAAAACAAATATAAAATCAATTTGAATTATGTGATAACTTAAGAATCATTCATTATCTCTAAGTCCAATATTTTTATCATCATCATCCATCATCATCATCATCATCATCAATCATCATCATCATCACATCATCACATCATCATCATCATCATCATCATCATCATCATCAAATAAGGTATTATATAGTTACATCAGATATACTAATAGCGATAATTAACAATATGATCCTATGAGACGTAAAATTTCACTATTACTTTATTAAAAAAAAATCTGTAATTTTATTTATTCGATTGTATTCTCAAGCTTAGGACATTTTTATTTAATTATTTTCGTTTTTCATCGCCATTTATTTTTACGTGTAGAATTTATATTTATCTTAATATTCATCTCTCCTGTTTTTCACATTCTCCTCTCCAGTCTCTAGGAATCTTACGTCGTCTTCAGTTAGAAACCTTTTGCTCGTCTCTTCACATTCATCAGGCTTAAACATCACCCCATTTACTCTCATTAATGTGTCTTAGTTATCTTCATTATCAACCATTATACGCTGACGTCAGGCAAATCAGTTATCGCACCCCCACCCACCCCTCCACACAAAATGGGGGGGAGGGGGGTGAGTAGGTAGGTGGGGGATTGACTCGGAACGAAAAATAATGGAAAAGAAAAATCTGCTTTTGGACCAACCTTCACCGATTTTCGATAAAACTGGTCACAAATTCTCATTACCTTCCATGACTGCAAATTCATATCATCAACACTCGTATGTCGTACCTTCCCAATGATTTCTTTTCCCCTGTAATTTCCAGCGTCAGTGTCTCTGTCATTACAAAAAATAAAGCACAGACACAACGCAGAGTTATACGCGCATTCATAGATCTGTGCACGCACATTCAGGGGCTATAGATATGTGTGCATGAGTACATTCGTTCATCAGTGCATATATATATACATATATATATATATATATATATATATATATATATATATATATATATATATATATATATATATATATATATATATATATATATATATATATATATATATATATATATATATATATATATATATATATATATGTATATATATATATATATTCATGGCTGGAAATTTGCTTTAGTAATTAACTTTTCTGCGTTTGTTATACTAACACAAATATTACCATTTATCTCAATATCAAATTAACTTATAACGAATCGTGTTAAATTCTCGAGAAACTTAAATTAACCTCCTCATTTAAGATTATCTGTTTATCTCTATAGACCTATATTTCTTCACTCCTGCAAGCTTCAACATTCAGGAGCTAGAGGGTTACCTCACTGTTTTATAAGGATGCTGGTCCACCCACGGGTTGTCTATGCGCAAGATTATGTATTCATTTATTAATAATTGTTCAAGTTCTAGTCTACAGGGAGAGATATCCCCCCCCCCCTATCAGGTGATATGACAAGCGCAAATTATGAAAATGTACGAATTAGCCATAAATACCGCACGATGTTGAGGGTAGAGCAGGTAAAGAACTGCAGCATAAGTGGGGGGCAGAAGAGGGAGCCACGACCCTGCTGGTACACACGCGAAAGAATCATAAGCAGATTTAGGAGAAATTCCTGGCCAGCCTTGCAGGGGTTGAAGCCCTCGGAGGGTTTTTTCCCTGGCGGGTGTCCTGGGAACTCCGCCGCCCGGCCACACACCGCCGCCGCCACATGCCGTCCCAAAGCTTCAACATTTACAGTCGAATGATGACTTATTTAACGCCGTATTTCCCCACAAGTACCTCTTAAACTAATGGATATAGCCAACAAAAGCCCTTTTTTACACCTATAACAATGTTTTACAATCGGCGTTTTCACTTTGCAGCCGACGTTTTAACCCAGCCGTTGGGCCCCTTCTTACGACCACTATAAACCAGCGGCCGCTATCCCTCCACCCGGACCCCCGCGACAAACTCTAGAATAAAACGCTAAAAAGAAACTCTAACGCAGAAAACGCTCACTCCTCTTCTCTTCTGGAAAAAAATACTGTTCTTTTTTTGTGTGTGGACATAAAACAACATTATTTGGTTAATAGAACGCCCAGTTGCCGACAGTGGATGATGTTAGAGTGATCGGTTGTGTGGGCCATTCGCAAGCTTAACAGCTAAGGAGGCTCGCCTGTCAAGTGTTGTAGGGCACGCAAGTGGCCGCGAATGGGTCGTTAGGTTGTTTAGAGCATCCTGGAATGACTCTAAGGGCCATTTTATCATGCCGTTATGATGGCTGGATGGATGATTATCACGGTGGCGAATACAGGAACGGTAGCGGTCGCTTCTGCTGGTGCTGCTGTTTCTGCCGGTGGTCGTGGTGGTGCAGGTACCGAGAACTTCCCTCCTGCTTGGAGCTTTTAGAGTAAACGTTGACCTAAAAAATCCTCAGGGCTATTTGCTAATTTATAGGAGAGATGTAAGAAAAATATATATGTGTAATCAGGACTTTGTATTCTTATGTGATATAATAGCGAGTATGTTTTGCCTTTGTGGCCATGGGATGCGAACGATAAGATGTAGGTATATATATGACATTTTGCTCCCCCGCGGAGAGAGTGCACCAGCGGGCATTTTAAACCCGACTACTTTAATGCCCGTAATGACTATAGTGATCAATAATTGCAATTTACCCAGGCATCCGAACAACTTAGAATCATGATAGCAGGAACCACGTTACTGCCACAACTCCTCCGCGTTAACAGCCGCTACAGATATAGGAGACGCCGATTGCTTGCGCTTCTCCTCCATTTTATTTATGTCAGAAGGACTCCGGTGTTTGCAAGTGTCGTGCCATCAGATACATTTCCGCTGAAACGACAATTGCGATAATTAATACACCATCAACGACTCCGCCGGAGGTATGGAGGGTTAAGGGGGTGGGGTCACGGAGGAAGAGGAGTCGGAGAAGGAGGAGAGAGATAAAGGGGGAGAGGGGTTTCTTGAGCTGGAGGGAAGAGCAGAAGGGGGTAGAAAGAGGACGACGATTTGGAGGGCAGAGTAGAGGACCAGCAAGAAGAAGAGGAGCCCGGGTGTTGATAACTATAATCTGGAGAAGCGAGGATCTTCGGAAATGTATATTGCCTCGGCGTTATAGGTAGGATCAGATATATCGAACTTGATTATATAAAATTTGCTTTGAATGATAATTTTCAGGAGCCATTCTTGCATCTTAGATCAGAGGGCTGGCTGGTTCATGGGTCGGCGTGCAGCTGCTCTAGGTACTTCACATGATCTACACCTCACGCCGCTGTTACAATTTTCATCGCTCGATATAGCCCACATTAAGAGCATATATATATGTTTTTCCTAACCCCCCGCGCTATAAATTATTTGATAATTATTAGCCAGGTAAACATAGTTACTAAAAAAAATAATAATGGCGATAAACCAAAGTCTGCCTCGGAATTATAGCAAATGTTTACTGAAAAAAATCGCAATTTATAGCACATGCGAGAGATTACGAGTCGATATATAGTATAGAATTAACATCCCGGCTCCCTAAAAAGATTGTAAATGTTACACTTTGTTTTACTTAATACCCTGAATTTCCGAAAACTGGCTTTTTATTCTAAAATATATGTTTTAGCTTGTAGAAAATTCACAATATGTATTTAAAGTAGAATCTATGAACAAAGCGAGTTAAAAGTAGATGTTGAACTTAGTGAAATTTATATCACGATATTAAACGAAAGTATCAGAATTCGGTCTTGTATATCAAACTGCAATATATATATTATGCTCCTTGTGCTTAAATTCAATGCTTATTCATATGACAGCCTTAGTAACTTACAGTAGTAATAATTCAGTCCTGTAATACGTCAAATTATATATACCGTTTTGTTTTTTTCAATAAATGGAAACCCAAATTCATGTTATAGTTCGTAAACAAACTTCGCAAATACTTCAATAGATTTTCTAAGAAACAAAGTTGTATAAGACTCAAACGTAACCGAGTGTATTGTGATCATAAAAATATCTAAAATTACATGTTTTGGTGTGTACTCAAACATTGCCTTGTTGTTTTAAAATATTTGCTGGATAAATATATAGGTCCTTGATACTTTAAAGTTGAATGAATGTCACGCATGTTTTAATGAATAGTGCTGTAATAATCCATTTTGATATTAATAATTTTAATATTCAAAATCCTTGCACAAATATTCTTTTGTATTTATGTCGACACAAGGTATCCGTTTCTCAATGTACTCAGAGATAACAGGAGGTCCCCCCCCCCACCATTCCTAAAAGTCTCGGTGTTAGAATAATGTCGCGTCTGAAGTACAATAGTTAGAAAATTGAAGGTTCCTTTAGCGTGGTTCTCGGGTAGTGGCAGAGGGGGTGGGGGGGACCTCCTGGTGACGCCTCTGAGGGCCCCAATGTGAGACTACTTCGAAAAAGTTGGGAGAAAATTTTCATCCAATATGCAATTATCCACACTAAAGCAGGAATAAAACTCGGGCCGTAGGCATGGAAAATGGAAATCTTGGTTACTTTTATCACTGGGGCGTCTCAGGGCGCTGGCTGCTGTCTTGTCCCTTCCCATCTTCTTCTTCTCACCCCCTCCTCTTTCTCCTCCTCCTCCTCCTCTTCCTTCCCCACCCAACGCAAACCTCCTTGTGATCCCACGTCTCCTCTTCCTCTCTTCTTCCTCCCTCTTCCCCCAGCTACCCCTCCATCTCCTCCTCCTCCTCCTCCTCTTTCTACTCTGCCATCACCCTCACCCTCCCTCCGTCCCTTCCCCCCCCCTCCCTCCCCCTTTTCTCCCCCCTTACCCCTCTCGGAGCGGGCCGGGCCTTGAGGTCTTATTGTAGAATCGTCTGCCTCCCCCCGGCCGGGCTCCACAGCTGCGCCCGGCCTGAAGGTGGTGCAATAGACCCTACAGCTCCTCGGCCCATCTACCTATCCTGGGGCGGCCGTCTATGTAGGTGACGGAAGCCCCTGGTGATAGTGGCTTGTCTGTGGAGTCCTATGGGCCTCCAGGATCGCTGAATCTAGTCGGAATCTCGGTTGGCAGCAGACAATAGTCCAGTTGGTGACGGTGGGGGGAGTCGCTGGTTGGCCTCTAACACGCAGCATGATGGAGAGCCCACGGAGGCCGGTGATTGGCTGAGCGGAGCGGGTCTCTAGCCGTAAATTTCTCGCGGGGCCTCACAGTCTCCTGCCTCGGCCCCAACCTTCCTCGCCCGCCTGAAAATCAAGGCACAATGATAAGAAGATTGAAGGAAGTTTCTGAATAAAAAAGTAGGTAAAGCTGAATAAATGCGAAGATAAGAGAGAGAAGAAAAGGAGAAAAATATACACTCAAATCAATCGCTCTCCAATATACACCTACTATATATTTTTTTTACGTTTCATAATCAACACTCAAGACAACATTTCATTTCTCTCAATTTTACGCTAAAAAAAATCACACATACCTATAAATCATCGTTCATCGACTGACAAAATTCCTGAAGAATAAACCTCCACGTGTTATTCTTTCCCGCATGAACAAATCCTTCATTAAGAGAAAATACAAATAATGCGTTTCTCTCTTTTGTTGTTGTTGTCAAGGAAAGTCTTGGGTATCCTCATTTAAGCTGCATATAACGAAGGTTCATTTGGATGTTGTTAATGAGAGGCGGAGATGATTAACACAAGGTCCAGTAGCAAGTAGTAAAGATGGCAGACAACTAACAATATTTCAAAATGGCAGTCTTGTTAGTAGGAGTTACGACGTTGTTCTGTAGTTGGTTAGTCAGAAGTGTTTCTCTTGTCTTCTCTCTTTTTTTTGTGTCTCTTATCTTAAATATCCTCTCTTTTTATAATATTTTCTATGCATTTTATTTCTATAAACACTATCTGTACCGTGGCTTTGTTTAGGGATCTAGATTCTCTCTGCAAATATTGTTTTATTTTATTTTTGGTTTTACAACTTTTTTATTTTATTTCCTCTTATTCGTTGTTTTTGTATGAATAATAAAATGTTATTTCCACTTACACCTCAACATATATAAAAGGAAATATAGTATTATTTTAGTGTAATCGTGAGGTGTTGAGGCCATTTTATAACACGGATTTAAATTGTAGGTATGTACTCGACTCCGTAATTAAGGTTCCCAGTTCCTTAATTAATCGTTTATTTAAATATATGTTACTTTAGTTTTATGTTTTTATTCATTTTATAATACGGAATAATATATAAAATATATGTCTTCCTGCACCTTTTTCAGTTGTTGAATTAGAGTAATCATATATATCTGCTAAATCGTCATGGTTGTTGTATCATATTCTTTAATTATTTACTATCAAGCTTCACATGTTTCTCTGTACAATGTTACCCAAGTTCAAATTAATTTTAGTGTTATATGTTTTTTTTCTGTTTAATAATTTGAATTAGAATTTTATAATTTGCTTCAGGGGAGAATTGCAGACGCCGGACTGCACACATAATACACCTTATCAGTGATTAAGGTCAAATTTAAACCTCTAAATTTCTCGTCTAAAATCAAAATTGTCTCTTTCCTTTAACAAACTTTAAGAATTTATTTAATCACTGCCATCAAACTCTCCTGAGCTTGACAACCCAGTAAAGATAAATTGTAAGGCCTCAAGTATATTGATTGTGCTGACCTTGGGAGCCGCGACGTGGGGTGATTGCGGTAGTCATGTGTTCATATCGTGTTCAATATCCATAAATTATTATTCTCTGGTTTTTACCCTCTGATCGTACAGCCTAACATGCTCACCAAAATTAACTCTGGAATTCAACATGACCTAAAGTGTCCCCGGGGCGTTAGTATAATTATCACGACATGAAAGAAAGATATAAATTTTATGAGGAGCAACTGAGGCCAATTTTCGTCAATAACTCAGAGCACTGACATGTGTTTTAAGCTTACGCAAGAGTTAATACCATTTATTTTAGAGACGGACCCGTTAACACGAATTTTGCGAATTCTCATTTTTTTTTCTCTTATTCTGTATTTATCATTTATCACGAGGATAATACGGGTCTTAAGAGAGTATATCATCCAACGTTATACTTTACCATTATTTCGTTTTTTTGCTGTTATCGAGGGTCTGTCCTTGTGCCGGCAATAGGTGCGTGTTGACGATGTGTTTCCGTGAACAACCGCTATAATTTGGTCAATTGTAATACTCACGCGAACAGTAAATGATAGAGATAAGATGGTGCTAAAAGTCTTGTACGGTGGTAAATCGGCCAAATCACTGTCAGGAGGAGAGAACCAGCCATTTCTAAAGGAGTGAAAATCCACTCTGAATAAATTTTGAGTCTGACGTAAATTACCTATTATGTTTGTGACAAATTAGACAAAAAATAAACATTCCTCACCTCTTGCTTTTAGGCGTCCAAACTCAAATAAAACGTGTCACTTATAATTTATACATCAGCACTTGATTCTTCTCCCTGTTATTATTCACTTAAATTTTCACACGTCCTTTCTCTCCCTACCATCATTATCTGGTACTATTATTCTGTCTCTCTCTGTCTCTCTCCGTCTCTCTTTCTATCCAGAGTGTTTGAGAGGTTTCGTTAAGTTCAAATTCCTTCGATCTTACTTATCAAATTTTATATCTATTTATTTAATTGGTTCATGAGCATAGTCACACACAAACATCTACACACACACACACACACACACACACACAAATTCCCATCACACGCACTCACACAGCCACTCCCACAAACACAATTCCCCCCACACATAGCACCCCCCCACACAAAGCAGCCCCCCACACATCACACCCAGCCCCTATCCTCCTCCCCCTCCCCATACACAGTCCTCCCACTCCACATAAACTTTTTCTCCATGGCGGTCGTAATGAATACAGTGATATGCACGATACAGCCTCACTCCAACATATACTTATAATAATTACAGACGCACCTTGAGCCGGGCGATAAGCAGAGTGAAATGGCGGAGCTACAACCCTCGAAACAGGGTATTCTCGCACGCACAACGCATGTCAACCCAATGTTAAAAGACGAAGAAATTCTCCTTTTGGTAAGAGCGTGCGGCGAGGTCGTTGTGACTCTGATTCTGGAGAGACGTAATTTTCCTGGTCTCTTAGCAGCTGGGATGATGATCGTGTGCTTGTGTTATTGTCCTCTCTCTTTTTTTTTCTTTTGAGTCATTGCTAAGAGTTACATTATCGCTTAGAGCGTCAGGGAATATGTGTAATGAGGGTTTTTTAGTGAGCCTATGTACGTATGGAGGAGAATGTTTGTGTGCGTGTGTATATATGCTGTGGTGTATAACTGTATATGTATATGTGGTTATATTTATTCTAGCATATGTTGTGTGCACCCCAAGTATCCTTTCGTGTGTGAAATTACCTGCAGTTATTTTCTGTCTGGCGTCGTTGTGGTCGTTCTGTGTAATGCTTTACTTAAATTAACATTCGTTTGGTCTCTTATATTCTTTTCATAGACTTTAAGGAACACGAAACGAGAAAACGCGTGGAACAATTCACACAAGGACGGTGATGCTCCCCAGAACACAGATATTAAGAGACATACGTTATAACTCAGGTGTAGCGACAGGAAACGATATATAAGAGAGGCAGTACATTTTTTTGTCTTCGTATCCCTCTGGGCAGCGAGAGACCACCGCGGTTTCTTGAATTAGCCCACACCTAACTATGTATCAGTGACGCATAAAGTTCGCTCCAGCATCAATTTGCAGACATCAAATGTGAGAAATTTGATTCCCAAACCCTGCAATGCAATTATTGGAAATTACTACGTCCTTGTTCAAATGAAAGCAGCGCCCTGGATTCTCCTACTTCACCCCCTCTCCCCTTCTCTTCCCCCTCTCAAAAAAAAAAAAAATATCACTAGCAAACTTTTATCTTTGTGTGTGTGTGTGTATTTTTCCCTATACATCATGGTGAGATATTGACACAAGTCCGTCCGTAGATATTTCAAAAGAGAGAGAAAAAATCGTCGTTCCTTCAAAATAAATCAAACAGATGGTCAGGAAACGCGCGGGGGACGGCGCCCCTTCTCGAAAACCTGAGAATTCTGTTTTCAGAGGACGAGGGAAAAAAGGTTCCCCCGCGATATTTTAGCCCGGGGCTTAATTTGACATTTAGGTAGAGTTTCTTTGATATCTTGAAGAAGTAAATCAGCGAGTAAGGACCTTGGCTGCCAGATTTTGCCGAGTTTACTGTGACACTTTCTTTCATTTTGGAGTTTATATCCTGTTCGTTTAGTTTGTGAGCTCTATTAGAATTTTGCCGCTCTTGCAGAATAATAATAATAAAAAGAGGTAATAGAGTGCACTCCTGCTCTCCTCATGCTCTTATCCTCCTTACTCCCTCTCCCCTAACCCCACCTCTACCTTCCCCTCCCTCTACCTCCCTCTCCTTCACCTCCTCCATCTTCTTTGTCCTTAAGGATCAAGAACCTTAAAAGTTTGTGGACGTGGTCTGGTGATGTAATTTAGTGGTCCATCGACCAGAAGCTTAATGGTAATCATACATGACCTTGGCTTATATCACAGCTGATGTGCTCATAACCCTCATGGCTTCCACAGATCGATTTCACCCACACTTGTGCTCCTGAGTCTAAGATTATTATTATTTGATTTATTTTTTGAAAGAATTTGCATAAAGGAAGAACAGTCTTTCGTTTAATGTGGACGTCCATTTTTTAACCTTTCTATTTTCAAGTCGTGTTATTCCTAAAGTAAAATACACGTGTGTGAGGGAGGATGATAACGCTGGTGGGGAAAAATGATCGCCGTGTACCCCTGGCAAATGCCCCAAGCTCTGGGGTATAATAGTGTCGTAACTTTGATCCTGTCATTGCTGATCATACAACGGAAACTCAATTATTGCCACAAATTAGGAGCTTAAGCCGTAACTAATAATTTTTTTTTCTACCAAACTAGACAAAATTACACTAATCTGTCGGCAGGTTTGCCAGGCTTCACCAGCCGGACCCAACCCCGCCTCCACCGACCGACCGACCGGGGATACACCGCCCCGCCGCACTCCGTCCTTACATCCTTACAAAGAATTATTCTTGGCCGTTGCTAACAGAGAGTTCTATTTCTAATGATTTGTTATTGTTCATGAATTATCGGAATTACTATCCTTGATACTCGCTTAATAACCTTAGTCGTAGAAACGCAGTAACAACATTATAACGCCAATAACCCCGGCCTGACGTAGAAGGTACCTGTATCTTCCCCTGCTCCCTCATATCTCTTGTAAATATTCCTGTACCCTGTTTTCTTCAAGCTCTGTTGGAGACCTGTATTTCCACCCGCCCTCTCCCGCTAAAACAGAAACTCTGTAACTACCACCTCCTCCATGCCAGTGTTATATAAACTCTTTAACTCCTTCTCGTCTCTATAACTGGTCCAGCAGCACTACCAGTAATGGGGCAGCTGGTATATTTCTTTGCCAGTGGTGTACATCTTTCCTAAAATACTTTCCGCCACGTTAAAAAGCATCCTTGATCCACCACCTATCCCCTGCCAGTGATGTATTACCCTTGCACCAGCCCATTCCTTGCCAATGCTCAACAGTAATACCCCTGTCGCTTTTCCTGTCCCTTTTAAGGTGAAGTACCCCTGTCACCTCCCTGCCCCCTGTCCCTTGCTTGGGCCTCCAGTAAAGGTGCAGCAGGAGTGTGGGAGGCTCATAAGTCTAACTGGACATCATTCACACACTTAGTTTAACTGTACTAACCTCGTATCTTCTTCCTAGTGGACTCAGTCTCTTACCCTTACCCCTCTCTCTCTATTTCTCTTTATCACTCTCTATCTCATTATATCTCTATCTCTCTCTATTCCTAACTCTCTCTTTCTCGCTGTCTCTACAAATCTATCTCTACCTCTCATCTCACAAATCCCACCAATTCAAGTTACCTCATTTTTAGTGGTTCAAGAATCCCTTAACCACCATTAAAAATTCTAGGGACGTCTCACATACCATAGTATTTATTTTTAAATAATATTTTAACTTCTGAACTTTCTCTTCTGAACATCATGATCCTCCGGTCTGTCTGTCTGTCTGTCTGTCCTCCCTATAGCTACAACCAAACCCAGGCGGCTGCGGTGACTGGGAGAGCAGTACGTCTAACAAACTTACCTCCTCGACCACACCAGTGCACTCCTCTCTCCCTTCCTTCCTCTCTTCTCCCCTCCCCTCCTCCCCACGTAAACGCCGTAGCTACAAGGGGAGAAGAGAAATGACATGAACGGTCTCAATATATAACAGAAGCTCATTTCGGTTTCCTAGCGGCGGTGTTGGAGTTGTTTGAGGTAGGCAGTGTGCGGTCGGGAGCGCTGCTTGGCCTGAATTACGCTCCTCCCGCACACCATCTCCACAATTTTTCCTCCCCTTCCCCATAGTAAATAAATTTGTAGGGAGAATTCTTTTTTTTTTCTTTTTTTTTACCGCCACTATTGTTACTACTGCTACTATTATTTTTATTACTGCCTCTATTACTACTATTATTACTATTACTACTACCATTACTAATATTACTACCATTACTACTCTTATCAATTTAATTATTATCATTATTACCACTGATACTAATACAAAACTCATTATTAATACTAAAGTTCCTCGCAGATTATGGTGTTTCTTTCGTGTGTCTAATTTTCACTCTGTTTGATATTTCTCATTGTTTAAAACAGAAACAAACGAAGCACAAGGAAAGAAATTGTAATGCTATAAGTGTTTAATATTTCTCACACCTCCAATACACTTTGACATAAAAACAGACGAAGAAAATTACATCCTATTAAGACGAAGAATTTTTCCTGCTTATGTGAGCGATACTCCCCCCCCCCCACAAAGAGGTACCAGGTAGTACAAGTGTGAGAGAGTCCTGAAGTTTCACCTCTATTCTGCCCACCATCTCTAGGCTCGAGACTCAAGGTAAAGGGGTTAATATACACCTAATTAGATACCGTCATAGCCCCCGAGTAATTCTAGATATGAGGTGCAACGACGGGAAGAGATCCATCATCTACCATCTTGCCCTCAGGGAACCAGACAGCCTCCACACCGCGTCCATAAATGCAAGATTACCGCGATAAATTCTCCTGGTGGGGGGGAAGAAGGAGGTTTGAACGTCACTTGGGAGCGACTCTTAATATTTTTCAAACAGAAGCATAAACCTGCAGCTACCATTTGATTAAAATATATCTTCGTTAATTGTGACGAGAACGGCAATGTCCAGTATTAATTCTGTCCACAGTGAGCTTCTAACTTCGTACAGGTGGAGTCGGAAAATCACCTCTGTGGAGACTCCTGTTAGAGGTGAGAACTCCACAGCGCTTGGCAGATTCCGTCATCAGTCTGGCAAGCACATAAAGTCACTCGTACGTTCTCTAAAATCTCTGTGGCATCTGTAATCACATCCCAGGCATCTTGATAACCTCCTTGGCACTGCAATCTTGGCTCTCGTGATGCCCGTATAATTTTGGCATCCTTGGGTACTCTGGCACTCCCTCTCTCTTAGGAAAGTCCCAGACAAGTAGTGCCATTAGGACTTATTGCAAGATAAACTGTGTTAAATTAATGTTTATATAGAACCAACCTTCCAGCTCAGAGAGAGAGGAAGTGTGTTTGCTCCTGTGAAACAACACAGGATGTAAGAAATATTAATACTACCGAATAATAAATAAGTAAATAATAAATAAATATATAAATAAATAAACAAAGTGCATAATTTAGAGCGCTGTCTGGTGTATAATTTACGAGACGTATAAATATTTACAACAGGAACAATAAAAATATATATTAAATCTTGTTACGTTAATAAGCATAAGTATTACTTGATAAACATCGACCATGAAATCAACACACCTTTTTACATCGTTTCCGGGGAATCTTGAGTAAGCTGCCGTCAGATGTTGTTATATAAATAAACTTTATTAACATTATTCTCTACGTGGAAAGACACACAGAGGAAGTGAATCCACATCAACGTTATTATTTTACACATATTTTAGTGACTCTCGTGTGAATGTGGGTCATACAACAACCTCGATGAGCGTCACGTAAATTGTTTCTAAATGATCCAGTTATAGAATTTCCTGACTAAAATATCACAGAAAGGAGACAAATATTCCTACAACTCACCCATGGATATGCAGCGCCGTGTTTGTGCATTACTAAACTGAATTAAAATTACAGCAAAAAAAAAACAATATGAGATTTAACTAATGCCTTTTTGCTCTAAGATACATCACGTTTACTTAAAGGTTACTCTGTGTAGTAGTGGAAAAATACAGAATAATTCATCTTCAGGTACCACAGCTTGGGAGGGAAGAGTGAGTGAGGGAGGGAGGGAGGGAGGGATGGTAGCTCCTATTGGTCGCAACTGCCGCCTCTGTATATTAGGGAGAGAGTGTCACACTGCTCAGATATTACGCCTGTCCCCTTCATTGTCATGGTTGTCCTTCTACAGTAATAATTTTTCTTCTCTGCTCCTTTTTGTACCGGGAGAGCCAAATGCCCTCCCTCCCTCCCTCCCTCCGTACCTCATGTATCCTTCCCAGGCACGGAGTAGAATTTTAATCCTCAAGCTCCCTCTCTCCTCCCTCCGTCGCCTCCGCCGCCGCCTTCATTTCGCAACACATGCCGGCACCAGGTTCCGAATTTACACTGACAGCCTTCCAATCCCATAAACTTCGGATATTATATAAACAATTCATTAAAAGCTTATATACTGCGCAAGATTTATGCTGGGGCCTTGTCTCTCTTAACTGTGGCAGGGTTGGCGAGCTCCACACTTGATCCGCCGCTTGGAGCACACACCATGGCTAGTCCTGGTACACACACCATGGCTAGTCCTGGTACACACACCATGGCTAGTCCTGGTACACACACCATGGTCAGCAGAGTGGGTTCAAGATAAGCTCAAATTAATTTCATTTATCAACACGAGGAACGCTGTCATATATTGTTGGCGAGAGACAGCCGCCCGGCGGACAGATCTGGCCACTCCAGGTTTTATTTCGCCTTAAATAATTTATCCTAGACATTACAATAACACATTTATCACTTCCTTTGGCCTTGTACGTGAGACTTTTGCTTATGGTAAATTAGCCAGCAACATAACAAAGCTCTCGTACAGGGTTGGGCCATGTAACATGTACAGTTTTTTATTTTATGTATAATATATAACACTAACGAAGCAACCCCCACCCTTAAAAAATATCAGAATAAATTGTAGCACAACAGTATCATTTTTACACTGTTAAGACACACTTGAGATTTGTAATGCCGCGGTGCAATCCGTCGCAAGGAGAAACAAAACAGCAAAGAATTCACAAAAAAAGTCTTGTTATGAGATGAAGAAAAAAAAAAGTCGTATACCATAACTGCAGCGTATCATGGTCAATCAGAGAGAAGAAAATTGAATTTAAACCAGCTTCAGATAATCACAGGCGATACGAGATTAGAAAACCTCGGTGCGGATAAGATTTAGGCAATCACAGACAATCTGGGAGTCGTATATAACAGGGAATGCCCCCTCATCTTCGCCTGTAATCTGTGTCTCGATTGCTACACACTGGTTGGCTCTCCTAGTGGCCAGAACAACACACACGCTAGTTACTCCCTTTCTTCTTCCTCTCTCTGGATCAGTGATGTTAGCCGCAACCTGCTGTTCCATAACAAGACAAAGGCACATATATCTTACATGCTGTACTGCCCTGTGTTTCACATAGAGAGATAATCCCTCATTATTGGCATTAAGGTTTCTGTATTCCTATGTAATGGCAACCTTGACTGGGGGGGAACAGTGTAAAATGGTTAGGTATATCCAATGTAAGTTATATATTACAATGGAAGAATGTCTCTTCTAATGTTTATCTTTCGAGTTGTTTTTTTTAATTTTGTTTGATTTATATAACTCGTCGATTATATTAAATGAACTAAAAATATATTTCTTTGTGTTCCTTATTTATTTATTTTTCTTATTGACAAGGAAATAAAACAAAGATAAAAATATTTTAGAGGAACCAAAATGAAGGAGGAAAATATTAAAACTCGAATAACATGAGCAAAAAATATTTAGAGAATCTTCAGGAAGAAAATAGAACTTAATACAAATATTTAATAACCGTTTAAAACAATAAAAACAAAACTTACATATTCTTAAGCTTATAAAAGAAATACTTGATAAATGGAGTGTAAGAAAAAAAATCAACACAAAGAAAAAAATAAGATAGATGAATAAGACATAGTGGTTATGGGAACGTTAGATATAGTTGATAAAGATGATAATAACATATAAGAGAGTTAAAGCGTCATGCATTATTTCCAAACTATATAAAGACATCGATACACTTATGAAATATAAAATCTCTCTATGCTTGGTTTAATTACTCCACTCAACAATACCCATGCAGTCCCGTTGAATCACACTACCTTCCCTTCACAACAGTTCCCCCAACAGATAAATACGTATGATAAGTATTTCACTAAGTCATGATGTTAATGATGTGTTAATATACTATCTGACCTCAACAGCTAAGTGAGGAGGATCTTTAAGCACACAGATCGCTGAATCATCTCCTACAGTACACGACAACTTCCACGAATTAGAAAAGATTTAGTAGTGTTGATAAAACGTTACTCTTGTGATAATTTCTAACTCACATACTCCTTTTAAGTTTTATTTACCGCATTTAACACACTGACTTGCCACCACTTTAGCCTCTTGTTGTTTTATTTGTCACACTAATAACACTTTCATTACCTATTTACTATGCGTCTTTGTTATAATATTCCTTTACGATATTTCTGACACTCCCAAAGAACTCTTGTCACACTCTGTAATGTTATGACCACACTCACCGTTGGGTTTTATTACGCACTAAATGTTTTTTTTTTATTGGGCTTTTGTTATTACCGCAGTGTGAAGTATGTAACTTACTCTTGGTTCTTATCGTAGTCCAGTGTCATAGTCACGCTTATGAGGGGGGAGGTTTGAGGGAGGGTAAGGAGGGTGTGAGAATATACACTTTAAATATTTATATATCTCTAGTGAACATTTTCTATAATGTAATATTTTATTGATTTTTTTTTTTGTATTTTGCGAAGAATATACGTAGTGATATCTTAATAATCCTGCTAATTAATAATCCTCTAATTAACATATGTGTTTTATGAATAATTAAGTATTAAAGGGTATTTTAATATTTTACCTCAGTCTTTGTCACCTAATACAACCAAAAACACAAAATATAATACATTAGCTATTGTTAATCTACCTCGTTATTGCTAATTTGTACAACGATATAATGCAATAGTTTCTCTGGCGCCAACTATATCATGTTATCATAATCTCAACATAGATAACACGCACAACTATTCGATAAAGTGTGATATCACTAATAAACGCTCGTGGTAATTAAATATTTAATTACCAGTTTCCGCTCGGTGATGGCGATAATGTCACTGATGATTGGTGTTACTGGTAATTGAGTTAGAGTAATTAATTTAGAGCGGTATAATTAATAGGCTCATGTACGTATGTGTTAATTAATGCTGAGATATTAGTTATAGCGCTAGGGTGATATCTTGATACCGTGTGTGTGTGTGTGTGTGTGTGTGTGTGTGTGTGTGTGTGTTTGTGTGTGTGTGCGTGCGCGCGCGCGTTATTTTGTCTCAACACCTTTTACAACACAATTTTAAATATATGTTAACTATGGAATCTTAACTTACCCATAACTAAAACAACAATAAATTAGATTTTTCTCTATAGCAAAAAAATAAATAAATAAAATAGAAATCAGTGGTAAAGAAATTATAATAGTGAAATAATTTCGATATATAGCAAAAACCAGAAATCTTATAGAATTTTACAAAATCTCCCAGAAAAATATTGTAAAATTGTATATTATATAGAAATGTTGCTTTGGGAGTTACAGTGGTTGAAGTAAGGGAGATAACTGAGTGATTATTAATTCTTCAACGTAGTTTATTGTAGTTGTTGTATCGGTAATAATGAGATGATTACCTATTGGTGTATAATAGTAATTAAGAGTTTTGACATTATTATTATTATTATTATTATCATTATTATTATTATTATTATTATTATTGTTATCACCTTGTAGCCGTATTGTATTTACTGGAGATGACAAAAAACAAACTCCAGAAAAAACAACACTGTAGAAGCAACAATATATGCGTTAATGAGAGTAACACAAGGAGTCTCATTAGCAGTCAGTGTAACAACAACCAAAAAACTACATCAGTTAATGTTGACAATAATTACCAGAGATGTAGGAAAAAATTACACTACATTAACCTTTGCAACATTAGTCGTAGGTCGTTGCTGTAGTCGTAGTCGTAGTAATAGTAGTAATGATGCTTCTAATGACGGAAATATAAGACAGGAGTTATATTTCCTCTATTATAAGGAAGTAACTTGAGAAGTATTTGAGGTCATCAAGACTTTTCACTGAATGGTGGTCAACCTGGCCAGAGACTCACCAGCGTCTTAGTCTCCCCAGCGAGCTAAAAAGGTATATGTTATCGTTAAAAGATTCTCTGTATAGTGTTTTAGTGACTGCCTCCCCTCCTTAAGAGTATCTCCCCACCGCCTGTAAATTATGATTGTTCTTCACGGCTGCTGGAAGATGATACGGTGTTCCAGAAGGAGGAAAGGGTCCGGAGGGGCTAATAATATACACGTATTTCTGTGTTATAGGTCTGCAGTGGGTAATTCAAAGCATTATTTAAAATTCCTTCAAGACGCTGTGCTGTCTTCTCTGTCGTGTCAGTTTCAAGATGCATCCAGCACGCCTGTGGAATACACCGCCACAATAACCAATAGCCCCTTTCCTTCCCCACCTCTCCCTCCCTACCTTCCCTCCCCCTTCCTTGCTTTTACAGTCTTGTAGGCGAAGGTGATGCTACCCGGAGTCCACTGTACGTGAACCGTGGGTAAAATTGATCATCATTCCAAGAGATTGACATTTAAGGTCCCCTGAGAGGCACTTGGGAGGCCGGTATGCATGGAACTCTTGCTACATGGAAATGGCCCGAGCTTCTGGTGGTCTTCCGTCGTTCGCCTTCCCTGTTCTTTATGACTTTTTGAACGCTCTCGAATTGGAACCAACCAACCCGGCTCCGCCATTCTTTTTTCGGAAATTGTCGCCGTAAATTTTGAGCGGCGGCGTTTAATAAAGTGATATATATCGTCCACGTTTGTGCAGTGGTAGTGGCACTGGGTTGGAGAGGCTATAGAGAAAAAAAGAGAGCGAAAATATGTGTTTGCGTTTTTGTCAAGGCGTTTTTTTAGCTCTAATTCTGTTCCATTAATCCCCGCGGGGGTAGATGATGGATAGACGCGAGGCAAAACGGCGAAAATAATGCTGTTCTCGGCGTCGATAAAACCGGGTTACGATAAAAAATATGATTCATAATTTTCGTGTAGTGAGGCCACCAGCCCTCCTGCTTCTCCTTGCCCGTGCAGACTAAGGGGGAAAGGAGGGAGGGGGAGGGAGTTAGCTGCCCCAGCGGGGGTCTGCATCTGGCAGGATGGCAGGCAGGCAGTCTTCAGGAGGGATGGTGGTGGGGGGGGGTGGGGGCAGGCTCTTGCACGAGGTAGTGATGGTGGTAGAGGTGGTGGTGGTAGGCGGTCAGTTTGGTCATGCCTCTATATCGATACCAAGATACACCAAGTTGTTATTAAGGATTTTATTAAAGGGGTTTTGTGTGTGTCGAGTACAGTATCACAGTATAGAGTATACCAGCATTACTTAGCTGTTTATAAAGGGGTTAATATTTTCTTTATACTATATATTTTTTTTCCACGGGTGGTGTCGTACAGGGTTGGTGAGGTGTGGGTTATGTTATGTAAGACAGGGAGGTAACTGCTGGCGTTTGTCACACCTAGACCAGCTTGGCTAATGGAACAATCTCCTGGTCGCTTAGTGGAGGTACCCCCTCTCTCTCTCTCTCTCTCTCTCTCTCTCTCTCTTCCATTATCTCTCTTCTCTCTCCCACTCTCAGTCTCTGCTTTTTCATAATTTTTCTTCCTGGTTATCTCTCTCCTATCAGTATACTCCTCTCTTGTTTTTATTAATTTTTTACATCTATCGCATTAATGATATATGGTTCTCTGTTCTCATTCTCTCTCTTTTTCTCTGATTACCTATTTACCTCTATCTCCCATTATTACTTTATCTCTGTTATTTTTTTTCTTTCTCTACCAATCTATATATCCCTCTTTCTGTCTTTATTGATTCCCTTCTACACCGCCTCCTTTCACCCCTTTTCCATGGCTTTCACCTATTCCCTCCTCTCTCTCTCTCTCTCTCTCTCTCTCTCGTATCATCATCATCTGGTCGTGAGCCAAACTAGGAGGCCATGAGAAAACTACACAGGCCCCGAGCGTTCGTGCAAGTGACATGTTCCACTCTGCCTCCTCCTGCCCAGCCTCCCCCACTAATGGCTCGCTCCGTCGACGTCCACCTAATTTAGTTTGTTTTAAAAATGGGGCCACATTAGTTGTGTGCCTTGGGGTCTGGTCCGCGCCGGCTTTTGATAATGGATTTTTGTCTTTGTTTTTTTTTTTTGTCTCTGTTTACTTCCCTTTACAATGTTATTATCTTTAATTTGTCTCTTTGTGTTTGCTGTTTTTTCATTGTTTTGATTTGGGTTTTTTCAAAGAATTTTCGTAATATTATATGTTAATTTTAGTGTTTTTCTTCTGACGACGATTTTAGTATATTCTGAACTATGTTGATAATATTTTTGTTTCTTATTTTTAGTGTACTTTAATGGGATATGTATAATACGTAATGTTTATTATTTATGTATTTATTAATTTATTTATGTTTACAAGGAGGTATTTTGAAATAATGAATAGATTTTCAAATGCCATAGTTTATCGATATTGACGATTAAATTATTTTACAATAATAATAATAATAATAATAATAATAATAATAATAATAATAATAATAATAATAATAATAATAATAATAATAATAATAATTCGGTTATGCTCCAGACAATTAGTTACCGGTATAGATACGTGGCTCTCTTACAGTTCATTATTAACAAACGCAATCTTCTTGTCTAGTCAGAGAAGATAATTACTTCTGTGGTGGAGAGGCCAATCACAGTTTTTCTCTAATTACTCTTTTCAATGAATTATTGGTCTTTAAACCAAATGGAATTCATTGACCGATTTTTTTCTTTTCTCCCCCGAGTACCAAATTAACCCATAACACAAGTTTCTGGGCTTCTGTAATGGAAATGTTGGAAGAATCCACAAGAATTCTTCAGGCCTAAATTTTTCCTTTCACCGTCCACCTCCCCTGCTCCCTCCCCCTCCATCCATCTTCATCTTCCTCTCTCCCTCCTACCTTCCTGCCTCCCTCCCTCCCTGCCTCCCTCCCTCCCTGGCCCTCTCACCTAGCACCACGAACCTCTAATCTATTTCTTAATTCGAGGACTCCCAACTTTTGGTAGAAAAAAGCAGCAACTTGTCAGCCTCCTGGAGTGAGTGAAGGCGGCCACACCTCCCCTAGTATTACACAACCCAACACCACACAGCCTCTACGTCTCTTTCTAGGCAGGACCGCCCAGGTGTGTCTAATCTCTTGCCAACTTTTTCCACTGAATTACAATGTTTATCCCTTTATTGTACTAAAGAAGTTATATAGTTTTTTCATAGATTCTTCTTCCTGATATTATTTTTGGTAATTGTTCTTAGATATGTTTACATGATTTGTATAATGAGGAATGATATGTTGTTCTGTATAATGTTTCTTTTCTATTTGAGTTCAGTTTGACCTTCCCATCATATTCCTTCTAGTGTCTTTAGTTCCTCCAGTCTAAGGTTCTTGCCTGTATAAATGACCTTTGACATCATCTCAAGATTTCCTGGCGGGGTCCTCACCTGTCTCAAGTCTTCTCTTCTGGTATCCTCAGTCTTCATATTCCCTCTCATGTTTCCTTTATTCTCTTGTTTCCTCTATCTATCCATCATTCTTCATGCTTCTCCATCGCTTATCTCTCCCCTCTCTAACTCCTATACTTCCATCTTTCCTTCCTCAACCTGTTATTTTTGTCTCTAATTTCTCCTCATTAAGGCTTCTTTACTTATGTTTCATCCACATTTATTCCGTCAATCTTCCATTCCTCTACATTATTCTTGCCTTTCTTACCATCTCTTCCTTACACTCTCAACTAACCATACTTAGTAGCCCTGCTTCCTTTCCCTTTCCCTCCTTTTCTCTCTTCCAATTTCATCTTTCCTCACCTGTCTTCCTCCTATCTATCCTTCCTAACTCCTCCTCCATCTTCTTCCTCAACCATCTTCTTTACTCCTTCACTTTCTTCTTCTTCTTCTGCTAACTCCTCCTCCCCCCCCCTTCCCGTCTCCCCCTCCTCACCCCTCCCTCCCCTTCCCTCTATCCCACCTTAACCTTTCCTCTATCTCCAGGGGTCATAGCTCATGTCCGTCGTACACAGCCCACGTAACTGATGCCCCTATGCGACACCACCTCCGTTGTCTCTTGTTAAAGGGAAAGGGGTTAACTTTTATTAAGAGGTGCTGTGTTTTTTTGTTTGTTTTTTATTGAGAGAGAGAGAGAGAGAGAGAGAGAGAGAGAGAGAGAGAGAGAGAGAGAGAGAGAGAGAGAGAGAGAGAGAGAGAGAGATAAGCGGGCTATCAGACGAATATATATATCCCTACAACCATTCATATAACTCACAACTAATACACATAAATGTCACTCTAGGATTTATGGTCCCAGAGAAACCCGTCTCCCTTACCTAAGTTACATCCTACGTGCCCTCAATACCCAGGGACTTGGCTTATGCTCAACCGGACCCGACTGTAAGGTGAGCGTATGTCAGGTCTTCCCCTTCCACTTCACCCACGTCCTCCTCCCTCGACGGTGCTGTCCTGCTCAGATGTCCCACTTGTGCCTCCTGGGCCCCTCCCTCATAACTCGTGGTCCAAGGACGGAACCCTCCTCCACTACAGTTCTTAGCTTGGCTCTTCTATCTCTCCTTATCAGAATCTTAAGATATATATTACAGTGTACCAGAGGCCTTTGCTTACTAATTAGGCTTGGAGCGGCTAGAGTGAGACCACAGCTATCTGCTCTTTCAGTCTCGATACGTAGCCTCGTCTTCTGTTGGACTGTCTTCCTGTCGGCTCTAAGTCCTTCCAGGGGGTTATCAGGCTTGGTATGTTGGTCTCCATGTCTGCCTGTCTCCCTCCGTCTATGTCTCTCTCTCTCTCTCTCTATGTTTGTTTCTCTCTCACTCTTCTTCTTCTCCTTCGATTCTGTTGGCATTCTCAGCACGCTCGTCTTGTTTCATAGTTGGTATTCGTCTCTTTTATGTCTCCTGTTTTCTCCACACTTTTCCTTCCCCAAGCACTGTGTCGGGGTGATAAGAGCCGGGAATGATTTTGAGGGGACTGGAAAAGCTGTCGCGGGAGAGAACGGGTGTAAAGCGAGCCGAGGAGTCGTGAGGAAGGAGTAAAGGTGTGGCTCGACGGAGTAAACAAGGCATAAAAAAGGACCTTCGGAGTAGTAGAGAGAGCATAAAACATCTTGGGTGGAGTGAAAAAGACGTCAATGGACACTGCAGGAGGTAGAAAGAGTGTATAAAGAAGAGAAGGGTGAAAAAAAAAGAGTCGAGGGAGGTTTTGAGTAGAGGTGGAAGCAAGTGGATAAGACTCTCTGTATACTGTGAATATTATTATCTTTAGTCCTGTTACTTACGAAAGGATAAGAGAAAATATACAATAGATTCAGATTTGTATATGTATAAAATTATGCTATTAAAGAACGGAAGAACGAAAGACATTACGATCCTGTAAATAAAATATAATGTAGTAAGGGTATTAAGATAGTTGGTTAAGAATGAAGAGTAAGTAGAGGAACAGCGTAAAAAAAACATGGTGTTCTCAAGGGAGCAATATGAGCACATTAGCGTCGTACGCGGGTCATCGTCACTGTTTACTCGTGGGAGAAAATGTGACTTGCGGTGAGACTAAAGAGGAGAAAATGAGTCGTGAGTGTTGCCGAGGCAAGAGAGGAGCTAAATGTTTGCAGTTGCGTAAAACAAAAACAAAACAAAAAAGACACCTGGAGTGGAATAGGTGTAAAGACCAAGTGTTTTTGATAACGTTGGGGAGATAGAGTGAGAATGTTGATAAAATAAAAGACGGCTAAAGAAAACCACCTTCATTAAGTAAAAATACATAGAATCTCAAGAGAAATAATGGGCTAAAGGAAGAATAATCGATAAGGTGGAAGGAGAGTTCAAGAGGCGTCTGATAAAGAGAGTCTTGCAAAAAGCAGGCGCTGGAGAACAGTAGACAAGGTAAAAGTGGGCCTTTGATAGAACACAGCCGACACACACACACACATACACACACACGCACACACACGTACGTCCGTCCCTGTTAAAGCCATTGAGGCCAGAAAGAGAACCGTACATGAGTTAATGATGATTACGGAGTGAGAAGAGCCATGAAGGAAGCTTTGATTGAGGGTAATTGAAGTAGAATGAAGGGTGGCCTCCTGTATGAATTGGTCCATCGGGTGTTGGGGCAGGTGAGCTATTAATGCCAGTGGTGTACCTGCTGTTAAAGGACTTGACTGTACTTGTAGATGTAACTATTTGTATCACGTAAGGGATGGGAGAATCATGGTTAAGGATAGTGAGTTTTTTTCAGAGAGAGAAACTTACGTGCTGGATATATATAATTTGTTTTTAAAGGAGTTTAAACTTAGGGGAGAAATGCAAGTTGTTTAAAGAATTACTGCAGTAGATAGTAGATATAAGGGGGAAAATACGTAAGATGATGTTATATAAGGTCGAGAACAGTGAGGGATGCAGTAGGTCGGTGGCTCTTATAAGGTCATCCGCCCCCACGTACACGCCTCATTGTAACCTTCGTCAAGGATTTTATTCCCTTCTCAATTCGGGGTTGAGATCATTGATTTCGAATTCGCCACCCAGAGTATAACATCTGCAGCGCCGGGTCAATTGCAGCCTTCCGCGAATAGTCAGGCATACACGTACAATCATTGTGTTGTATTTCTTGCTTAAACACGAACATTGTAGATAAATATAAAGAAAGAATATGATTGATACACACCTCTGGCTCCCCAGGTTCCAGTAATCGTATCGTGTTTTAGCCACATCAATTGGAGCTGGAAGGTGCAATTTTCCTTCAACAATAATGTTTCTGTTGGCGTCCTTGGCATAAATATGAAAAAAAAACGGTTGTAATCCAGAGCGTCTGGCAGAATATACGCGATGGCCACGATCAATAATTTACGAAGGCGTCTCACAATTGCAGGAAATTAAACCTTAAATTTGTTGTAGACCAGTTCTGGGGATCACTGCCTCTCTCCCTGTCGCCTACCGCACTCCCCGCAAGGAACGCCCTTCGGGGTATCCGCACAAGGCTACAGCTGTATATATCTTACGGAAAGGATGCCCGTATGCGTGCATTTAGATTCCAGATTGAGGAGCTCATTCCACGTTATTGCCTCGAAGTCAGCATTCGCCAAGAACGGAGGAAGGGGAAGAACCGTCATTTCCTCTGGTCTGCCTCAACATCCAAATTCCCCCCCAACCTCCTCCTCCCCCTTCTCCTCCACGCATCTTGGGAGATTCTTTCTTGTTGTTCGTCTCATCCTGGACATTGGGATCAGGAGAGACACGGACGAGTCTTAGAGAAGAGGCTTAAGTTCAAAATGAAGCCGAGGTTTGTAATCATGGTGGGGAGAACGATGAGAGAGCCTGATCTGCTGGTTGGTTGTGGAAGCAGACTATTGGAGGAGGTGACACACAGACGGGAGGAATAAGTAAGACGCTATACGTGTCCCCCGCCTGGCATCGAGTCTGCATTCATGAGGTGCTGTTGTCGCGTTCTCCTCCATCCTGCTCGTGGTGTTGTAGAACGAGCGATACAGCTTAGGATTCCCAATGCGTGTGTGTGTGAGTGGAACGGGACCAGCCTCTCAGAACGGCCAGAACGTGCGGGCAGAATAGATCCCGCAGATCACGACGCTTACACGTGTCTACACGACGCCAACTCTCACGACCAATAGTTAGGACGGAAGTGTTAACTCATCCTCTACACAGTACCGCTAGGCCAGAGAAGCCAGCTGAAGAAATACAAATATAAATGTTTTCTTAAAATCCGGACTGAAATTAGAATAATTTGGGTTACTTTCATTGCTATAACAGCAAAAACATGACAATTCTATGCTATTAATTAACAATAAGAACAAATCAAATAGAGCTAACAAGTAAATTACGAGTTTAGAGTATTTTAGAAAGTAGAAAAATGTAAACAAACAAATGTTGCTTCACCCTGGAAGTAATTTCAGGAGGTGAAAGAACTCTACGGTTGCAACAAGCCAATTTTCAATTATCATTTCCTTGCGGAGAAACTCAAAACTAGTTCACAAGAAACAGACGCGTGCCAGACGCGTTCCTCACACACAAAACCAATCAAGACCTCAGAAAAATGACCTCAAACACGTCGTAGATCATTCTTGTCGACCTCCGCCACCACACGACCTGAGGTGAAGCTCCTCCCTTCTGATTTTCAAATTCTTCTACGCTAAATATTTTCCCACATCTTGACACAATAAAATACACCGAGTCACAGTGACTTTTCGACGCTATTTTAAGCCACCAGCTCTGTATTGTGAGTCAGTTAGATGCATCCTCACATCTCTAATGAGTGGAGAAAAAATTAACTTACGGTTTTTGAGACTCCACCCCTGGTGTGACCTCACGTAGTGGCAATAATGTACAGATGGACAGTAACACAGGTCTTAAGGGAGCGCCCTCTGGTGGGTCTTGTGGACGTCTACCGAGGGTGTTCTCTCTTCCCCTTCACCCTGTCACCCCTTCTCTCGGATACCCCTTCACCCCGCCACCCCTTCACCTCGCCATCCCTTCACCAGTCAGTCCTTCACCCCGCCTTCCCTTCTCCCTTTCTTCTATGGGGAGTAGATGACGGAAGCTGGGATAAGCTGGGGAGGAAAGGGGATGCCATACACGTAGAGAGAATGTTGTGAGGAATAGGTGGAAGGGATGATAAGCTCAGGAGGAAAGGAAGGAAGGTCATTCATGTAGAGAAAATGTGATGGGTGGGAGATGGAAAGTGTGAGGGCTTGGCAAGGAGGACAAAGAAGGGGAGAGGCAAAAGGGAAGGAAGAGAGGAAGGAAACGCGTGCAAAAGGAGAGAAGAGGTGGTTTGAGGGAGAGAAAAAAAAGACGGTGGTGAGGGAGGAGGAGAGGAAGGAGGAGAAGGAGGAGAAGGAGGACGGCGAGGAAGATGGTGAGGGAGGAGGGTGAAAGGAATGAGGAAGGAGGCGATGGAGGAGATGTGGCAGGAGACGAGGATAAAGAAGGTGAAGGAAGAGGGTGAGGAAGGAGACGGAGGAGGAGACGGAGGAGAGAAGGTGAGGGAGAGGGGGGAGGGACGTCAGGTGAGCAGACGGTCGGATATAATAAATTCAAGTCACAACCACACAGCAAATCATCGATAACAAAGCAGTGTGACGGGCGAGCTACAGCCTGCCACCTGCACTCTCTCAGTGTGACGGGCGAGCTACAGCCTGCCACCTGCACTCTCTCTCTCTCTCTCTCTCTCTCATTTTTCTTTAATTTACATTATGTTTTTCTTCTATCTCAATATTTCTTTCTGATTTTATTTTTGTCTACTTCTTTCTACCTTTTTGTCTGTTTCTTTATCTTTATCTTCCTCTCACCTTCCCTTTCTTTCAGTCGGTCTTTCTGTGTCTGTCTCTTCCCTTTCGATATCTTTCTTTCTGACTTTCTACCTCGTCTCTCATTCTCGTCTCTTTATTACTTGCTCTCTCTCTCTCTGTTTTCTCTCTCTCTTTTTCTCTCTTTTTCTAATCTTAGACATTTTCCGTCATTCAATCAGCCAATCAGTATGCTTTCCTGTCTTCTCTATCTGCATGTCTTTCTGTCTGTCTGTCTGCCTGCCTCTATCTCTCTCTCTCTCTCTTATTCTACCTTTTCTATCACTCAGTTAGCCGGTCTGTCTGCCTGTCTATCTTCGTACCTCATCTGCATTTTCTGGTCAGTCTATCTACATATTCTTTTACAGCCCATCAATTATACGTCTCACCTGCCGCCACGCACCTTCCACACCTGCTTGTTGTCATTACATCTTCCCATCACACTGGTCTTTTGAGTCTTCCAATTCTTATATTTTTCTTTTCTTGTTACTCATTATTCACCTCTTCCCCCCTTCGTTATTTTTCTCTGTTTTATTGTATTTTAGTCTTGCTTTGTTCTTTTATATTAGTTTTATTATTTTTTATCACCGGTTGCCTTTCACCATTACCTCATTCCCTTTACACCACGAAGCACCTTCCCTACATCACTGAGCACCTTCCCTTTACCAGTACCACCCTCCCCTACATCACTACCACCTTCACCTACACCACTACCAACCCTACCTTACACACCTAACGACCTCTCCTACACCACTACCACCCTCCCCTACGCCTCTAAGCACCTTCCCTACACCATCACTACCCTCCCGTACACCACCACCACCACTACCCCTACCCCTACAATACAACCCTGATTATCCCGTTTGTTTCATCCAGCACCCCTCCCCCTCCCTCCTCATCCTTTACTCACTTAACCCTACTACTATCACTACAGCTAATGCTACTATACTACTTATACTATTACCACTGCTAGTACTTCTGTTACTACTACTACTACTACTACTACTGCGACTACTGTACTTCAACCAGTCATTACGGGCTGCTCTTGTTGCTCTCTCTCTCTGTGCTTGTTAACTCGTCTCACTTCCGAAAACCAATAAAATATTCTTCAGGATGATGAATTACACGCATGTGATAAAAATATAAATTATACATACATAAACCGCATCTTACTAGCTGATGTATAGAGCTATAAACGTCACTGTCACATACATCACACACACACACACACACACACACACACACACATCCAGGAAAAATCTAGTACGTTTATGTGCTTAGGATGTGAGAGGTGTGGTGCAGGTAGAGGCCAGGTCTTATAGAAAAATATATATTTAATTAACTCTTTTTATTTGGCAAATAGACCAACACTCAGTGGCATCATTATTTAATGGACAGAAGCTTAAAATGGATTTCTGGGATTTCCTTGGTCATTTTCGATATGTTTTGCCTTTAAAACATTCCACTGGCGTGTATATAGGAACATTCATGTAGATAAGCATAATGCAAACAGCCTAAGAATTGCATTATTACTAACCTAACCTAACCTAACCCAACTCACATTTTGAAGCGTTTTTACGGCATACACTCCATAATAACTCCTTGAGAATTAGATATATTTAATCACCGATTCGTGAAGTTATTTTCATTACCTGGGTGAAATTTCGGCTCTGTATGGTAAGTCTTCCTTCATTTCTCTTATCTACTGCCTAATAAAAAAAAATATATTATATATATATATATATATATATATATATATATATATATATATATATATATATATATATATATATATATATATATATATATATATACATTTTACCTTCAATTATACGATTTTATCACACACTTAACTCCTCGTCTACTTTATTCGTATACATTCTTATGCGTCTTTATTTTGCTTTGATTAATGAATAGTGAATGACTTGTATAAACGAAAGAAGCGACAGAAAAAGAAACATTACAAGCAGCTTTGCATAAATTTTCCTATCTGACATCATGTAATCTTCTTAGCCTCGAGACAGGGATGTGATTAAGTCTTTTAGCGAGATTCTGGAGCTAAGCGACTAGGCCGAGGTCATATTCCTTCTATTCGGCTGAAGAGAATAAGTTATAACTCTATTAAACGTGTGCTATTACTTTTAAGTGAAGGGAATTTGGTTAAGAATGCATATGGGTAGTGGTTATAGTAGGAGAATGAAGAGGAGGAGAATGAAGAGGAAGAGGACATAATTAAGACGATGTTTGTGTTTCTATTAAAATCTAGGTGAGAGAGAGAGACGAGGTGTCGTATCTTGACAGCAACAAGAGGAGGTGGAGTTTTAAAACGTGTAGCTCCTGTGATTACATCTTCCTCATCCTGCCCCTACATCGCCTCCTTCCTCCTCCTCACACCTCCTTCCTTCCCTCATAGCGCCTCCTTCCCTCCCTCACAGCGCCTCCTTCCTTCCCCTCACAGCGCCTCCTTCCCTCCTCACGCCTCCTTCCTTCCCTCACAGCGCCTCCTTCCCTCCCTCACAGCGCCTCCTTCCCTCTCACAGCGCTCCTTCCTTTCCCTCCCTCACAGTGCCTCCTTCCCCCTCAGCGCCTCCTTCCCCCCCCTCCTCACAACGCCTCCTTCCCTCCCTCAAAGCCTTTTTCTCCTTCCAGATCCCTACAGTCCACCAGTCGCTCCCTCACAATCCTCCCATCATCCCTTACAGCCCTTCCCTCCCTTACAACCTCTTCCCTCCCTCACAACCCCTCCCCTTCCCTACAACCCTTCCCTTCCTCATAACCCCTCCCTTACAACACCTCTCTTCACGACCCATCCCTTCCCTCACAACCCTCCTCCTCCCACAACCCTTCCCCTTCCTACAACTCATCCTCCCTTACAACCCTCCCTTTCTTTATATATTCCAATTGCACCAGTAGCTCTATACACCACTTGGCCACTGACTCACTAACCCACTTCACACACACACTCAAACTGCCTTCCCATCACCTCCTCCCAAACTCAATCTGGAAGAAGAATTAAACCTCCTTCACCCAATTCAACTCTCCCTACCTTCTCGAATCCATCCCACATCCTCCCCTCCTCCTCCCCCTCCCTCCCCTCCCTCTCCCTCCCTCCCTCCCCTCCCCCTCCTCCTCCTCCTCCTCCTCCCTCCTCCTCCCTCCTCCTCCTTCCTCTTCTCCTTTCTCCTCCTCCCTCCGACCTCCGAGGGAGATTCGGACCCAAGAAGGACCTCATTAGTTTAATTAATCCAGCCGGTTCCCTTTTAGCTGTCCTATACTTCATCTCTCTCATTAGTAGCTTAATAGCGTTATATTTCTCGTAGCTGGAGATAAAAAAAGCTACCGGGGTGTGTGAGTCTGAGGGCATTATTGCAATTTTTTATTTTCTTTATTATTAGATTGAGAATTATCGCGATGTTTAGTGGTATTTGGTGATTTATATTCAAGCATTACTTATGGTTGGGTGTTGGAAGGTCCAGGAGCTTGATAGTAATTCTAGCTGGAGGGGTGAGGGGGTGATGGGAGGGGGTGAGACGGGAGGGATGGGAGGGAAGGGTGGGGTGGGGTGAGGGGTTAATGTAGTAGCACGGTGGGTGTAGGGGAGAGAAGTATTTGTTTTTATGGGGTATTTTGTTACATTATATCTTTTTTTTCTTTTTTTACGTGCATTGGTTTGGGATCAGTGTTATTATGGACACACACACACACACACGCACGCACACACACACGCACACACACACACACACACACACACACACACACACACACACACACACACACACACACACACACACTTATTATGTTTATATGTATACCATTGCAAACTAAGAAGATGCCGTATTCTATTTTGTTAGTCATTATTTATAACTTAATGGAAATAAACAGTCACCATCTACTCCCTATTGACCTTGTGATCTCGTGAGACAGACAGACAGACAGACAGACAGACAGACAGACAGACAGACAGATAGATAGACAGACAGATAAACAGAACACCAATGTCATTACTCCTCGTCGATGAGATAACACTGTGGAAAAAATGGCGAATTTTTCATACTTCAAGTAAAGACGACGAACCCAGTATAATAGAACGACATACTGGACCTTATGGTGGATGGGGCTCTTTAACACTATATGACACCGAGCTGTCGATATGGGAGTTTCTCTGGTGCCTGTATGCATGCGTGGTATCTTAATGACACGACGACATGCAGCTCTACCCCACCACCCCCCTACTTCTCTTTCCCCTCTCTTTTCCTTTCTTTCCCTTTCCCTTAACCCCTTTCCACTCTCCCTTCCCTTACCCTCACTGACGTTCTCCTTTCCATCCTCCTCCTGCCTTTTTATCTCTCTCTCCCTTTCTTCTTTCATCGTCCTTTTCCCCTTCTGCCCTCCCCTTTCTTTCCGTCTACCCCCCACTCCTCTCACTTTCTCCTTACCCCTTCCCCTCCCTTAACGCCTTCCTCCCTTCCCACCAACTACATGCATTTTCCGCATTTAATTTTATATGTGTGTGTGTGTGTGTGTGTGTGTGTGTGTGTGTGTGTGGCTGATTATATGTATGTGCTTGTGTCAGTATTGGTGATAGTTTCCCCTCTAAGCTTTTATTACTATGACGTGATCATCTTGTGGTTTACGGCTGTCTTTAACGACCATTAGTTCAGGACCAAGTGATTGAGGGTTTATTTCGTCCGTTCTTAGTCACTAGTTCTCAACCTCTGTTTTATTGCCTTTGGTGTCCTTACTCACTGGTTTATAATATTATTTATTGTATGGTTTAATGGTAAAGTTTATTCAGTATTTAATTTGTATTGTTTTATATAAATTAGCTGAGTTGCTCACTTAATTTGTTACTGTTTATTAGGGTAAAGGATTTTTTGTTAATTGTACTTTAAAAAACTACAATACACATACATATATACATACATACATATTATTATTATTATACACACATACACCAATTTTGTTATAATATTTATCAAAACAACAGGAAGATATATTTACCATTAGTGTTGAGTGTAACACAGACTTATATTACTTCAGGTAGTTCGGGGTCCATTTTTTATAACCAGGAGTGGAAGTCGTGTGATTACGATTCTTGTACAGTGGTTGGTAATGGTTGGAATTCGCTGTCTTTCTCGCTAGATCATCACGAGACGCAACTTTTTTTTGTTTTAAAGACCTTCACGTCGTGTATGAAGAAGCTGTTAGTGTCTTCTGTACTGTAGGTAAAAGTGATGTACAGTTCTGGACTAAATTCCCTTAACGCTTAGGTATATGTGATATATGGCTATATACACACACACACACACACACACACACACACACACACACCACAACCCAACTTTCATTCTCCAACACCAAAAAAAACATTCACTTTTTTTTAATGACAGTAAACCCGGATCATTAGCGCTACCACCACCACCACCACTCATATTCCATCCCACTCCTTCCCTTATACTCCCTCCTTCCCTCCCACACCATCCCTCTCCTTCTCACCCCATCCCTCTCCTCCCACTCCTCCCACTTCTGCCCTCCCAGAATATCAAGGTTAATGCTTTGATTAGATCTCTGTTGACTTTACGTTAAGACATTGAGGTCCAGATTCTTACAAATTCCTACGGTGACTTTTTTTTCCCCTCTGCCTGGGAGGGTATAGAGGACACACCTGGCAGAGTCTCCGAACAGATCAAACGCCAGCTTTGTTTCCACTTAGATGATGGTAGAGTCTCACGAAAATTCACCACCCTACCTTGAACTAGTTATAGATGTTCTCGTATCTCTGCAACCAAGAGGAAAATATTATATACGATGTCTCAGTGAATCTTAATCCTGTTTGGTCGAGAGAGTAAACAGCATCTCCAGGCACGTCGACCGATAAGGCAATGTGTGTGTGTGTGTGTGTGTGTGTGTGTGTGTGTGTGTGTGTGTGTGTGGTGTGTGTGTGTGTGTGTGTGTGTGTGTGTGTGTGTGTGTGTGTGTGTGTGTGTGTATGTGTGTGTGTGTGTGTGTGTGTGTGTGTGTGTTGTTGTTGTGGTATATGGTAAAAGGGAGGTATATGTGGTTCTGATGATACATATATACTCGTACGCACACACACACACACCAGATCTGAGAATTATGACAGAAGACCATCCGGGTGATAGTACGGAAGTGTACAAGGTGATTCATACTGATAGACAACACGACGACGAAATGATACAGATACCATTACTACTCTCCGTGTATATGTGTATAGAATGTAATCCTCTGTTACATACACACACACACACACACACACACACACACACACACACACACACACATACATCTACAGATAAACACACACACACACACACACACACACACACACCTGCAGATATACACACAGCTGCAGATACACACACCTGCAGACACACACACACACACACACCTGCAACACCAAGACTGTAGAGAGTGAATGGTTACAATGCTCCAGTGGACAGGTCTATAGTATTAGTTTTTTCTTCATTTTAGTTTATTTTTGATGTGTTTATGTGACTGAGGTAGAAGAGAGTCTATTAAATATGAGTCTAATAGAAATAATACAAAGGTTATTCCTGCATTATTATCGTTATTATTACTTCCCTATCTTCATCATCACCATTGAATCATCATCATTCTCATCATTATCAAATTATCATGCCATTACCCTTATTATTATTATTATTGTTATCATTACCATCAGCACTCCATCTATCACCATCACTATTAGCATATCATCATCACCTCTGCATTATCACCATCACCACCATCACCACCATACTTTCATTATACCATCACCATCAACACCACTGCATCATCACCACCATCACCATATTTGTGCAACATCATCATCATCATCATCATCATCATCATCACCACCACAGTTTTTTGGGCATCACCATCACCACCATTAACACCGCCTCCATCCCGTTATAATTGGTGTTGTTGCTGTTACTCTTTTAACCTGGGTATAACGAGGTCATTCGTTAGGTCACGTTGCCTGTAATTAACTTGCCTCGGTGTGGGGTCCTGGCAGGGAAAAATTAAGATGAAGGTAGATAGGGTGAGAAGAAAACATTTAGGAAAAGTGTGATAAATGAGAAATATAGAGAAATAAAAGTAAGGAAGAAGAGATGTATTGGGTGTGAGCACGGAAGAACGAAACGTGAAACAAAGAAGGGAAGAAGATAATAAAAGAAAATATAGTTTAAAACGAAGGAGATACATAACAAAAACGAGAAGGAAATGTTAAAATTATGAAAATTTGAGGGAACGAGGAAGAAAAAAAAAGATGGGATATAGATTACAACGCAATTTACGAGACATTAAAAAAAATATATTGAAAGGCAAAAATACTACTATAATAGATATGCATGTGGAAAAAATTAAAAACGGACAATTATTATAATATTTTGTCTCGTCATCAAAATTATAGAAATGACTGAAAGATAAGCAAAGAATAATAAACAAAGAATTAGGGAGTAAATAGGTCTAATACATAAAGGAATTGGATACTAAAAAGATACGTGAAATTGGGTGGTAAATAGGTGAAGTCAATTAAAAATATAGAATTATTGCTAAAAAATATAGAATTGGATATTGAATAGGTATAGTAAATGACGTATAACGAAATGAAGAGAAGTAATAGGGAATAATGTCAGAGATATAAAGAAGAGAGTAGACACAGGAAGGTGTGTGAGTGGGTGGGGAGGAGGAGGAGGGTGAGGAGGAGGTGGTGAGGTGAGGTAAGGCGTGGCAGCTACCAACATTGCTACCACCCCGCTACAACCACACTACCACAATCATTGCTACCACTATCTTCTCTACCATCAACATCACTACCACAACTACCACCACTATTAACTTTTAACAACCATATTATTACCACCATCACCATCTACATCACTTCCACAACGACCATCACCAACACCACCAAAATTAACCACAATCGCCTACCATCATACTTACTACTTCTACCACCACTACCACCACCATCATCACCACCATTATCACCACCACTAACATCAACAACACTATCCCACCTTATCACCGACATCACCACAACCACCACCATTACCACTACAAGGACCACACTATCACCATCACCACCGCCAACACTCCCACAACCACCACCATTACGACTACAACAACCACTACCACCATCACGAGAATGACGACAAAATGGCCAGCAGCGGTGGTGAGAGGAGGAACACTTAGCCCTGGTCTTCCTTCATTCATTCTTTTCCCTTCCTTTTCTTTCATCTTTATTATATTTCTTCCATTTCTCCTTCATCCCTTCAATTTTTTTATTCTCTGTCTCTATTCCCTGTTATCACGTGTATTAATTGTTTTGAGCCATTCTTACCCCTCTCTCTCTCTCTCTCTCTCTCTCTTATTTTATTTATTTTATTTCCTCCGATTCATAATTTTTCTTCTTTATCTTATTTGTTTGATTGTTTGATTTTTACTTTATTTTTTTAAGCTTTACTTGAATTATTTTATCCTTTTAATATCTAACATTACATAATAAAAGCCCCCCAAAACGATGATGATAATATGAATGATAATCTGTGTTTTTTTCTCTCTATGCAATCTAGTTTCTTATCTTTCTTATTACACTTACATCCATTGTTTTCTCTTCCGTTCTTCATTCAATTTGATTATTCCACTTTTCCTCCTTTTAGAATTGCATCTGTAGCTAATCTTCTCTTCTCCCTTTGTTTTACTCTTACGTCCTTCAACATATTCCTCAATTCTCCTTCATCGCTTCATCAACCATTCAATCATCGCCCTTCGTATTCCACCCTGTTCTCATTAGCCTTACCACCCCTTCCTCCCTTTACACTCCATTTACCAGAACCTCTTCCTCTTCCTCCTTATCCTGTATCTTACTCTTCCTTGATTCCTTCACTTCTGATTTTATATTCATGTCTTTTGGGCTCTCTTCTTTATCCAAGTGATTCTCTCCCTTCTTTCTTTTCTTATTTGTTTTCTCTATAGCTCCTTACTTGGCTCTTCGTCAATCACCCCCTGACTCTCTCTCCCTCTCTCTCTCTCTCTTGCTTCTCATCCTTTTTTATTCTTATTAGTTTACTCCCTTCCCTCTCGTCCTTCATCTTGGTTCCCTTCTTTCTCTCCGTTGTTTCTTGGCTCATCTCTAATCTATCTCTCACCCTCCACTACCCTTTCCTCCATCCTGACTTACTGTACGTTCTCATCCTCCATCCCTCCCTGCCACCCTCCATCTCTCTTCCCCGAACCTGCCTCTCACCCTCCATCCCTCCCTTCCTTTCTCCCTTACTCCCTTCTTTTTTTCTCGCTCCCTAAATTAACGAGCGTGACATTAAAGGGTAGGAGGACTGGTTGGGGTCGAGATTCTTTCCCGGAAGGACTGTCAGGACGTCAGTGTGTCTAATAACAACATTCTTCTTATGAGGACTAAAATCTCTTTCGAAAACTCCACGAAAAAAAAAAGAATACGTAATTATTATTTTTTTGTTTCTTTTTATTTAATGGTTGTTATTCTTCTCAGGTAGGATGGGTTAAAAGAGTTGGCAGGGCGTTTAGAAGCAGGAACTGTGGTTTTGTGGATGGTGTTCTCAAGGGTACTTTTTCCTAACGTGTGGTGAGGCCGTTGATCGCTCTTCAGGGTGGTCGAGTCAAATCTTCATCCTCCTACTCCCACTTTAAACCCCCTTTAGCTCCCTACCCCACTGACCTTCCCCCTTAATACACCCTCTACCCCCTACTGCTCATCCCCAGTAGAAGGAGAATAAATCAGATATAGGAAAAGAAGCAGGCAGTTAATGCTAAACGCTAAAACTAACTCTCCTCCCCAGGGGTCAGTATCCTCTTGGTCTAGAGGAGGATGATCGCCTCTCTAAAGCCAGGAATAAAGCATAGCATTCTCTTCCCTCCTCCCTCCGGGTGCATCATTACTCATCCTTCCTACTAAGCCATTTACGGAAGGTGGGGGAGAGGAAGGGGAGTTGGGAGGGGATAGGGGGCGAAGGGGAGTTGGGAGAGGATAGGGGGCAAAGGGGAATTAGAAGGGGATGGGGGAGTAAAAAGAGGAATAGGAAAAGGGGTAGGGAGAAGGGAAGAGAAAGATAGGGATGAGGTAGGAGAAGGGGCAGGGTGAGAGTGTTTTTGGCCTGTGATAATATTTTTCTTTTCGAGTTGCCATAAAGAGCGGAGATTATTTATGATCAGGGTGAGAGTGTTTTTGGCCTGTGATAATATTTTTCTTTTCGAGTTGCCATAAAGAGCGGAGATTATTTATGATCGTAAAGGCAAACACCAGAGAAGGGCTTCCGCTAAAAGGCGAGGCGGGGTCGGGTGTGCATAAGGTGGGGTGTGTGGTATGTGGACACGGGGTGAGCTCAGAGGCAACTGGGGTGTTTGTGGAACGTGAGGGAGAGAGAATCGAGACTTGTGGAACGTGTGGAAGAGAATCTAGGATTTTGGAAGGTGTGGGAGAGTGTCTGGGGTTTTGGGGAGCTTATGAAACCGTTGGGGGGTAAATTCAAGGGATGGGAGCAAGTGGAACACAGATGGAGACGCTGTGGAACATTGTAGGGGAGAATCAAGTGTTTAATGACAAAGATTTACATGTGAGAACGCAACTAAGATATGTAGAATTAATCACGATTTAAAGGTGGAAGAAGAGGAAGGATAATAGCTAGGAAACAGAAAAGGAGGAGGGAGTGAAATAGAAGAAGATAAAAGTAAGAAAAGAAGAGGGAAGAATAAGGGAGGTGGAGAAGGAATATGAGGAGCATGGGGTAAACACAACAACGAGGGTGAGGAAGGGCAGTGAGTGTGTCGTGTTAATGTACTTCCGTCATCCGTGTCACCCGAATTTTTAAGTCCCAGATTCCACGCACCGTCGGCTGAAGGATTCCCACGACGGGCCGCCGCCAGTGTGAACACGAGGGAGCCTTGTTGCCCGGTCGCTGTGTATTGGTAGACCCACTACTAGTTTGTGAGGGTCCAAGTGCTTCCTGTTCCTGCACAACCAGGCCATTAGAGAGTCTAATGATTATAGAGTATTCTCTCTAACAATGATACTCGTCAACGTTATTGATGTGAGACGATGGATGTAAAACACTCCCACAGTCGTGGTCGAGCGTCCCACTGGCTCCCTGGAGTTTATGGCAACGTCCATTGTTCTCACTTTACTAGTATATATATATATATATATATATATATATATATATATATATATATATATATATATATATATATATATATATATATATATATATATATATATATATATTTATATATATATATATACTATATACATATATATATACTATATATACACAGTATATAATTTCAGCTCAACTTTAGTTTTCTCATACACTTTATAAATTTTTCTCCAATAGCCACAAACAATACAGACTTGAACATAACACAATAACTGTGTTTATGAATACCTAAATAGATGTTAGGAAAATAACATCCAGGAGTTTGAAATAATCTCCTTCACAGATAAGACAAAAATGGCCTTTAATACCTTGGCACTGTGCCACAGGTCGTCGATGGTGAAGTATATATCGAGGCCAGTTATCCATACCAAGCCTTATGGAGGTTCAATTTGCCGCTATTTTCGTCTTGTGGCTCATTGTGTTCATAACGCTCTCAGAAGGTAAATATTTATTTTAAATGGTTCTAATTCTGAGTTGGATTTATGACTTAATGAAGACAATTTGTTGGATATTCGTGTACTCCGTGACTGAGGGGAGGAGTGTACCCTACAACACTGAGTACTTTGTGGAGGGGTTCACCACTACCCACTCGATGTAACTTTTGAACCCTGTAATAAAATCTATAATTAAAACGAGATATAGTTTGCAATTTACAGTTGGTGATCAGCTGGCTGGAATGGGGAGAAAAAAAGAAAGAAAAATATTTATCGACTTGTTATTTCATAATCAAGATGACTAATGATAACCAATTTCAGGTGAGGCAGGCGTGCGTGTTGCCTAGGAGCAGCGTCTTTAATAATTCGTCGAACGATAACAGGCAATAAGCTCACGTTAAATGAGATTAGTATTCATGCCTTGTAGTTATGCCGCCTGGTATAAGAGGCAGCAATATGGCTCCCATGTATAACACTAGACCTTAATTTTACCTCTGGTGTCGTCTAACTATGTGTATGCAGCGAGCCTCCGCCATCACGGTAAACAGTCCAACCCCTGTACACTAAACTCCGGCTAGATGCACCGCCGCCTCCGCCCCTCACCCCGGGGACACCGTGAACTTATCCCGGAATATCCACAGCATCCCAGCCCCTGGGTCTATTTTCGTGCCAAGGGGACATAGTCGAACCTAGTGGGGGGCTTAAAGCGCGAGGTTCGGAATAACGCAGGCCGGGCGTATTGTTCATTAAGTTCATCCAATTAGCAATGTAGCGATGCCGGCTGGAACGTTGAGGGTCCCTGCGGCAGCTGAGACCCAGGGCCACACAACACTCTGATTAAGGCCTTGTAAATTATGATGGTTACGCTACATGCAAAGACGTGCCAGGACATCAGGCTACGGCGAGCAAACATGTAAATGTTATGCAAAGGGCCTGGCTGTATGTGTATATTCATCTGCCGCCTCATTTTTTCCGTTTCATGCTCGGATTGACGAGAATTTTGCCGATTCGTTGATTTAAAAGTAGAAATAAACGAACGAGTGTGTTTGTGTTATATAAACTTTAATCCATTAACTCGTGAAATTAACTAAATTTTAAAATATTATTCACATAATATTTCTTTTCTCTCTTAAGTCTGAGGATATAAAATTTTGTGTTAATAATATCTTAGCTTAAGTGACACTAAAACTTAGAGCAAAATATTCTTTTTTGTCTGAGAAATACAGAAAAGAATTTCTGGTGCAAGTTTAAAGGGACGGGCGGTCTGTTTCTGGTGGTACAGTGACTTTCTTCTTTTAATTTTGTTTATGTGGATATAAAAGAGGCCTTCTGGAGAGCGTGTTACTTGGGAAACTAAGAAATATCATAGCATTTGTTTCACGTTAGGAGCTGCGTCCTGGTGCTCGGGGTGTTTCATGGTCTGGTGTGTGATATGTTTTTTGAAAGTTTTTTATTTAGGGACACGGAGGAGTTCCCTAGCATAAAAAAGATATTTCTTTTATTTAATATTACTGCGGCCATGTTACCAGTAATCATACATTTAAATTATTGTTATTTAGTATCGTATGGAACACAGGCAGCAACGGCGAGAGTTTCGTTGGTGAACCATTTGTGCGTGAAGTGTAGACGCTAGCCATGTTGCTCTATGCGGGAGGACGTAAAGGGAGTCTTATTTCAGGATCAACTCTTGTTCTGTTTCTGACTAAAAGATACTATCAGTTAATTGGAAATCAAGAGGTACAGTGTCTCAGTGACGATTGCTGAGTATCTATTGTGCTTACTCTAACCGGTGAAAACCAAATTTTAAACCTCATATATATATATATATATATATATATATATATATATATATATATATATATATATATATATATATATATATATATATATATATATATATAGCTCCGAAATGTTGCTTTTTTTCCACCCTGACATACAAGTCTTGAAATTGAAGAGGTTATCTGCGCCTGGACATATTTAGTATCAGAGATTATCCAACATAATTTATTTGCCAAATATCTCACTACCTACCTGTCAGACGACCTCCGCATAAAGCAGCAGTATTAATGGGTTCCACAAGTTCGAGTCATGAGTTAGAACGGCCACTCCTTGCAATACCTTCAGAAGCTGAGGGCCTCAATAATGTTCAACAATTTTTCTTAAACATTACAGACTTTTATTCTTAAACATGAAGTGCTTGAGATTACAGCCTTTCAATACAGAGCAAACGTGTACCTCAGCAACGTCGCTCCATTGTGTTTGTTTCTTTGGTGTTGAGGAGAAACAAGAGGACAAACAAATCGAAAAGGTCTATACCCTCTTCATTGATACAAAAAAAAACACAGAAAATTATATCCTTTCAAAACTGACCGTCTCCTCAAAAAAAAGACTCCCCGCACTCCCCTTACTCACTCTCCCACTTTCTCTCCTGCTTGAAAGAAAAGATAGTCGAAGCTCAAGAAAAATCTTTTAAGTGGATCGTTTAAACATAGCGCAGCAGGTTATCTCCAGCTGTTTATCAGAAATAGAATCGAGTCTCGTAAGTTTGATTGGACAGTGCTTTATCTGGCGTTCGGCAATATATGAAGGGGTCAGCTGAAGATAGTGGCGAGCCCCGCATATTTTACAGCAAGAATTATGCACCTTGTAGATGTGTGTGTCATTAAAAGGGACTTCGAGGACCCAGCATGAAAGTTGTAAGGTTTTTGGGGGGCTCAATCGTTTGTTGTAAGCTCGTCTTTCAAGCTCAAGTCTCCGTGTATAATTAATTTACGGCAAATAATTTGAGGATGAGTCACACGCTTGGAGATACAGAACCTAAATTTGTATACCTCGGCAATCAACTAACATGTAAGCTTTTTGATGTTTGTGTAAGGTGCAAGCTCGTCTTTCAAGCTTAAGACTTGGCTTGTACTTTTATCTTATAGCGATACTTTGAGGATGAGTCACGCTAGATAAAGATGGACCCCATATACTTAAGGCCAGCTTCAGTTTCCTCTAAGGCAAAAGCTCATATCACAGGCTTTGCTTACACGTGTACACAGACTCAGCACATTCTTGTTACCGTCAGTATATTTCTAAGGACGTTCTCTGAAGCATTAATATCAGCGTATTGTACAAATGGCATGCACCAGTATCAATTATTGGCCAGATTTGCTTGGAAATTATATTAATTTACCAAGTGCTTTACGTTATATCATGGTAATGCTACAGTTAAGATGGGCACTGAGATAACGATCGTATTATAATAATAAAAAATAATATAAAAAACTACAAGAGTAAGGTTTATGGCAACGACTATTACTCTCACTTGAGTAATATATATATATATATATATATATATATATATATATATATATATATATATATATATATATATATATATATATATATATATATATATATATATATATATATATATATATTGCCGTTATTACTGTTATTATTATTATTATTATTATTATTATTATTATTATTGTATGGTAATTTTATGAGTTTTAGTAAATTCCTTAAAATCGTCATAATTGTTAAATTAATATCACTATCATTGTTATACAATTCATCAATTGTTCTTCTTACGTTAAAGATATTAATAAAATCTTTCGCGACCTTTGACACTGTAATGAACCTTAGGATTATCTTAATAAAAAAATAAAATGCTACAAAAACAATAAATATATTTTCAGAAATGTCCTTTAAATATTTTGATATACCCGAAACTTCATGGGTTAAACCAGTCGACGCCTGTGTTAATAAAAGACATTTACACAACGAAAATTAACACGCTAAAAATTACATGGTGCTGAGACAAAAAACATAAACAAAGTCGTGTGCCAAAGATCTTCGTAAAACGTTCCTCATATATCTGATGGTTCCGGTAACCTCATAAATCTCCCACAGTAATTTTACACTCCTCTGCATCTCCGAACATCCCCACCCCTTTCCTTCCTCCTTCCACTCAATTTATTCCTCCTACTACCAACCGATTCTTCCCTTTGCACACAACCATTCTCTCTTCCACTGAATTCGTTAGTTGTGGTTAGTCATTTTTGTTATATCCATCTCCTTCCATCCAATAGTTTTCCATCTTCAACTCTTCCCTAAGACAGTCATCTCCTTCCATCCAATAGTTTTCCATCTTCAACTCTTCCCTAAGACAGTCTTCATCTAACTCCTCTATTTACTTCTCCCTTCTTTCCCTCCTTCATCAAATCTCCCCCATCATCCACCCTCCCTCTCTCCCTCCATCCCTCCATCCATCAACACCATGCACCAAATTCCTCTATCCTCCATTCACCATCTTCTTACCTCCAACAACTCTCCCGTCTCCCATCTAACCACTCCTACCTCCACCATCTATCCCCTCCACTCTCTCCCTCTTTGCCCAACTCCGCCTTCAGGATGTGAGTTAATCCTAAGGCTCTTTAAGGAGCGATTTGAAGCTCGATTGGCAATTTGTCCTCAGGGTGACTCGGTTACCTCCTATAGTGTGTTGAGAGATATAGGTCATTGTTAGAAATATTTAATTTTTGGATCAGTTGATTGTATTATTATTATTATTATTATTATTATTATTATTATTATTATTATTATTATTATTATTATTATTATTAGCTGTATCATGGTTGTCCACGGTTTTTTTTTTTTTTTAATTGACACGTGGTTTAAATGACATATAATTTATTTGATCAAATTATTCTTGAAAAAAATATCCATAGGAAATCGAATATAGTGACGCAATTTTTTTACGTAGAAAAAATAATGAAGGCGAAATAAAAATAATTTATTATTTTAGGTAATTGTCTTATCTCGATTATTAGAATAAACAAATTATTAGATACGAACTATCAAGTGTAAATTAAATTTCAGGTGGGTAATAATAATCACTTCATTTCAGCAAATTGCTATTTGTTTTAAACTAATAAATTAAAGTGGTGTATGTTCTTGAATTGAATTACATAGTAGTTGATATAACTAATTATCAAAGCTAAGCTAATTATCAGCTTTTGTGAATATCACTTAATGTTAAATAATTATTATCTGATGTAAACTATCATTTAAACTAAACAGACCATTAGCTATTAGAAACTAAATTATCAATTGGTTGTAACTAATTACCAGATCAAAACTACTTCCATGCCCCAAGTAATAATTACCAAATGACCAAAACTAATTATTAGTTGATTAAATCATTATTCGATCCAGAGAAACTGAATCTTCATATATCCATTCCATCAACATTTACTGAATATTTTGTATAGAAAAAATAATATTCTGAATAAACATGCCCAAAAATTTCAAAGTCAGGTTACCACTAGGAAAAAATATATATATTTACACACAAGGAAAACGACGTTTAAATATGTTATGTGTATAAGTTAATGAGCGTTGTTGATGGTGCAGGAAAAATTCTTCAGGGCTCCGACAACTTTGAAGAGAAACGTAGATAGTAATAGTGGTAATAAATGATAATAAATGAAGGATTCAAGACGTAAAACAACTTAAAAGATTTGTAGTACATTTATGGAATCATTTTTTAAGTGGTTTCGTCTCAGGATGATTTATATATAGAGACACTGGAATGAAAATTTGTATTATAGACAGACTGGGGAGCGAGGGCGTGGTTCTTGCATCACCCGTGTGATAGCCGGTGGTGGCCCCCAGTTACTGCCGTGTGTTATATTAATACACTGAATATATAGATCAATGAGATGATTAAAATTTAGTGAGGTGACGTAGATGTACAGACCAAGAGGGAAAGAGAAGGATTTTTTTTTACATATATATTCTGACGAAAAAAATGGTAGGTAAATTAAACTAGCTTCCGGATATAGGCAATTGTACTCCTATATTCGTTTAAGAGTTAAAAACACAGTATCCTAGACATGAAATTTTTGAGAAAATTATAGTCATTTGTTATATAAGCTTTCCGGTATCTAAATGTTTTGTATCACTCATCATTTTTTAGCAGCAGCAAAATAAATTCATTCCAGTAAAATTTTAAGATTAACTCTTGGGAATAAAATAATTTGGTAAAAATAAGTAAATATCATAATAAACTATAGATTTATTTACTTTAAATTAGTGTGAATTCTATTGTGTCATACATAGATGAATAAATGACTGTATTTATATTCTACGTAATATCTTTGCGTTTTAGTTTCATTTGTCGTAGTTGGTGATGGTAATTTAACGTATAAGATAGAGAAAAATTAAAAAAAATAATATTATCTCGTTTATTGTCGATTCTAAGAGAAGAAACACATTAACTCATCTTCCTCCCATTCCTTCTCCTCCATCTTACCACATCCTCCTCCCATTCCTTCTCCTCCATCTTACCACATCCTCCTCCCATTCCTTCTCCTCCATCTCACCCCATCCTCGTCCCATTCCTTCTTCATATTACCACCCCCTCCTCCCATTCCTCCGCTGCCATCCGCCATCATACACCAGCATACCCTTGTTACACACCAACAAATAAACTTGTTCTTCCAGTGTTGACAAACAGAATGAACTCTAATGTGGTCTCCCTCACCATAGAGAGTCCCAGTGCGCCCTCTCCGAATTGCTTGATAAACCCACGATAAAACTTTAATTAGAGGTGAGGAGGATAGGTTAACAGTCCCGGGTGAGGAGTCGCTCGTGCATGTACAAAGAATATAATGAAGGAAGGTTAAAAAGCTGGAATTATAAGATTACAAGGGTAATTTCTCTAGACGGTGGGTACTTAAGTGTGTTTCTTGTGTCTGTGTTCCTGTCTGTTGAGAAAAGTGTGCAAGAAGAGGTTTTTTTTATTACTTTTTTTTCGTCTAATCTTGTGTAACTTATGAATGTGAATCATGGAAGTGTTTTTTTTTAGAAGATGAAATGGTTAAATACTGAGTATATGTGACTTATGCGTCGAGTCTTCTTCAAAAGCAAAATGATATGGGAATAATCAAAAGAAAATAAACAGAGACAATTAATGTATTGTTTATATATTTATAAGAGTATCATTAAATAAATAATAACTTCTCACACGGAACCGCAGAAAGAAACGTAGAGACGGCACCACTGCATCTTTTTCAATACTAAAACAAACAACGCACTCGCTGTTTTGTATCACCTTTAAGCCAAAGAAAATAGGACATATATGAACTTTTTGCCAGCCAAGAGCCCCAACAAAACAGCTTCAGTATGACGTGTGTATCAATTATCAGCCAAACACAACATGTCCACAGGGTGTTGGGAGTGTCCGCCCGATCAAAACAATAGCCCCGCCGCTCCCTCGATCCGTCCACGAGGAAATATAAGCAAAAGACAAAACCATCGAATAAGAGCTCTAAACGTAAAATTCACAATAACAAGGATATCTGAAACGTGGATTTATGTCACTGAATAAGTCGTGTTTTAGATAAAATAAAAAGAAAGTTCTTAAGAACGATACTATTGAAATATTGAATCTGACGGTAAAATTCATCAGTAAATAATACATATCACATCAGTCTAAAAACCAGACTTGTAAAAATCAATCAAACATGTAAATGTAATACGAAAAAAATCACTTCACCTTTCAAATCACATCAGGTGTGAGTAAATTACCACAAGCTGATGATGATGATGACTGGATGCTCAATGATGATACCCTTGATGATGATGATGATGATAATAATGCCGTACCAGGAATCAATCTCCTCGTCTGTCAAGTCAGGGGTATGTCTGCCCACGGTAACCTCCACAACACTAAACCTCTTTCCCTTAACATGTCGACTTCACTCTCTGTCAGGCATAAAACCCATCCCACATACCTAGACCTCTATCGTTGACCTAGAAATTTGTGCAGATTTTTTTTTGTCTATACACCTCTCAAGCGTCCAATGGTCAAGATTTATAACCCTGTGCTAAAAAAATATACCTTAGAAATATATATGTGCGTGAGTGTGTTCTTTTATTGCCCGGGATCTGACCCCGCTACCCACTGACGCTTCGGCCCTCGCGCCGATTTTTTTTAAGCAGTTGTGATCTCTCTCTACCTGAGCTCCGTAGCGTTGAAATAACCATCAAACACTCACTAAAATCTAAACAAAAAATGGTATTGTGAATAAGTGAACATAAGATAAAGAAAATAAGAGCAGGAGAAGAAGAAGACCATCGTCCGCTATTCCGGGATCTTCTACACAACATGAACCTACCAATCGTCGGACGCAGAAACCCCGTCCCGGGCCTCCCACACCGCAGAGGTTTGCTAAAAAGTGCGAAAGTGTCCCACCCGCTGGCTATATAAAAACTTGTCCAACTCAGTGCAGCTTTCTGGGCGAATAAAGTGACCAAACCTGTTTTCAAACATTTGTGGTAATACTTGCAGCAGGGTTGTAATAACGTGTAACAGTATCTTTTACTCCCTGTGATCCTCCCTCCGTCTGCCTGCCGCATGCGTCAAACTACTTTTATTATTATTATTATTATTATTATTATTATTATTAGTATTATTATTATTATTATTAACACTTCCTCTTCCACAATTAAATGATAACAAATATCATGCGACTACAACACAATCACCCACAACACACTGACGTAAAACACCCGGTAAGAAAGGCCTTACGTAAAGATTTTTCCATTATCATAATAATTTTCACCTGTAAGAAATTCCTTTCAAACAACAACATAATAAGTGAAATTCCTTAACGTTAACATTTTGCGATAAACTCTCCGTTCTCCCTTCAGCTTGCCAGCCATCATGTTTTGAGAGCCTTCTATAAACACACTATAGATAGCAAACAGACATAAAGGCATACGCATTAACGGTAATAATAACACTCGTGGCTCTGTGTAAATATTATGGCGCAAGTGCCTTAATAAATTGTGATAAGAGAGGCATAAAATAAGGCATTTGGTTATGGAGGAGTCATGAGAATGTTTATCTTTTCTATTATTTGATAATCTTTAGTGCCTTCTAATGTAGAATGTTTAAATGTTTCTTATATAAATGTGTAAAAAAACATTTGTAAGCTCACACACACACACACACACATGTATGTTTAAGTGCGTTTTATTTATCTAGGGTTTATATCTAGTGGAATGTGTTTATTTATGTGTATATTTGAGTGTTTATGCGTTTAGTGCAAGTGTATATATATATATATATATATATGATTCTAAACATTTGTTGTATGCTGTGTTTTATGACTTTGAACGTGTTTATGTTTGTGATTGTTTTTGACTTAGAGTTTACGACCTGAATATGTTTATATATTATCATAATTCTCCAGCACTATTCCTATACACATTTTGTTACTCTTGGCACCTGTTCTATCCCTCAGTGAAAGACTTCATGATGAATAGTGAATCTGGTATGTCTGACCTGACCACAGATTACTCCCATTAAAATACGAAAGATGTGTGATAAGTGTAAATGGGCGAATAATAAGAATTTTTTTATTTTGATATTTATATTACACACAGAAGAAAAAAATATCTAATTGTAGTTTCTTTCTAAAGGTATTAGTGGCTGGGGGATATTTTTGATAACTGATAATGAGGTTCCTCGATCTAATTTAGGACCACTTTTTTATTTATTGTTTCAAAGGAAATTGTTGTTAGAGATATTATAGACAAAATTATTTAAAATAACGAATGACAATATGAAAAATCTTAAAAAAAAAAGAAACTAAGAAAAAGACGTTCCAAGATTTGGCTCCATCAATCTATCTCAGTCTGGCTATACAGGATGACAGAATCTCCTTGACGGAAATGAAAAAAACACCCATAAAGATACATATTTTTTCCTCGGTTACCTCGAATGTCTGAAAAAGTAGCCAAGTGCTGTGGCATTTACGATCCGTCCCGGCGTCACATTTTATAAGCCAGACACTTGGCATTTGGCCCAAGCTTTAGTTAATCAGTGTGTTGGACAAGGTACGACCTGCTGGGGATTCCACAGATTAAATTTGAGCTCTGACCCCAACTTTAGTTCAAGTACAATTGGTGGTCTGTGAAGTGTCTCTCCCAGGCGCTGGCCGTTAATGCTCGTTTTGTTCAGCGTTTAGTTTATGTGGGCAACAAATCTTATTGAAGAGCTACTGCACTATATATATATATATATATATATATATATATATATATATATATATATATATATATATATATATATATATATATATATATATATATATATATATATATATATATATATATATATATTGTTATGATGACTGCATAGTGTGTGAACTAACCCTGGGGTACTTGCATTAAGACCTCAGTTGTTGAAGTGCACATCTTAATATTATAATACAACTAAATTGATCATCTTGTTTTGTTAGTAGTTTTCTTGGTAGAGAAACATACTCATTGGGCTCAGTCGCTAAGCCAAAGATCACCACTTAACTTAAAAAACAAAAATTGACTTAAATAACTGATAATAAAATAAAATACATTTTTTTAGCCATTTCTACATCAAGTTAACAGAGGGTAGTTCTAAATTTACCTTTGCTTTCATCACTATATTGAATTTCTATGTTGCTACTGACATCCTGAGAGTAACTTCCACCTCTCTTGACTTACACAATTATGACTTTTCCTCAAATAGATCAGTTTGGGGATATATTTATGTACTGACATGGCGACCATAATTCAGTGAGTTTCTAACCATAGACTATTATTATTTGTTTTATAATTTTGGCTACGCAGTATAAACCATATTTCCCATACATAACTATGATAATATATCAGCTATAAAAGGTATATTACAAATTACGCAGAATCCTTAAACCCTAATTTAATCTTTACTTAATCACCTAATCCCAATAACATTCAAGAACTAATTATTATTCATAGTCATTAAACTGGGTGGGAAAAATCATCCATTTCATTGAATATTATAATTATATATTTTTTGTTTTCATAGTTATTTGGTAATGTAGTCTGATGATGCTTGTATAAATTTCAGCAGTTTTTACTCGGGACGCCAATGTGGTTGCTCTTACTGTCTGCACCAGATGTTGTAAACTTGCCCCTAGTGGAAAACTGTCAGTCTCTTGTGTTTATATTCTCAAGACAAAATAACTTCGTCGCTGCGGGAGAAGTTCTGAAATTCCGTCTTGACACAACGCGGAAGGATATGCTCGTTTTTGTATATATATTTCTACCTTGTATTGTATCTGTCCTTGTGGTGTCTCTCTCCTTAACCTTCTCTACCACTTGATACAATGAAACCTCTATTTAACGGACTATATGGAGATGAAAGTCCGTTATATCGAGGGACCATTAGATGTGAAACCCCCATCTAAGGGATCATATGAGAAAAAAAATAATTTATTATGGAGGTATCATTGAATTGATCTTCTATACTCTTACCTATACTAAAGTTCATCATTACATCTTCTGTTTACCTTTCTTCCTTTCTCTCCTTCTCACGGCTACCTGTAAATATCCTTCGATCCCTCGCCTTACCCAACCTTCCTTCTGCATGTATTTCTCACCTGCCTTTCCTAACTCAGAATCCTTCACAATACTGTTAGTTGTACCTCGTATTGCCTGTCCTTATTTTTTCCTGTGACATAGGATCCTATTTCAGACTCCTTTCATAATTATTTATCTCTGTTTTTATTCCAATTTTCTCATTATTATTGATATCCTAACCTCCTTCACAAGTATTAAGGTTCTTCTTCAGTACTCTTACTCCCTTTCCATTTTTCTTCTTCCCTACTCCTGTCTTCGTTACAACCTCTATTCTTTCTTCATTCCTTCCTCCTTTTCTTCTTCTTTCCCTCTGCCTCCTCCTCCAAGAGTCATAAGTCCCAACTCCATAGTCCTCCACTGGTCCTTCGGCACTCCATCACTTCCTCCTCTTCCTCTTCTCCTCTTCCTCCTCTCCCCTTCTTCCTCCTCCCCCACCCCCTCTCACCACCTTGTCATATACCCTTCATCTACCACGCCCACTTTTTACCCCTACACCCTTTTTACACCTATCCCTTTACACATTAACATACACCTTCTCTACCCCCCTCCTTCTCCTCCTCCCCCTCCTCCTCTTCCTGCTTCCCCCGCTGACTCACCTGTTATACTTCTCATGTATCACCTCATCATACACCTCCTCTTCACCCCCTCCCCCCTCCCCCTCCTTCCTATCGCAGCTTAGTCTCTTAACAGCATTCTTGTACACACACACACACACACACACACACACACACAACACTCGTCCCCCTTCTTCGTCTTCTCCTTCCTCAGGCTACACCTGTCTATTTTCTTCAGATTTTTCTTTCTACCTGTTTATCAGTCTTTCTCTATGTTTCTCCTTCTTTGTAATTTTCATCATTCTGTTTCCTCTGTCCATCACTACAGCTTTTGCTTCTCCTTCTTACCTTCATTTATATCACCACTCTTCCCTTCTCCCCCTCTTTATCAGTCCCTTCTTCTTACCTCCAATTCCATCACCTTCTTCCCTTCTCTCTCCTTCTATCAGTCCCTATCCCTTACCCCCTTCTATCACCCCTCTTCCTTCCCCCCTTTCTCAATCAGCCACTTTCCAAGTATCTTCACCCCTCCTCTCCCCTCTCTCTCTCTTTCCCTCATCAAACCTCTTCATATTTTTCATTCTTCAGCTTCTCTCACCCTTTGGCTGCCACTTCAATACTTACCTAACAGCAAGAGCCCACGGAAATGTAGACAGGCATACAGACAGACTGACATACAGGTAGACTGACAGATATACAAACAGACAGACTGACAAACATGTGCACATTCCCGTCTGATCCATCTCGCTAGCAATTGTACTTAACTTGGCGTGGAGGAGCAACACCTGTGATCAAACACATACGTACACAAACATAACTTCCTGTAGATTTTCCAATTATTATTATTGTTGTTGTTTGTTGTTTGTTGTTGTCATTGCTGTTGTTGTTATTGTTGTTGTTTATTGTTGCTGTTGTTGTTGCTTATGCTCAATTTAATAAATAATGAAGGAAGATAACATGAATTTATATATATGGTAAAAAAAAATATAGCAGACGGGGATAACACTTATAAAAACACTGAATAAACGAGTATAGCTGGTGAGCCAAAATATATTTTTATATAATAATTGAAAGCTACGTGGCTAGAGCCTTGGTATAGAAAAGGTTACTGACCAGACCAAAATAACCCGCCCGCCTACTCACCTGAATTTCAATATCTAAAAACCCATTATTTAGTTTTTGATATGATCAGAGGGTGTGTATATTTTGGTAAGGGAGGGCAAGAGCAGTAATATTTAATGTCTCAAGGGAGAAATTTACGTTCATGTTCGGTGCTGGAAGATTTTCAAAACCCGATAATCTTGGTCTCTTTCACGAGCACGATATGTTGTGTAAATTAGGTAACCTATTATATTATGGCCGTCAGGGGGAGGTAAGTTAGAGAATGGTTTTTCCAATGTTGTTTGAAGAGCGTTGCACTGCTTCGTTATACACGGTGCTTGAAAATAATAACAATTCAACGATCTTATAAATCTATACACGGTGTTTTATAATAATACAACAATATTCATTTATCTATTTTATTCACATACAATGCTAAATAAAATTTTTTTACAAGTTCTACATGAATAGGATAAAATATTCCATTATATATAGTTAATGGTAAATGATAAAATAGTAATTAATAGTAGACCTTGATTGTCTATAGAGTAAATTAAGTTTTATTATCAGTGTATAGTCACGTATTTACTCGTGTTTACTTTGAAAAATAGTTCCCGTATTTACTTTATAAGAGAAACGTGTTTTTTCCTTATCACCGTATGTATAGGCCTATGTATCGGGGGTAATAAACGCTAATTGAAAGAGCGACCCAGTGGGATGATATACAAAGGAAGAGTTAAAAAAACAAAAACAAAAACAGAGATATTAGGTAATAATGTAAAAAACAAAGATAAATGACGAAAATTAACAACAACCAAACGAGCAAAAAAAAAAGAAGAATGAGGATAAAGTTGTAAACAAAAATAAACAAATACACAAATAATCATGGTCTCACAGCAGAGTCAGAGGTCAACGCTCAGACCAAGTCCTCCTCCCTCACATAGAACGAGAGGCCAGGTGGTCGCCCTCACAAGTGTATATAAGCTGATCTAAATGACCATCTGCAAGCCAACACCAATCAGGATGTATCTGTGTGTGTGTTGACATTGATCAGGTAATAAGATAAACACGTATTTGAATGGCATTTCTGAAGAGCAATCGCTGACCTAAAGGGATATTGGAATGATTATGGCCACTGGTTGTTGAGAGTAGCTTAGGTTAGGTTAGGTTAGGTTAGGTTAGGTTAAGTCTTATAATCTTAAGTCGGAAGAAATTTGTACTTATGCATACGGTACATACTCTACATACAGTGACATTTACACACAAATATGTATGTGTTTGTATACCTACCTTATATAGATAGATGTGTTATGAATCTGATTTTACCATAAATATTATATTTTTCTTCAATATCCTTGGTGTGTGTGTGCTTGCGGGCGTGCGTGCGTGCTTGTCGATTTGTTGGTTTGTTGTGTGACTGTAACTGTGTATTACATCAACGTCCAAATGGTTTTACTTTGGCAGATGGTGCAAGATACCAGATGGTGTAGGATCCCAGGTGGTGGAGGATCCCAGGTGGTGTAGGATCCTAGGGTGGTGATGTAGCACCCAGGTGGCATGAACAGGTGGTGTGATCAATGGACCAGGTGGTGTAGGATCCTAGGGTGGTGATGTAGCACCCAGGTGGCATACATGATACAGGTGGTGTAGGATCTCAAAGAGGATCCCAGGTGGTGTAGGATCCTAGGGTGATGTAGCACCCAGGTGGCATACATGATACAGGTGGTGTAGGATCTCAAATGGAGTAGGATCCCAGGTGGTGAAAGATCCTAGATGATGTCGGTTCCCAGATGGCGAAGGATACCAGGTAGTGATGTAGTCCCCAGTTGGCATACATGATACAGGTGGTGGTGTTAGACATCCAGATGGTGCATAGTCTTCAAGGTGGTACTGATGGTTAGTGTCCCAGATGATGATTTAGTGAACCTGAGACGGTCAAATAGATCCACGTGTTTAAAGATGTTGATTAGTGTAGTGTAACAGGTGTTGTAGGTAATAAAGGTTGTAAAAAATTTTATAACCAGGTGAATGATTCTGGGTCAAACAGCTGTTATGGCAGGTGTAAACAGGTAAGCAGATAAACTATCAAGGTATTTTAAGTTCTGTAGTCTGCTAGGTGGTGCAGCTTATCACTCACAATCTCTTTAATTATCACTTCTCAATCCCAAACAAACTAGCACAAAAATCTCACACAAGATCACCTTCACCATCGCACAATAAGGTTTCCTATTCTACAGTATTGCATTTCCAATTTACATCATTGCCTTCCCCATTCCATAATACCTTCCCCATTCCACAGTATCACCTTCCCCATTTCATAACCCTTCCCCATTCCACAGTATCACCTTCCCCATTCCATAATACCTTCCCCATTCCATAGTAATACCTTCCCCATTCCACAGTATCACCTTCCCCATGCCACAATCCCTTCCCCATTCCACAGTATCACCTTCCCCATTCCACAGTAACTTCTTCCCCATTCCACAATAACACCTCCCCCATCCAAGAATCCCATCCTCCCTACCACACCGCTCCAGGATCATCCCAGCGCCTCTACCCTCCAAGGCGCGGCTCACGCCCTGGAAAGAACCTTAGAATCTGATACATATTTTCCAGAGCTGCAGGTGTGTGGAATTCCCTTAATATTTCTTTTCTGAAAGTCGAGCGTCGCCTTTCTTGTAGAGTCTAGCTGGTAGAGGAAATGGAGAAGGAGGGAGACGATGGGAAGAAATAGGAGGAAGGGAGAAAGAGGAGGGAAGAGAAGGTGGAAAGGCTGGAGGAGGAGGAAGAGGGGAAGGAGGAGTGGGAGAAGGAGGAGTGGGAGGAGGAGGAGGAGTCGGTATTGTATAGACTTTTTTCCTTTACAGAACAGTAGCATTCCAAGGTGGGCTATTCAATACATATAAGACGCCTGTGCTGCCAGGTTTTCCTACATATCTTCATATATACAGTATCTGTAATTGAACTCTCTTAACAAATAACCAGTGTAAAGCACCGTCGAAATGCCATAAGAAAGTAAATTCAAACTTCAGAGACTTGAGAAAATCCATTGCAGTATATAGTAAATCTCTCGCCTTCTGAGCAATGCCAATTTCGATTGCATTGGGTTTAAGGTATTGAATTCTTTCTTTACTCTTCGCAATGAGGAGAATCTGTGTTGAATTCACTATGAAAAAATTATTTAGTGAGTTTTTTACACGTATTTTCTTTACTTAAATGTATATGTTTTACATAGACATCAGAAATTATATCATGAATCTACTACTTTCCTTAAAAAAATCTCAGGTCGTGTTATTCGCGAGGTTCATGGTACTTGAGAGAGCACAAAAGCCCGACTGTCTCTTTTGTGTGTGTTGTCATCTTCAGGATACGTCCACACGCCTTAGTATTGTTGTTTATATAGTTTGCAGGTGAACATATATCTGGTTATCTTCTTTGCGAGTCTTATTGTATTTAAGAAACACACACACACACACACACACACACACACACACAATTAACATCAATAATGCGTATAGTTCTCTCCTTTGTATCTACCAAGTACTTGATTTATGAAGGTAATATATTTAGAACGTTGCTGCATGTACAGTTGTAATGTAAATTCAAATTACAGAGGCCCTTGCAGAATTCCGTATAATTTCCGTGGCAAATTATGTAAGTTCATTTGAACATCATTAACAACTGCCTTTACTAATAAGTATCTTTAAGTGCAAAGTTGTTACTATTTAAATACCATGTATGCAATTCCTGTATCCATAATTACCATGTAAGATAAAAAAAAAAAAAATTACCTTTTCTCCTGTGTTGCCTGATGATTAATGAGTGTAATTGCCTTTTCAGGTAAGGATGCCAAAGGAGGAGTCTTGGGTTCCTCTACTAACAATAGCCATGTGAGTACTGTGGGTATTTCTAACTTACCTATGTCACCATGTAAACTCAGACTATGATAGCTTATTGTGTTTACTCCCGTCAGATGAGGTTAGGATTTTGTTGTGTCTAAAGTTCTCTATAGCTGCTAAGTATTTCCTATAATATTTATTTTTCTATGTAGTAGCCTTGTACATTAAGAAATTATTCCATTTTATATACCAAGTGTATTTCTTGCATTCTGTTTCGTACTTGTGTTTTCTGTTCAAAGTGGATGTTTATGTAAAAGGATTAATTCTTTTGGATATAGGGTTGTGGTGTTGTTGGCCGTCAGCTGCCTGGGCCAGTCACATCTTTAGGTTCATACTCATGTAGATATACTGAACATACTCGTATACCTGCTTCTTTATTATCAGCAGGTTATATTAGTTATTAATGTATTGTCTTTCAAGAGAGTGAGCCGTTCCTCGTTGGTTAAGATACAGTAGCCTTCGGAGTGTTTTGAAATCGTTGTGTAATATGATAATATTTTTAATATCATCGAGATGAATACTGTATCACACTCCTAAATTTTGATGTTAGGGAAAATATCAGTCTCTCTCGATATTATTTATCATGGGTGCAATTAATTGTGTATTCACCCCCTTGCCATACACACACACATCTCTTCATAAATACTCACACAGACACACATGCATTCCTAAACACAATCATAAACATATACAGTATACATGTACATAGCCACATACATATAAATCATAATACCAACTGATGATATAAAATCAAAGAGCATTATTTTTCTTGTGCTATGTTGATAAGAAGGATAAAAATACTCATGAAGTCGATTTTACCTGACAATTTTATTTACGTCATAAAATTAATGGTCAAGAACTTTCATATGTTCCATGGCGGCAGAAAAACAAAACAAAACGAGAGAAATATCAGTGTTTGTCTCGCTCTTAATGCCATGAAAACAAAAAGCTAGAAAAAAAACATAACCTTCCATGTGTTTCGTCCAGTATGAGGAAAGACAGACACCGAAGGAATCTTTTCTGCCATGAGGTGGAGGGATGACGGTGTGTCAGGCTGTGTTGATGGTCCCTAACTGGCGGGATGAGAGACACGTCGCTTCAGCGTCTTCGCCAACAGCTTTCTGTAGTGTGTAATTTCGTGGCTGTAGGTAGAAATTTTTGAACTCTTTTCTGATCCTTATCAGCTGTCAGGAGAGTTGGGTGCGATGATCTCTTTACGGCGGACTTCGATGGCAGGTTGATAAACGCTAGTCCCGACCATCAATTGAAGACTGTTTTTGAAAGAAGCTGACGAGACCTTTGACCTCGGAGATTCCTTGTTGTGACCTGGCTTGAAGCATTTGTCTTGTCTTCGCTTAGTCTTCAAGTTTATGCTTTAGTTAGAGAGATTGAGTTTGAGATGGAAAAGAATTTACATTATAATTTTTCTTAGGATTTAAATTTAGACAAAAACCACAATAAATACTAAATCTTGGTGTTTATGTAACGTCACCAACAAGTTAGGTTAGCTAATTTAAAAACAATACCCGACCTGTAATTGGCAAATGTACCTAATAATTTTGTCGTATTTTAATGAGTCATTCTTTCGACGCACAAACCTGAGAGAGCAACACGGCTCATCCGGGTAGACAAAAACATCCACAATCTTCTTTTCTTTTCTTTATTTTTTCTTAGCTAGAATATTATTGTTAGATAGAGGAATGTAAGTCAGAATTTCTTTATATTTTAACATTACATACTCTCAAATATCTCCCCTACAATGCATAGCTAATGGAAAGAGACAAAATACAATAATTTAAGCAGTTAATATGAATAGATTAAAAAAAGTTAGTAAATTGATAAAGAAAAGAAGAAAATATTTATTATTTCTTAAGGATTGGCTGTGTATGTATATGTGGTTTAGCTAATAGCAAAACCTAGTTAGTGTTTGTTGAATATTTGACATTGGTTGAGCATTTACTAAGTGTCTCCTAAAAGTTCAATTGCCAAGTATTTTCTCAGATGCCTTGGTATTTGTTCCTTGTTTATTGAATTTTTTTTAAGGAGTTCTTGAAATGTCTGCTGAAATTTTGTATTATAATTTTATGGTTATTTTTGTAGTATTTTTTCTGTGTACTTGTAGCGAGGTAAAGGGGATTCTATTTGTGACGAGGGTTGAGGGGGTCTACATGTGACGAGGTGGTGGGGAGTCTACTTCTGACGAGGGTAAGGAGGATTCTACTGTACTCCTGACGATGTAAGGGGGATTCTACGTGTGACGAGGGTTAGGGGGATTCTACTCTTGACGAGGGTAAGGGGGTCTACATGGGATGAGAGTAAGGGGGATTCTACATCTGATGAGAGTAAGGGGGATTCTACTTCTGACGATGTAAGGGAGGACTCTACTTGTGAGGAGGGAGGGTGAAGGGGGAGAGGAAATTATACATAACACGATATGAAGATTAGACCCATACCTGTGGGTCGAGGAAAGTTTACTAATTTTTCACCTTATCGCTCGAGGATGATTACCCAGAGGTGTTGCCAGTGTGCCCGTGTCTCTGTTTATCTGTATGTTCTCTCCCTGTTTATTCTTCTTCTTTATCAGGTATTCCATCCATATATCTAAATCCGTTTGTTTATTTTCTCTGTTGTTGTTTTTAGTGTTTATTTATATTTTTAAGTTTGAACAATTAAGTGAAGAGTTTTTTTTTTGTGGATTAGATTAAAAGTTTGGTGGCAGCATATGCATTGTTTTGGTGATTTATACGAATGATTTTGTTTGCGTGTGTACATTTATTATATATGGTTGTTCTGTGTATGTCTGGGAGTTTTATCGTGTTTGTTATGGATTAAAATAACTATTTAATCCAGTTTATAAAGGAAAAGTTATTGTTAGTAAGCGTTTTATAGTGTTCATTAAGGTTTAAACTGACTATTTACACTAGTTTTAACAAGGTGAATTAATAGTCGTGGATTAAACTAACTCCTTGCACCAGTGTAGTGAATAATACTGATTGGTAAATAGAAACAATGAATAACCAAATGTGAGTCGAATGCTGAAACTTGTCACCAAAGGAAAAAAAATCATGTTCGGAGAGGAATCATAAACGGGTTAAAGAGTACCAATCTTAACACGATATGAACAATAGCTACGAGCTGTCGACGCTTGATTCTAACTAACTCCTGATATTTCCAAGGCATGATTCTCCTTGAATAAACTTCTCCTCATCTTGATATCTCTCACACGTTAAGTCCAGAGAATCGATGAACAAATTGATCCTCTAGTTATGAGAAACATCCATTAATACCAGCTCCTTCTCGTAAAATTCATCGGTACTCTGCCTAAACGTCACGATGAAGTACGGGCGGTCCCTACACACACACACACACACACACACACACACAGACACCCACACGCACGCACACACACACACACACACACACACACACACACACACACACACACACACACACACACACACACACACACACACACCTATCCACTAAGATATCTGCGTTTTCAAGGGCAGGTACTAACATCCTTGTGCTCTACCTGTTAACCTTGAGTCTTGAAATTCAATAAATAACAATAGTATAAAATATCCTCAAGTGGGAAGTGTTTGTTGAGAAAGTGTGTCCCGTCTGGGGATGTTAGGTTCAGGATTCTTGTGGTTGTGGTGGTGGTGGTGACTGTGCAGCTGACTGGTGATGGTGATTGTGCAGCTGACTGGTGATGGTGATTGTGCAGCTGACTGGTGATGGTGGTGGTGGTGCAGCTGACTGGTGATGTTGGTGGTGCAGCTGACTGTCGTTGGTGGTGGTGCAGCTGACTGCTGATGGTGGTGGTGGTGCAGCTGACTGGTGATGGTGATTGTGCATCTAACTGGTGGTGGCGCAGCTGACTATGATGGTGAAAGTTGTGAAGCTGACTGGTGATGATGTTGCAGCTGACTGGTGATGGTGGTGGTGCAGCTGACTGGTAATGGTGGTGGTGCGGCTGCCTGGTGATGGTAGTGGTTGTGCAGCTGACTGGTGATGGTAGTGGTTGTGCAGGTGACTGGTGATGGTGGTGGTTGTGCAGCTGACTGGTGATGGTGGTGGTACAGCTGACTGTTGATGGTGGTGGTGGTGGTGGTGTAGCTGACTTGTGATGGTGATTGTGCAGCTGACTGGTGATGGTGGTTGTGCAGGACTGGTGATGGTGGTGGTACAGCTGACTGTTGATGGTGGTGGTGGTGGTGGTGTAGCTGACTTGTGATGGTGATTGTGCAGCTGACTGGTGATGGTGGTGGTCCAGCTGACTGGTGATGGTAGTGGTTGTGCAGCTGACTGGTGATGGCCCAGCTGACTGGTGATGGTGGCGCAGCTGACTGTTGGTAGTGGTGGTGCAACAGACTGGTGATGATGATGGTTGTGCAGCTGACTGTTGATGGTGATGGTGGTGCAGCTGACTGGTAGGTGTTTAGGTTGTTAGCTTTGTGGCTCTACTTTGTTTATCAGTTAGTGTATCTTTGTTTGTTTGGGTGGGTGTGTGTGTTTATTTATGTGTGTGTGTGTGTGTGTGTGTGTGTGTGTTTTAGTGTCTACATAGTTGAGTTCCAATCTACTTTAGCTTGTATACTTTCTCTAGATAAACGTATCATCATGATCCTAAACCGAGATGTATGTTTGTTTGTTGAGTTTAACGTGCTCCTGCCTGATACATCTTTAACCAGGGTTTTACAGAATTAACTAAATACTGTTCTATAGTTTGACCTAATCATTCATTTAATAAGTAACTAATATTTATCGGATATTAGTTTCATTAGGTTAAACTAGATAGATAATCAATCATATTAATCAATTAAATAACAAAACAGCCAATAAAAATAACTGAAACATAAATTTTAATTTAATCATCTTAGGACTATTATTTGTATTTACTAATACTATGGCATTTGAACATTATATAATTAGGACAAATATAATTCTTCTATTAATATTTATCAACTCGATATTTGGTGATTTTGTGATTAGTCTGTTAATTTTCTTTTACTAATTCATTACTGGCACCTGAGTGAAACAGTTTAATATATAATAGAGGATGGTCATGGCAGCCACAGCCGGGGTAACGTGCCTGGCACACACTAAAGAAGTGCCAAGACTGTCAGGACAGTAAACACACTCTCCCACTGTCAAGTTGTGTACACAGTAATGGTAGATACGGCAACCGAAAACAAACCATAGCTGCTGTTTCTTTCCCCATTTTGTTTGACATTCAATAGGCATCCATTTTAGTATGTAGAACACGTTGATTGCATGGGGACCATGAGCTGTTGCCTCTTATGTAATTTATCACTGGTATAAATTCTCGACTTTAGGTGATTTCTAACTTTTATTCTCTCTTAACGTTGGGTACACCGGGTGCTTTTATATTATATGTTAATTCCCAAATTTTCCACGATCATCTTCATAAAATTTCATCGTTTTTCCATACGCCTCCAAGATGGTAACTCAGCCATTTGATGTATACTGAGTGTGGGCGGAGAGTGTGCGCACGCAGCCGAAGGAATGACGTCACGATCCAGCATGGCTGACGGGGCGGGGCTTAGAGTCTAAACAAAGCCTATTTCTGCAACATACTTTGCAGCACGACTTGTGACCACTTGCTAGGATCAATACAGAGCCTAACGCAAGTGCGTCGAAGCGGAAATCTGTCGCTATGGGTACTCAGGACAGCTGTAACAGCGATGTAAACAAAGGCAGCCGCGTCACTGGGGCGGGCCGGGAAGACACACTAAATCACCTCGGCCTGTCACCTTCTCGCACCCAGAAAATACCACACAAAAAACACACCATGTTTGGGAAAACGGGAAATCGATGAAAGGAAGGAATAACATTGGACGATGACAGAGTTATTTTTCAGTAAACAGCACTTTTTATACAAAGTCCTGGTATTTACTCTCAAAATAAACGAATAAGCTACTCCTACAACACTCGAGGTGCTTACAATTATATTTTAGCACGAATATTCTGGGCTACACCATAGATAGACACTGGGAATTTTTATAGCAGCTGATCTTGAGATTAAAATATATATATACACCCAGTTAGAGATATCATTTATTGGCGAGAGGAACGCGAGTGTTGTATAATATGGGGGCTTTGTAATATATTTGGTTTTGCTGCACATTCTCCGTTATGGTAGTAGATTGTATATACAAGCTGTGTTCACTGTTGTTTTAAACAGGTCCATGATTATTACTGTTTGATATCAGAAGTTGATAGAGTTAATCAGCGTAGTATCAATAAAGTTGTGTAGATCCTGTTAATTAAATGTTTTAGATATGGAACTAACAGAAAATGGGAAATTTCAGCTAAATAAAAGGTCACGTTCCTCCCGGACAACAACCCAACGCCTAAGTCTCTCATATGGTGATTGTATTCCCATTTTCATTGATCAGATCAAATATATCCAGAGCCAGAACTCAAGAAGGGTAAAATTCGACAACAATTTATGATTCTTTACGGCTCTAAAGCATACAGTAAGCGAGTTAAAGATACCCCAACAATATTACAAATGAAAACTCTTTAAAAATCGGTTAACCTTGAAATCTGATGAATGTATGTGTGAAAAAGCATCTTTTACTTATTTATTTATTTATGTTAAACTCGTATTAAGAATTACCTGACATTGACTGTTAGGAAGGTTCAGTTACAGGCGTTGAGTGTGTGTGTGTAATATGCAAGAGTGCCGTCAACCAACACCAGATGAATTGCGACCCAGTATTACACATTGTTATTTACATATTCCTTTGATGTTGACGTCGATGTTCTCGTGCGACGCAACAATAACAGTGGGGGCGACAACCACGCACTTGTGTTCGGCAGTATCGCCATCAAGGAGGACATGACGCTGTTAATTATTGAGGCCTGGCCTGAGTAATCTGGGTGTAGTGCTCAGTCGGCAACGCCAGGTATACATGCACCTCAGGTGAGCACACATGATTTATGTACACTTGTCGCGCTAGTCTGGCTGGAGACGTACCGGAGGGAGGGAGGGGGGTGGCTGTGGTGGGTGATGAGGGATGGGAGGGGTAAGGGGCTATGGAAGTTGACGGTTCGTCACAAGTAGCAGTGTTTTTCGTATCATTTTTTTCGTTTAACACCAATTCCTTGTGGTCCATATGTTCCCCCCAATGTACCTGATGACCAGCCTTCGGTGATGGATGCGGTAACATTGCTAATCAAAGAATCATCCACATCTTGGGTGGTGTGCAAAAATTACTCAAGCGAAGTTAGGCAATTGTACTCAGTTTGAATTCGCGCGAAATCTGTGTCCATCCCGCCGGGAAGGTACGTCTACCTTTTTTTGCCACGTTTTATGGTTTTTATGACTGTGCGAGGTGGTTCCGCTGTTATGGTGCCTGCACTAAAACTGAGGATTAAAACCTGAAGCTCTATGACTGTTCAGGGCGTGTATTTGTGGCCTTAAGCTTCCTATATACGGGATAATATTTCCTCGCTGCCTTGCTAGCTCATGACGCCATATTGGAATTTTTCGTATGAAAGTTGTTTACAGTAAGCCGTAAGCTAGCTGATGACGCTAAGACTCTGTGGTTTCGTGTAAAACACTCGGGCGCAGATTATTAGCAGTGTTTATTCATGGTATCGGCACCAAGGCTGGTGGAGGGACGATCGCCGGCCCCGTCACCAGAGGCCCCCGTAAATCAGACGATTGAAGTGTTGCCTGCGTTGTCGGATGTTGTCTTGGGCGTTTGCCAAGCTTTTTGCGATATTAGATCTCGACTTGATGTACAGCCCCGCCCTCGCTTTCTCGAACATCTCGACCCGTGCATCTCTTTAAAGTGTACATTGTTATTAAACCGTATTTTGTGTGACTTCTGCATGTATTCTCGCACTGGCCGGTCTACTCTGTAACCGGCGGGACTCAGCGGGCCAGTTTATAGTCGGATAAAACCGAGGTCAGGCTGCATTAAAGCTTCCAGCAGTCCACATAAATATTGTGGTTAATTTAGAAAATTCTTGGTACGCCTTTCTAGTGCTCTTGATTCCTATATATACAGTATAAACATTTATATCAGAAATATTATATATTTCTTTAATATATATATATATATATATATATATATATATATATATATATATATATATATATATATATATATATATATATATATATATATATATATATATATATTTATATATATTTATATAAACTATATAATACCTTTATGTGTATTAAGAATCCAGGACAACAATAACTAGCAAGTAATATCTAAATCGTTTTATATTCCTTAGTGAAGCACCTGGCTGGTGTGATGAAGGTAATAATAAAAGTATGCTTACTGTAGCCATAAGTAGTCTATACAGGTGTTATTGTTAGTGAAGTATTTATGGGTTGAAGTATAAACAAATCATTACCAAGCGTAACTTGTTACCATTTATTGTTTTACTGTACTTAGTTCTTCATATGCAAAGGTGTTTAACCACTGTGCTCTCGGTCATGCTCTCGTGAATATTTATCGTCCATAATAGAGAACAGAGAACTCATGACCAAAACGTCGAGGCCTTATAATATGACATACACTACACAGTAGAGGATATAAGTAATTCTATTATAATTATTGGGTATATTTCTTGTTCTAGGAATATATATGTTAGCACTTTTTATGTGTTTTCTAAGGATTTTGATTTTTTTTTGTTTAATATGTTTATTAGTCAATGTTTTTAATATTAACATGAGATTGTACAGGAAAAGAATAACTGTTTTTTGTTGTTGTTGTTCACACTTATTACAATGCTTTAAAACTTACAAGTAACTAGAATTAATTCTGACTCTTCACAAGACAACAACTATTAGACAATAAAGAAGATGCATCTCCCTGTATCTCTTATTTTACCCACATCTGAGGACCTGCCATGAAGTACTGGATCTTGATATTAATAATGTGTACTTTCTACTCACACATAACAGCGTGAACTCGGTTATGGAAGGAATTAAATAACATAAGAATTTTCCTTTTGAGTATATCATTATTTCTTTTTTCATCCATTTTATATTTTATTTAGACGTTTTCCAAGATCAATAACTAATGATTCTGAAGCATCCAGTAGAGTTTTGGGAGTGGTCTGAAGAGTTGAACCTCCAGAATCAGTGGTCTGATGAGTTGAACCTCCAGAATTAGTGGTGTGAAGAGTTGAACCTCCAGAATTAGTGGTGTGAAGAGTTGAACCTCCAGAATTAGTGGTCTGAAGAGTTGAACCTCCAGAATTAGTGGTGTGAAGAGTTGAACCTCCAGAATTAGTGGTCTGATGAGTTGAACCTCCAGATTCAATAGCTCAGAATTATGATAAGCAGCATCTGAAAAAAATATATATTTTCAGTATTGTCTTTATTGACTCGTTAGATACAAGTAATCATTAATTAGTTCATGACTGCTAGAGAATATTATATAATACTGCTTATGCTCATTACTGTTTATGTCTAGGATAATTTTTCTGATATAGTCCTCGCTGATTTAAAATTTGTGTTCCTGTTGTAATAAGTGATCGTAATGAAAAGTGATTATAAACAAATATTAAAAACATATATATTATATATTTGTGATATTCTGAATTCCAATATGACTCATCCAAAGTTAATATTATTCTTAGGTAATTTTTCACAGTATATTAGTTCTTGGATTAAAATAGAAAATAACTTTTAGTGTTTGACATACTTTGAAAATTCTACTGCTTCTCATAGGCCTACGCAGGAGCAGAATTAGCCAAGTTTCGGTGGTTTGTTTATTTTTGTAAGGTCAAAATTCTACCCAAAGGAGTTCTATATCTGAGGGGAAAAATTATTATATTGAGTGATACATATTGAATTTACTGGTAAAGTTAATACACAAAATCAAAATGAACTGCAAGGAGCTGGAGGGTACATGATCAAGGTTATCTCAGAGTTTACGATTTTGCGTCACAAGTGGTGTTAGCTTCGGAGATACATAATAATATATAACAAACAAATTGCTGTGCAGGTGCCTGGGCGACAGGAAACACGAATATATTAAGTACGTGTTTTTTTTAGCCTAATAAAATAAGTAATTAAAAGCAGATATTTGTATAAACTCATTAACAATGGACATGCAAACTCACAGGAATACATACATACATACATACGTAAAAAAATACCACATGCTATAAGAGAGAGAGAGAGAATGAGATAGAGAGAGAGAGAAAGAAAGAGAGAGAGAATGGATGTATTACATTCAAAATAAACAACTGACTTCATATCATCTATAAAGCTAAACTGGTTTTAGCGCCAAGTAAACACTCATCGGCCGTGTTAGTGGATGTTCATTCAGAATTCAGTCTCGGAGAACAGTGATGGTATCTCGATCACGCCCCAAAAATAATGGAGTACTCAATTAACTGATAACAAGTAGGGGGCGGCGATATCAAAGGAGGTCATTTCTGATGCAATATCAGAAGAGGGATATTCGCCCCCTTTCATTGTCATTGCAAAAGAGATTCCATCGGTAGAAGGTTATCACACTGTAAAACACAAGTGTAGACCCTATTCTACTTTAATTCCGTAAGGCTATTCTCATCAGATAAAGTTAGCTCTCATCTCTCTCTCTCTCTCTCTCACACTCTCACTCACATTATCTTGGGCTCTCACTGAGTGAAGACTCTCTCTCCCTCACCTCTAGAAAACACCCCATTTTTCTCTTCATTTTATCCTAGGAGTTTCCCCCGATCTTACGACCGTCACGATCCGAGCAGGAACACATTTTGTGGAATACTTTACTATCATTTCATTTTTAAATAAATCGAAAACGGTGGCACAGGAAGGCGATTTCCGCGATGGTATCGTTCAGCAAGGGTTGTTATCGTACCTCGGGCTGTGGAGGTTCAGTTTGCAGTTGCAGAGAAATATTGCACATTGACAGTGACATAGGGTGACGCAAACTGGTACAGCCGGGGAACCTTTTGGCTGCTCCCCCTTAAATCTGGGGTGACATTAATAATAGATTGAAGCCTCACAGGAACCCCTCTGCCCAAAGCCCGTGAATATTGGAAAGCCAGAAGGAAAGAGGGTTTACTCCTCCCTCTCGAACACCCGATTGATTTGCTCCTGTTGTTTATGTGTGTAATGGCAGGTGTGTGTGTACTACTCCCAAGTAGACAGACACACTGAGATCAAACTGACACAAAACACTTTTAACCTGCACGTCATAGGGAGCTACACCAGAAAGACATGTGAAAACCACAACAAGAAACCAGAGGGTGGTAGAGCCATGAGCTACGACATCCTAAGAGGCTCCTATTTAGGGAATTAATTGGTGCAGTGGTCGGTATCAGGGGCGATGGAGGGCGTGTGTAATAAACATTGAATAAACGGGGCAGTGCTGGAAACCCTCTCCGGGGGAGAAATAAGAGCGCCAGCGTCCACAAACAAGGTCTTAACCTCCTTTACTCTATTTAGTCGGCGCCTTGGCATCGTCGCCATGACAGGACCTGGCACTCATTAACGTGCCGACTGTGATGCATGGTGACCGGGAGGGGGGGGGCACCCTCTCTCTCACTCCCTCCCCTGCCTCCCTTACTACCCCCCCCCCTGCCTTCCCCTCTTCCTTCTCCCTCACCCTACCTTCCCCCACCCACGCATTTCTCTTCTTACTGCCTCCCTCCATCCTTAGTTCGAGCATCTCCTCTTTCTCTCCCTCTTACTTCTCCCTTTACCAAGCCTCATCTACCAACATTGTTCTTTACCTTCCATTCCACTCCTCCATCTTCCATCAGTCTCACCTCCTCTTGCCCCACTTCCCACACCTACGCCCCGCCCTCCCTCCCTCCCTCTTTCCCACCTTCCTTCTCCTTCACTCCATCTCCCCTTCCCCATCATCTTAATTTCTTTATTCTTCTTCCATCCCTATTTTGCCTCCCTTCCTTCCTCCTTTTCCTTATTCACTTCTTATCCCATCAACATACTGCTCTTCTTTCCCTCCCTCATCTTCCCATCTACCCTTTCCTTTCCAGCTTTTCTTCCTCCTCTTCCTTCCCTCATCCCACCTCTTCCACCCACATATTTTCCCCCCTATGCCCCCTCCCCCCTCAGATGTTCTCCACCTCTTCATCTTTCCTTTTATTCTTCCCACAACAGTCCCTCCCTTTTCCATCCCTTTTCCTCCTCTTTTTCATTCACACATTTCCCTTTTTTCTCTACCCTCTCTTGTTTGGTCCCTTTCTTTCCCCACTCGTTTGTACCTCATCTTTCTCATCCATTCTCTTTACTCCTTTCTCTCACTATTCTAATCATATTTGTTTACCTGCTTCTCTGTTGTCAATTTGCTGGGACATTCTTCGTATTCTGTGTTAACTTCCCATTTATCTCATCCTTTGCATTTTCTATCCAATTCGTTAATCATTTTTTCTTCTTTCATTTTCTGTGTTTATTCTACCTTTTTCTTTTAAAAATTTTGTCTCTACCATTTCTCCTATTCTCTTATCGTTCTCTTCCCTTTCCCTTTGTTTCCCACACTTCCTCAGTTATGTTATCATCCATTGCAGTATTCATCTCTCTTTTTATCCATCTTCTCCTCTCCTTTCTTCATTTCTTTGGTTTTGTTTGCTTCTCTTTATTTCTATCATTCGCCCTTCCTCCCTATCTCTCTTTATGTCTATTCATTATTTACTATTCTCCTTATATCTTCTCTATCTCTCTCTATCCACCCTCTCCTATTCCCCTCCTCCTCTGTTTTCTCTATTTAGGGTCGTTTCCTCCTTCCCTCTCCCTCTTTCCTTATCATATATTTCTTCCCTCCTCCATCTCTCGCCTTCCCTCTCTCATTCTCCTTTATTATCGTAATCTTTCTTTCTTTTCTCATTTCACTCACATCTAGTCCCGTTCCTGCCTGAGTTCTCCCTTGTTCTTGGTTCTCTCCCTTGTTCTTGGTTTTCTCCCTTGTTCGCTCCCTCTGTTCTTCATTTTTATCTCCCTTGCTTTTTACTCTCCCTTGTTGGTTTTCCTTCTACGTTTTTTCTCCCTATTTTGGTCTTCTCTCTTCCCCCCTTCTTCCCTTCTTCTTACTAACTCTTTCTCTCTCTCCCTTGTTGGTTTACCCTCCCTTGGTTTTTTCCTTCTCCATTTTTCTTCCCTTCTCTTTTTCTCATTCCCACTCCCTTGTTCGCTCTAACTCCCTCTGTTTTCCCTCTTCTCCCTCCTTCTTCGTCCCTCCCTTGTTCTTGCCCCTTTCATATTCTCACTTTCTCTCACAGCCTCTCGTGTTACATCTTCTCCCCTTATTGTCTCCTCTAATCACTCTTTATCCTCCTCTTCCTTCTTCTCCCTTCGTGTGCTTTGCCAGTTTCTCAGGCAGAATTGACAATTAACAGGAATTACTAGCACTATTGTTATCGTTAATGTTATTGTCAGTGAAGTGTGCTAGCAAGAGAGCACTGCTATTATTAATGTTATTGTTGTTATTATTACTGGTATTACTATTCACATTATTATTCAACATATAAGAGTTATTGTTACTATTATTTATATTGCTATTTATATTTATTATTATTATTATTAAGGCATCTCACCTTTTCACGCTATCATTTATTTCTCCATTTATTCATTATTATCAGCCAGTATTTCAATTCTTGTTTGACCATCAGTTTACTTAGGGTCAATTTCTCTTATCTACCTTCCTCTCTCTCCCCTTGCTTCTGCCTTCCTCACCCTTTCACCCTGTGTTTACCATTCCATTGACGAATTCCCCTCCCACATAGATACCATCTCCCCTTTCGTATCCCTTAAATTCTTCCATCAATCACTCTTCCTTCCCTTTCACTGCAAATTTCATATTTTTTTTCTCCTGTCTTCCATTACGCCTCTCCTTCATTCAATGGTGCGTGTGTGCGTGTGTGTGTGTGTTCTATCACAGTAGAATGGTTGAAGCCAGATAGACAGTTCACCCGCCCCCTTATAAGTGTGTTTCGTTCTCGTATAAGTGCATAATTACTCCCACAAGTTATTATTTTTATCTCGGGTGCATATTCACGCCTTTTAATGTATGTCTCCTAGTAATGCATTTTTTATCCCGTGTGTGCATTTCTCCAGTTACACTTTCTCTCTAATAATTGAACTTTCTCTATATAAAGTTCATTGTTTCATTCATCCATGATTGTCGTTTCCCTCCACTCAATAAATTTTCTTTCCACAGAGTGCATCCCCTTTTCATTCAGTGCATCTCTTCTTTAATCGGTGCATTCCATCACCAAATTATGCATCCCCTCTTCAATCCACATACCCTCCCCAAAAGTATCTTCTCCTCCCATAACCCCATCTCCTCCCCACAATGACCATCCTCCCATGGCATCCTCTCCCCCCATCCGTGATAGGATCTCATCCTCTCTAATTACCTCCACTCCAGAGGTTATCTGTTTCTCAACCTGTGTGTGTGTGTGTGTGTGTGTGTGTGTGTGTGTGTGTGTGTGTGTGTGTGTGTGTGTGTGTGTTGTCTACACCAGAACCTGCGTCTCTGACTAGCAGTGTATATATTTCTGTATTTATGTGTGTGTGTATATTTTGTACAGCTGCACGTGCGTGTCTCACTTCTATTGTGTATATATATATATATATATATATATATATATATATATATATATATATATATATATATATATATATATATATATATATATATATATCACAACTATTTATACATTCTGCTTATCGTCTGACACCTACTGACAGATGGACACCACGGCAGAATCAGAAACAGTCAGTGGCAGTAGGATACAGGCTGAGATTGTGTCAGGGAAGGAGAATATTACTCAGTAACACATAGAGAGAGACAGACAGACAGACAGACAGACAGAGAGAGAGAGAGAGAGAGAGAGAGAGAGAGAGAGAGAGAGAGAGAGAGAGAGAGAGAGAGAGAGAGAGAGAGAGAGAGAGAGTAAAATGAAATCTAAGATCTTAGAGAGACAGAATACTGAAAAGTCACTTAAAGAGAGATACGACAATAAAAGCATTTAGAAGAGGCAAAAATAGAAACAAATTCACAAGATAAAACACAGATAGAATTAAGGTAGAGAAAATGCACAGAATCAATCAGATTAGATTCTGAAGGATGAACATGTATAAACGGAATTCCAGCTAATAAAACATAGACAGAAAGTCTACACAAAGATGAAAGTAATTGCAAAAAAAACTAGACGGCGACAAAGCAAAAAATCAGATTACAACCAGAGAGAGGGAAAAGAAGTGATAGAAAACCAAAGAGATAGATTAACAGAAAAATCGGATAAAAACGAGAGAGAGTGAGGGAAAAGCAAAACAGCGTGTGTCCTTGTTATGACGTGTTTACACTGAGAGGTCAACAAACGTAGCCCCAGCGAAGTAAACTGCCACTACACCATTCCTCTTAGACCCACTGCCCCGCCTCCCTGCCCCGCCTCCCTGCCCCGCCTCCCCTATCTCTCCTCCCCTACCCAGCCACCCCTACTCGACCTCCCCTATCCCGCCTCCCCTACCCTGACTCCACTACCCCGCCACCCCTATCCCGCCACCCCTTCCTCGCCTCCCCTACCAAGCCTCCCCTACCATCCCTCTCCGGCCATCTTCCCTCCTCCCCCTCTCACAATTTACAATCGACACACATTTGGGCGTCTGATAGATTACAATCGCCTCGTACACATCCCAGCAACTAGACTCGAATAGTAAACACTGTATTGAACTTTAGCAGAAGTCTTATCGCCTGTTCTTTCTCTATTTTTTCTATCTCTCTCTCATATTGAGCTCCTCCTTTTGGTCATCCCAGCTAGAACAGTCAACGGACATATTTCACGAGTTGAACTGAAATGATAAACAGCGAAATTAACTTATATCAAAGTTTAAACGTCCTTCCGTCAGTCTGTTTCCCCTTTTCTCTGTGTCTCGTCTCATTCTCCCGCTGCTGTCATTGACTTTCCGTGTTGGTACAGTCTCTCGTGGGGGTCCCAATTGAGACATTTGTCATGCATGAATTATAGATATGAGGACGTGGTGGCATGCGTGTGATACATACCCGAGACCACACCTAATGTTGCCCTCACACCACGAAAGTAGACGTATGGCAGTCATGCGTGAGGGTATCGGTTATCCAATTGAGTCATAAATCATGCATTATACACTTCTTAAATATACGACCTGGTCATGAGCTGTAACCAAACACAGGCAACGAGCAGCCACTTAGGGAGAATTTATGTCTCTATTACCGTGGATAATCAGGTGGCATATCTAATAGAATCATGAATCACTAGAATATTAAAAAAGACAGAGAGAGAGAGAGAGAGAGAGAGAGAGAGAGAGAGAGAGAGAGAGAGAGAGAGAGAGAGACAAAAATGTTCTCTTATTTATAGTCCCCATAAAACGAGGTCAATAACACGTAACCGACAATCGTAGTGGATATAAACAATACGTGACTCAAATAACACAGGTCATATCTTTCCCTCACACGTGTCGGAATATTACAAAAAACAAACAATCAAAATATCTATCCACATTGGCTCTTAAGTAACACTAAGAGGTAATATGTTAGTATTGATGGCAACTACCTGTAATTAAGAGAGCTGGTTGTACGTGTATAAAATACATCCCAAAATGATGACATGTTAATATATATTTCACCTCGGTAATGTAGTTCTGGATTTGTTATGCTAGAAGGAACACAAGACTCGTTTAGTGGATGATAAAGAGTTTTAATTAAGGTGTGGTTATTGCTGCTGTCATCGGCCTACCGTTTACCTTTGTCTTGTGTTTTCTTTTGTTTTGGGGGATGATTAAACTATAGATATAAATAATAAAACAATGCGATGGTAAGAACAATTATAAACCTTCTCACGACGTCATGGTTTAATATATACAATGTGGTACTTAATAGCTTATATGGTAATGGTAAGTTAATGAACTGTTTTAGATTATAAGGAATTATTCTTTAATTGTTGGGTGATGTGTACGATACTAACCTCCCGAGTACATTAAATTAGCATATAGAGTAAGATATCTAATCCCCTTGAGTACGATGACTTAATTTCCTTGAGTACAGTTGTGTCTTAACTTTCTGTATACGATGGCAATGTATTCAGTGGTTTAAGATGCAAAAAAATACAATCCCTAAATCTTACTTGTTATTGTCCTCTTGCAAGCAGTTCCATGTGCATATATATGAATCTATTTTGCATGTTGGTGCATTTATATATGGACGCGACCATTTCCACATTATTTCCACATAGATCTTCAGCTATAGGATGAAAATACAGAATAGTTCGTAAATTTTATGTACAATATAGATAAGAATATATAGACATAAATATTATTTCCAAGAACGATATAATTCTCCCCTCACGTCACCATCTCAACAGACACCAATCATGAGCAACACATTACACACACACACACCCACACCCACACTACACACTACACACTACACACACTATACACTACACACACACACACACACACACACACACACACACACACACACACCACACACTACACACTACACACTATACACACACACACACACACACACACACACACACACCCACACACACACTACACACTATACACTACACACACACACACACACACACACTACACACATACTATATATACCACATAACCAGCAATTTATTTTATACGTGGGCAGTTAATGATAAAATAGATGGATGAAAATGACCCTAAATCACACTATAGAAATACCAATCTATACTGGTTTATGGTCCATAAAATAGCATTACGGGGAGAGAATATCGAAGGACGAAGTGGGGAGGAGGTGAGAGGGGTGGGGAGGGAGATGGGGAGGTGAGGTGGGGGGGTGATATGACCTGGGTGATGGGTTTTACCAACGCCTCCAGGGGACGCCACACATTGTCTTCAGCAACTACGTGTAGACAGGTGGTCATGGGCGTTGGTAGGTGACGGCAGTAGCTCCGGGGTAGATGACGGTGGAGGAATAGAAAATTGAATGCACAGTTGAGGGAGGAGGAGGAGGAGGAGGAGGAAGAGAAAGGGGATGAAGGTGTTACTTTGCATGGCAGGAGAACAAGATTTGGGAAGAAAGAAGGACTTGAATAATAGGATGGAACAGGAGAATAAGGAGGGATAAGGAAGAGAAGATCTTGGAGGGACAAGGACCTGGATCAATTAGAAGGAGCAGCAGGAGGAGGAGGAGTAGGTTAAAATTAATGTGGTAGGTAGAAGGTGGCGGCAGGGGAGGGGCTGGAGGGAGGGGCAAGGGGGCGGAGTGGGAGGGGTTGGAGGGAGAGGAGGGGGGGATGGTAAGAAGGTGATTGTTAGATATGAAAGGTAATGGATGATTATACAGGAGAGACGGGCAATTATGGACCAAGATGAAATTAGAGGGACAGGAGATTTGAGGAGGAGGAGGAGGAGGAGGAGGAGGTGCAAGAGGAAGAAGATGAAGAGTTGTAGGAGGAGGAGGAGGAGGACAAAGAATAAGGAGAAGAGAAGGAAGAAGGGGTTAAATAATGTGAAGAAAAGGAAAGAAGAAGGGGTAAGATGAAGAAAAGGAATAGGGAGAAAGTGAAAAAATGACGGAGGAGAAAGAGAGGACAGGTGGAAAAAGGGGGATAAGGAAGAAGAGCAAATTGAAGAGAAAAGAAGTAGGGAGATAATAAAAAAAAAAAAGATGAGGCAGAAGAAGATAAGTAATAACAATAATATGAAGTGAAGGAGGAAGCAGAAAAAAGGGAGGGGGAAAGAGAACAAGATGGAAGAAAATAAACCAAATTGAAAAAGGTGAGGACGGTGGTGGTTGTAATGGCGGCAGTGATTACCAAGGACTAAGGGAAAGGTGTCGCCAGGTAGAGAAGATTAACCAGGTAGAAGGTGAAATCACAATGGCCGAGTGGAAGAGTTGGAATATTCCTGGAAGTGGAAAGGAAGAAATGGATGTTGAGGATAGAAGGGAAAGAGGGATGGAATGGGTATAGAGGTGACGAGGAAACTGGGGAAAAGGTGGAATGGGCGGCTGATATTAGACAGGTAATGGAATAGAAGTGATGAAAGGTGTTATAACAGAGGGTAACGCTTGTTGGGTAAGATAGCAGATGACTGAGAGGATAAATTGAATGTCTAGTCACCTGAGAATATTTGCTGAATAAATTGGGAGGAAACGTAGCTCAGTGGGAGGCAAAGATAGAAAAGTTGTATAGCAAAAGACTACGAGAAGCTGTACAGTATAGCAAGAGGAAAGGGGAGTTGTATAGCAAGAGATAGATGGAAACTGTAGAGCATGATGTCAAGGGAAGTTGTATAGCAAGAAGAAGAAAGACGATTATTTGACACCTGAAGTAACTTAGGAACTACAGGTGGACTATTTAGAAATTGGGGATTTGATAAAACCAGGAGGTTGTACTTGATAACTTAGGTAGGTAGCCTGTAGTTAGGAAAGGGTAGTCTAGGGAAAGGTAGCCTGAGGTTAAATAGCCTGAAGGTGAAACAAGGTAGACAAGGGAAAGCCTTAAGTTCCCCAGGATAAGATATATATTGATTTACCTAACGACTAAACATAAAGTATCACTCGCCTAGGAAAAAATAACACACACAGGTAGATAACATACAAAAGTAAACAATACCTGACCTTTAAGTAGATAATCGTGAATATAACCCGGGAATAAAGTAAGTGTTAAGTAAAGGGTTAATTATACCATGTCTCCTGTAATTAGAGATTCATTATGCCATAAACGATAATATTGATACCTGTGAATGCTAATTAGCATGTCACATGTTTCTTAGCCATGGCGGTTATTGATATGCTAATAAGGTATAAAGTATTGCCATGTACTTAATTAATTTCTCATGCATTCAGACCTGTGCTGTTATCGACAAATTGCTGTAATTAGTATTTTGTTTTTCTTGATATTCTAATCTTTTTTTGTTCCGTAGTGTTTTGTTTTGTTCTTTAGCTTATAGTTAGTTAAAATACGAGGGAATTTTGTTCCTATGGGTGTCATATATAAAGTATTATCTATTTATCTCTTATCTTTGCCTCTCATCTCTGTTTATCTAGGGTGGAAGAAAGGGGTATAGGAACATTAAACAAAAGGAGGAAATAGTAAGGAGAATAATGAAGGACAAATAAAACAAAATACCATGAAGGGGATAAGACAACGTGATCAGTATATAAATAATACATCTACCTCAATAATTCCAGTTATTAATGTTTGTTGCTGTTGTCGTCAGTAAACAGTGAAAACCTTAAAAAGCGTAAAACATTTCTCGTCTTTTTCTCCTAACAAATGTGAGTTTTCCAGTACCTCGACAAAAAACAAAAAAAAAACACACCGACTAAGTTTAGGAGAAGAAGGAAGAAGAAAAAACATGACATACGATTGAAAGAAGGAGAGAGAAGGGAAAAAAAGAGTAAAAGGAGAGGAGTAGAAGAAAGTGGAAGTCACAGGCCCCTGCTGGACTAGTCCTCATGACGGATTTATTCTTCACAGCCAAAATTTTGTTCTCGTGTTACGTGGTGGTGGCACGAGAGCGCCTCCTTCTCACGGCAGGGCCACAGCTTCCTTCATGCATGGGGGGAGGGAGGGCTCTTGACTCTAAAGTGGAGGATGCCGTGACCATATCTCGGAGGCTGTGTGCACGTTGGCCAGATCCTCAAGACAGCGGGGTTTATGACTCCAGTGTTTGGTGGAGGTCTTAGTGTAGGGGTGGGGGTGGAGGAAGTGGTGGTGTAGGATGGTGGTGGAGGAAGTGGTGGTGTAGGATGGTGGTTGAGTAGGATGGTGGGGGTGGAGGGAGTAGTGTGGTGTTAGGAAGGTGGGATGGAGGGAATGGGTGAGGTGTAGGATGGTGTATTAAAAGCTATAGTTGGAAAAGTGACTGTAAAATAAGAGGTTGGTGATATAGGACAATGGATGATAGTGGGGGATGGGGAGGGGGGGGGAGGAGTTAGAGGTGGTAATAGTAAAAAGGAATAGAATAAAGGGAGCTGAAGGATGGGGCTGGTCGTTGGAGGATGGTGCAGTAATGTAGGGTGAAGAGAGAGAGAGAGAGAGAGAGAGAGGTACAATAACATGATTGGTAGTATTTTCTGATATTATAGGTGGTACTTGTTATTGATAATAGTGTTAAAGGAGATGGTATTATATGTGGTGATATTATAGGTCGTAGTGCTATAGGTAACCGTGTTATGGTCAGGTGGTCAGGTGATCATGGAGTGGAGAGGAAGAAACCCTCTATTATATGTACCAGAGTGGAAGTGGTGGAGGAAGGGTTAGGCAGGGTCAGGTTGTGGAGGCTGGAGGAAATAGATGGAAGTTGAGGAGGTGGAATAGACGGTAGAGGCTTTAGGAGTGAATTAAACCGTCCCAGTAAAAGAAAAGGTGTGTGTGTGTGTGTGGGATGGAGGGGGGTGAGGTAACGTGAGGGGTGGATTGGTCACTGTAATTAAAGATTAATACAGGTGGTGGTGGTGGTGGTGGTGATTGTTGGGGGTGGTTGGGTTGGATCTCGTGGTGGAAGTAGATGTGGAGGATGGGGGGGGGGGGGGAGATACACCTAAGTAACATACATGATGGATATTGAGGTGGATTAATGAGGAGGAAGGAGGTAGTGATAAGAGTTGGATCAGGTGGTAAGAGGCAAGGTGTAGTAGAAGTGCTTTGGTTCAACAAAGTAATGAATGAGGTAGTGGAACAGGGAGAGGATCTTCATGGTGAGGCTGAAAGAATTGAAGGAAGGATAGAAAAAAGGAGGAGGAAAGACAGGTCAAGGGGGAATGGAGAGAGAGAGAGAGAGAGAGAGAGAGAGAGAGAGAGAGAGAGAGAGAGAGAGAGAGAGAGAGCCCAGAAAGATGTGTGAGGCCCCTGGGCTGTTCCCTCCGGAGGACATAACCTGCCTGGGGGGAAAGAAAAATCACGAAAGGAGGATTTAGCCTGTCTTCTCTTTCTCCTATTTCCTATATACGTTTGTCCCCCTCCTGTTTCTTGTGGACTTTAGGAGACCGAGAAATACCGGACCTTGTATTTATCGTTGAGTATTTTCAGACCTGTGTTGTCGTGGCTGCAGTTTATGTACGTATTGTATAGGGAAGGGCGCCGTGAGATGCTGTGGGTGGGGAGATGTGTCAGCCCTCACCTGTGATAAGTGTTAATCTACCTGTATGTTTGAGGATGGATTGTGGTTAGCTGTTGTTGTCAGAAAAATTAGTGAATCCTATTTCTGATGAATAGACTGAGTGGGTGAATCATAAGGAGAATAAATTATTAAACGACCGAGTTAATGTTTTGACTGACAGAATGGCTGATTAACTGAATAAATGTATGAGTGAATGATTTACTCACTCACTCACTCATTGATCTATTAACTGACTAACTGACACGGAAGACATTTTGATGAGTACGAACTGACGCAGCTTATTGTCGATCCGTGGGAGCAGATAAGATCCTTGGCTTTAAGGTAAATAATTCATAGTATGGTTAATTTATGTCAGGATATGTAGTGAAAAGAGTTAATGGTACTGATCTAAAAATGTACTAAATCACCTATCGAAAGTTGTAGATGATGGTGTGTGTGTGTGTGTGTGTGTGTGTGTGTGTGTGTGTAAAAATAAGTTCAGAATTTGCTGATCATGGTAATCAATATCTAGTGAATAGCGTCAGTACATATAGGTGGGAGGGTTGACAGGGGGGGGGTCGGGGTTTGGTCAGGGGACAGGGATTATAAAGGGGCGGGGGAACTCGTTAATCCTTGCACCCAGAACCTAATCTGACACAATTTAACTTAACCTAACCTATCCGTAACCTAACTTAAACAACCTTACCTTAAGATAAGCTAACTTAATCTATAATTAGACTACACTTTAACATACCCATAAACTTAACCTAGCCTCACCTAACCCAACCTAACCTGAACTAATTCGAGGATTTTAAGGATGAAAATTTAGGTCCGTGTCCAAGTCCGTTGTTATAATATTATGCCCCTCCGGATCCGGGCCAAATACGGTATCTCTTAAATCCTCTACAAGTGATGTTTTTCCTGTCATTAACGTGATGATGATTGGGTCGGCACCGCCAGGGTTACGATATATCACCTAACTGCATGTGGGGAGTCGCTCCTGGCCGTCCTACTCTTGGTGATAAATGAGGAAAAAATACAATAATCGTTATGGAAATTTACGTTTTATGTTTTAACTTGATTTGACGATAATCTTACGTGGATTTACTTTGATGTTGTATTGAGGATTTACTGAAGATCGTGTGTAGATTATTGGTTAATATTATTCTCGGGATTTATTTTCGAATATCTTGAATAATTGCACCTGGAAATGAAGAGTAATTATGCCCTAATTAATGAATAATTACACACGGATTAATTGAATCTCCCGTCTCGGCTCAAGAATTATTGTACCCAAATTTACTAAACCTTGCAACCGGATTCACGAATTATTTTCCAAAAAAAAAATCGGATTTACGGAAAATTTTAATCGGAATTAGTAACGAATATCGTCAACAAATACTAACAACTCTTACCGGCATTTGCATACGTTGCATTTAATTAATTCCTCACTGTATATCATCAGAATTACCTAAATACCTCGAATATGTCACATGCAATGTAATAAATGTCTCTCCTTTAATCATGAGAATTTACCTCAAGTTTTTTTTTAGTATCGTGTTAATGTTGGTGAGTGTGTAAAATGTGGTGTTTATAAATAGGAGTGATAATGATAGCAAAATAGTACTTATATTAGAAGTAGGGATAGTAGTAGTCATGCAGTACTTTTTGTAGTAATAGTAGTAGTAACAATAAGAATGGTATTAGTAGTGGAAGGAATGGTAGGAATACATATAGTCATAGTAGTAGTAATAGTTCTTAGTAGTATTGAATGTTTATGGCAGTATTGTTTTTATCAATAGCAATAATAATGTTAGCAACTGAAATACTCATAATAACAAATGTTAATAGGACAACAGGTCATGAAATTAAAGTATGTAATGACCAAAGTTCGAAAAAATATAGGCCTATACAAATTATAACTTTTACCATCTTTGTAAATATCACCGATAAAGAATAAATAATAAAGAAAACAATAATAATAATAATAATAATAATAATAATAATAATAATAATAATAATAATAATAATAATAATAATAATAATAATAATAATAATAATAATAATAATAATAATAATAATAATAATAATAATTAAAGTCATAATATCTATGTACAAGAATAAATTAAGGAACAAAAAACTAAAACAACCCAAAGATTATTCACCATCAAGAAAGAGAACAGAAAACATAAGACACAATACAGGGAGTAAAAAAAACACCAGGAGGGCTCCAATGTAAACAGAACTCTATGGTTTGGTGTGTTTACATAGCAATTTACACGTATATCCCATGGACTGTAAAATGGATCGGGCGTATGTGGTGGTGGGCCAATGATGTTATTATCGGGTCAAGCACACGCATATAACCAAAGACTTTTCGTGCCTCTAACTGGTGGTCTTGTTAACCCACCCATCAATTACCTGACATTACCTCAAACGATCACAGTGGCGATAAATCTCTCGTCTCTTGCAATTAGAAGGCTGCTCTAGCTAATTCACAATGGAGAGAAATTGGAAAGCACAGATTTAGAGCCATATGTTTTTATTTTTCATGCATGATACTGGTACCAAAACTATCGGTGTGTAATTTTTTGTGTGTGTGTGATGTGGTGTTGTACCTTCTGGAATTGTTGATTTCGTTCCTATTTTTGCTTTTGTTTTGCGTCTTAAGTATCTCTACCTCGTTGTTCTTGCCTCTGTTTCTCTTCACGTATCTATTAATCGTTATTCTTGCCTTTGTTTCCCTTCCTTGTACCTCGTCTGGGCCATATTTGCTTTTGTTAACCATCATTGTATCTTTTCTTCTCTGTTCTTATTTGTTTCTTATTATTGTAGCTCTTCTTCTCTGTTTAATTCCTTCATTTCTTGTGTTTGTTTTCTCCACCTGTTCATTTTCTTTAATGTGACTTTGATATTCTTCTTCATACCTTCTATATCACTTATTTCTCCTTTATTTCCTTTATTTTCATCTGTAATTACGTACTGTGTTGTTTGTTTGTCTCTTCTTCCGTAATTACTATCTATTTTCTAAGTCTTTCTTGTCTTCTATTTATTTTAGTTTTTTGCTGATTTATCTCTATTTTCCTCCTGTTTATCATTTTAGTTTTTATTTCTTTGTGTTACTCTACATTTTCTTTCTTTATCTTGTTATCAGTTTTCCTCTCCTTCATCAAATTCCCAATTACTGCCTTTTATGCCATCTTATCAATCTTCTATTGCTAATTATTACGTTTTATATTTTGTTACTAATCTTTATTTCCTTACTAATCCTTACTTGTTTATATCTCCTTACCCATCTTTTCTTATGTTCTTTATTCTCTTCCCAATCATTAGGTTTTATAATTTATCTTGTACCAATCTGTTCCTTACTGATCATCATTCCATTTTTATCATCTTGTTACCAATCATCACCCTCTTTTATCTTGCTTCCAATCTATCCTTTATTTTCTTTAACTGTTTTGTACTCAGTATTTACAATAATTATTTTGTTGTTCTGTTTTTCATTCTCTTCTCTTTATTCCTTCGTCTCCTTCTCCTTCATTTATATCTACTATCCTCCTCCATTTCATCCTCCTGTTGTATCTCTTTCTACTCTTCTTCCTTCGCTACTTCCTCTTAGTTATCTTCCTCCTTCGCTTCCCTTTATCACATGCCACCTCGTCCTCCTTCTGTTCCTCTTCTTCCCCGTCCTCTTTCTCTTCTTCTTTTATCCTTTCTCTTCCTTCTCCACCTCTTCCTCTACCTACTTCTGCTCCTCCTCCTCTTCCAAGCCCTCCCGTTTCTCCATCTTCTCCACCTCTTCTTCTACCTACTTCTCCTCCCTCTCCTCTTCCTCTTCCTCCTCCTCTTCCTTCACCTCCTCCTCTTCCTCGCGGAGCACCTGCCAACCTTGAGCTAGTCCTCAGCGTCCTGGTGATCGGGGTAACATAGTAATCTTCCTGGTCGTTATCCTCGTAATTCTAAGCTAAGGGTTCCTCAGTCTTCAATTATAGTTCTACGAGACTGAAACCCCTTCTCAATCCCCCCCCCCCTTTCTTAACCCCTTCCAACCTCCTCCCCTCTTAACCCCCTTCTAACCCCCTTCCAATTCCTCCTGACCCCCCTTTATCATAATCCCCTTTCCACCTCGTTCATTTCGTCCTAACCCACTTTTACCGTTGTCCTAGCACCATTTCCCTTCATCCTAGCGCCCATTCCAAGTTCTCATTCCCCATCGTTAATTCGAACTCCCTTTCCCACTTATTTTCCCTTTATCCTAATCCCTATTCCAAGATCTACTTCCCTCTCATCCTAACTCCCCATTCTTAGCCTTCTCCATCCATCTGTCCTAACCCCTTCCCTGCCCCCCCCTCTCATTCTATCCTCCTACCTCTCTATTTATCCCTACCCCCTTTCCACATCCTCCCTCTCCATCTTAACCTCCATACCAACTCCGTTACTCCCACACTTGCCCCATTTCTTCCTAAGGATACATCACTCCTCCTCCTCCTCCTCCTCCTCCTCCTTCTATTCCTATTCCTCTTCCCTCTATCCTCCTCCTCCTCCTCCTTCTATTCCTCTTCTCTTCTATCTCCTCCTCCTCCTCCTCCTTCTATTCCTATTCCTCTTCCCTCTATCTCCTCCTCCTCATCCTCCTTCTCCTGACAAACACAAAGACACAAAGACAGACAGATACGCGCGCTCATGCAGATAATTTCAGTGCTTACCCAATCACCCATCCACCCTTACACACACACACACACACACACACACACACCACCCACGTGTCTTTCTCTCCCAATCACTCTAACAAACACACTCTTTATCCATCCCTCTTTTCTTTCTTCCTTTTTATCTATCTCTTTCCCTCCCTCTGCCTCTCCTTCCTTACGGTGCCAAACCTCTCAATTATCGGTAACGTATTCATTGTCAGAACCCGATATTTACCGAGATATCTGCCCCCCAAAACTGAGTTCCCTTGACGACGTGTGAGTGAGGGCGTCATATAACCTGCTCATCCATCACTCTTGACAGCATCTACATCTTCCTTAACTGTGTCAGCAAATCCGGATACCTCGCAAACCCATCGGGATTTTAACTCTTCCTCTGCTGAGTGTAAGAGCGTTCGTAAAAAGCCCAAGTTTTAACCACTTGCTTTGTCCTCTGACCCTGGTGGTATTTAAAAGGGGGAGGGGATTTGTGTGTGTGTGTGTGTGTGTGTGTGTGTGTGTGTGTGTGTGTGTGTGTGTAACCACGCTCGTGTATGTAAAGTTTTGGATGGAAATATTAAGATTGATATAATTAAATATAGGCAAATTAACTCCCTAATATATAAATTAATTAAACATTAGACTAAAGGAGGAGGTATTATAAAGAGAGAACAAAACACAAAGACAAAAACTAACACAATAAATTATCCAAGAATGAAGAACATCCACCATCAGTTAATTACACCTCGTAAATTCACATAATGACGCAAGATGAATTACAACGTGAATTTAATTGATAAGAGAATATCATTAAATCTTAAGTACTTGCTAATTAACATAACTGACATCCTCTAATTGCTCTCCATCACCTTAAGTAACATCTCCATCGCCTTAAGTAACATTTCCATCACCTTACGTAACATCTCCATCACCTCAAGTAACAGCTTCATCTCTTTAATTAACATCTCCATCACCTCCAGTAACAGCTTCATCTCTTTACGTAACATCTCCATCACCTCAAGTAACATCTTCATCACTTTAAGTAACATCTCCATCACCTCAAGTAACATCTCCATCACCTCAAGTAACATCTTCATCACACTCCCTTCTGAAAAATCACATCAGTAAGTTAAAAAAAAAAACTAATTAATAGTTTCACATAGATCGTTTCTTGTCATTATTATTAATACAAATATTTAAAAAAACGGGGAAAATGTGTCATTAATGATATTTAGTTCTCAAAACGCCATAGCAACACCAAATTGATTGTGGAATTGATTCATTTATATAAGTTGTAAATTAGCGGTTTTATGAACAATATATACTAATTAAAACATAACAATTAGTGAGCCTGAATATAACATAGGATTCCATATCAAATTGTAATTATTTTTTCTGTGTATGAGGCATTATACATAATCCATGGATTAAACTGTCGGATTTCATTAACAAATCCATATTCAATATAGCTAATGAATTGCCTCCACTAAGTTAAAACAAATATTATTTTGCTAATAATAACATTAACTGATACCAAAGCGTTGAGTCAGACATTATGATCAGTCTTAAAAGCAACTCCCACTGCCAAGAACTGTTAAGTATATGAGATGAGGTTAGATTAGGTTAGGTTAGCGTTTGGGTGTTCAATCTTCAGGTGATCTAACACTATTTCAAAACAAAACTTGAGTATAAAACCACATAATTTAATTAAAACACTTCTTATAATATTAAAATAAAAACTACTTGTATTCATTTCGTATTTGTTTTAGTGTTATAGGTCGTTAAAATGACATAAAAGAGTGACAACTTTTTTCTTTACTTACGAACACTGCTTCTTGTTTCCCCGGGCGATATACTAAGTTCCTATACATAACATCAGTAACATCATCTTCAGGAGGATAACCAAAGCTATCCACTCCTGAAGGCGCTGTCTCCTGCCTCTCTTGTACTGTAAGGGATCTTGAGTATAATGTAAACACCTGAAAGTAAGATATCAGGGTTAGACTTGAAACACGAGCTGCATTAAGACGGTAAAGTAACTGGGGCAATAAGATTAAAAATATATGCGTTCGACCATTGATATCGTCACGTATGATTGAAAAAAAGACCGAATATCAGTCAATAAATCTAAATAAATGTAATTAACACGGAATAAGACGAGATATAAAATGAGTCTTCATAAAACTAAGATTAAATTAATTAAAACTTTAAATATTAAACTCTCTTGTCGGCTTGGTTTTTATTTCTTAAACCAAACTCGTACGATGAAATTTCACCATCAATACCACCACACCGTTGAGGTTCTTCACTAAGTTTTATCCACATTAATTTTATAGATCAAGCATCTCGTTATCTAATCAGATAAGCCGCGTCCTGATGGCGCTACAATTCTGGGCTGAGGCTCTTCCCATGATGTCTAACGGAGGAGGTAGACGAGAATGGGGAGAGAGAGAGAGAGAGGAGGAGGAGAAAATGAGAGAAAGGAGAAAAGTAATAAGGAGATGACAGGAGGTAAAAAGGAGAATTGAAGAAAGGAGTAGAAGAAGGAGGGTGATTGGAAGACGAAAAAAAGGAGATGAAAAGGGAAAATAGAAGTGAATACGATAGAGACAGAGGAAGAGTGGGCATAGACAAGGATAAAATTTGTTTACATTCATGACAAACAAGAGAATTCACAGGCACCTGGAAATCACGAGACAGAAGAAGAAGAAGAAGAGAAGAAGAGAAACAGAACAAACAGAAAAATGAATGAAGAATGCAAGAAAAAAACGGGAAATATGAAAAAAGACAAAATTTACGAAGCAAAAGAGAATAAAAGAAACAGAAGAGATGGAGAAATACAGAAGGAAGACAAACGAAAACAAAAGCAACAAAAGAAAAAAGGTTGATATAGCAGGAGAGAATTGGAAGGAAGAGAGACGAAAAGGAAAATTGCAATTAAGATAATGTTAAGTAAAACCAAGCATAAACTTGCCCACAGTGACTCTCAACCACAAGTAACAAGCGTTCTTATGTCCCTATCACACAGAGGCGGGAATGTTGCCATCGTGGTTTTCTTGCGGTAGGGAGGGAGGGGAGGAGAGGGATGGAGTGCCAGGGAGGAGGAGGAGGAGGAGGAGGAAGAGGGCAGGAAGGGAGGAGGAAATAGAGGTTGGAGGAGGGTAGGGGAATATGGAGGAGGAATAAGAGCACAGGAGAAAAGGAGGAGGAGGAGGGGAGGAAGACGTTGGAAGAGGAAGGTTGTGAAAGGAAAGGGAGGAGAGGAAAGAGGACAGGAAGGCAGGGGGAGGAGGGCAGGGAAGGAGAAAGGTGGGTGGGTGAGGAGAGAGAGAGGAAGGGTGAGAGAGTGAGAGGGAGGGTAATGTGAGGTGGTCCGGGGGAGAAAAAGGAAGAGCAAGAAAGGGTGGGAGGTGGGTGGAGGTATGGCAAAAGGGAAGGAGAAGGAGGAGGAGGAAGAGGAGGGAGGAATCAAGGTTTGTATACTACATTTAGAAAGGTAGCAATTCCTCTTACAAACTGTTATGACTGCCATGATTAATGGTCTTCACGCCGGGAGGGAGGGAGGAAGGAGGAGGCACGACGGGAGGAAGGGAGGAGGCACGGATGGAGTGGAGGAGGATTGGAAAGGGGGACGAGGAGTGGATGGAGAGAAGAGAGAGAGGGAGAAAGGAAGAGGGATGGAGAGGTGGAAACGGGGGAGAGAGGATAGTAAGAGGAAAAGGTTAAGAGAATAGAAGGAGAAGAGAAGAAGGTGGGAGAGAGGAAGAAGTGGTGGGAGGAGAAAGGTAAAGGGATGGAGGGGAGGTGGTGGGGAAGAGGAGGGGAGAGGAGGGAAGGGGGGGGGGGCAGAACGAAGAGATGGGGGAAACAAAGGATAGAAATATGTGCTTGTTGTGGTTCTTGTACGAGAAGGAGAAATAGGAGGAAAAAGAAGAAAAAATGAAGAGGGGGTGAAGGAGAGGGAGGCAGGATAATAAGAATGTGAAAGATAAACCATAGGAATAAGAATAACCGAGAAGAGCTAGGAGAGGAAAAGGAGGATTATATACAAAACAAGATTAAGAAGAACTAAAGAGAGAGAGAATGAAAATGAAACGAGAATGGAGAATAAGAAAGAGGAGAATGAGATAGAAAAAATAATGAAAGTAAACATTGTGATAACGTGGAAGAGGGAGAGAGTGAAGAATGAATGAAAATGGAACAAGCGAAGGAAGATGGGAAGGACTGAGGAAGAGAACGGAGAGGTAGGGAGAACTAAAGAAAGAGGAACAGAGGAAAAGAGAGTAGAGAGAAGAATAGGAAGAATATACTGATAAGGAAGGATAAAACAGTAAACAGGAAGAATCACAAGGGGAAGTAAACAAGACGAATGAAAAGATAAGATGTAAGAGAATGAGGAGGAGGAGGGAGATGAGGAAGAAGAGGAAGAGGAGGAAGAGAAGGAAGAGGAATAGGGGAAGAAAGGGAAGGGGAGGAGCAGGAGGTGATGAGAAAAAAGATAATGAAGAGAATAATGCAGTCGTAGAAGGGGGTAGATGAGGAGGAGAAGGAAGGAAGAAGAAGAGTAGAAAAAAGGAAGAAATAGGCAGAAGGAAAGAAGAAGAAAATAAATAAAAGAGGAAGAAGAAGGGAAGAACATAATAAAAGATAATAAACAAGAATAACAGTGCTAAGGAAGAAGAGGGACAAGAGGAAGAAGAGTACAAACAAATAAATTGAAAGAACGTAAGACACCACAGAACATCCATTCGGGTGGAACTGAGAGGGAGGAAGTGTGGGTGAGTGAGAGGGCAAGAGGTGGTGAGAGGGGGAGGTGGTGAGAGGGCAAGAGGTGGTGAGAGAGGTGTGGAGGGCAGGAGGAGAGGGCAAGAGGTGTGAGAGGGGCAAGAGGTGGTGAGAGGGCAAGGTGGTGAGAGGGCAGGAGATGGTGAGAGGGTGAGAGAGGGCAAGAGGTGGTGAGAGGGCAAGAGGTGAAGAGAGGGGGAGGGGTAATAACGGAAGATATGGGCGGTAAGTGTTGTAAAGAGAGGGAGGGAAGAGTGGGAAGGAGGACGGGAGGAAAAAGGAAGGAGCAGGAAAGGAAGGGAGGGGATAATATTTGATGGGAATGAGAGAGAGAGAGAGAGAAAGTGGGAGTTGCGAAAGAGTAAAAAGGGAAAAATTAAGAGAAAGAGGATGTAAGAGGTAAAGAAGGAAGGAAGGAAGGAAGGAAGGAGGGAGGGAAATGAGAAGCTGTGTAGGAAAGAAGGAGGAAGGGAGGGAGGGAGGGAGGGAGGGAGGGAGGAAGTGACAAGAGAAGAGAGGGAGGGGTACAGGTAAAGAGACGAAGGGGGAGTGAAGAGAGAGAGAGAGAAGGGGTACAGGTACAGGAAAAGAGGGAGAAGTAGGAAGAGAGGGAGGAGGAGGAGGTAGGAGAAGGAGAGAAGAGAGAAAATCGATACACACCGAGTAAGACGTTGAAAATGGAGTTCAAAAAGAGGGAATGAAATATGAATTGGTGGTAGGAGAAGGGACAGGAAGGAAGAAGAGGAGGGAGAAGGAGGAAGAGAGAGAGAAAAAAAAGAATAGTGTGCCAGAGATGCTTGTATGTGGAGAAAGAGAAGCGACAAAACGGAACAGGAGAATAAGGGAGGTGTCAGAGAGGGAGAGAGAGAGAAAGAAAGAAAGAGAACAGGGAGGAGGAAAGAGAGATAGAGAGAAAGGGGCAAGGAATGAAAAAGGAGAGAGAGAAAAGGAAAATAAGTGATATGGAGAGAAAAACATGAAAAGATAGATATAAAAAGAGAGAGAAGGAGAGGGGGAGACAGAGGAAAGAGAGAAAAAGAAAATGAGAGATAGAGAGGGGGAAAGAGAGAAAGAGAGAGAGAGGGGACGATTCAGATTAGAGGTGAGCACGAATCAGGAACATTAAAGGGACTATGGCTGAGGGAAGCTTCAGGTGTCTGGTTTTAGAGGTGATGTAGCTAGGGCCTTCGCTGCTGTGATCATGGCCCTCGTTGCTGTGATCATGGCCCTCGGTGCTGTGATCATGGCCCTTGGTGCTGTAATCATGGCCCTCGGTGCTGTGATCATGGCCCTCGGTGCTGTGATCATGGCCCTCGGTGCTGTGATCATGACCCTCGCTGCTATGATCATGGCCCTTGCTGCTGTGATCATGGCCCTTGCTGCTGTGATCATGGTCCTCGCTGCTGTGATCATGGCCCTCGGTGCTGTGATCATGGCTCTCGCTGCTGTGATCATGGACCTCGCTGCTGTGATCATGGCCCTCGGTGCTGTGATCATGGCCCTCTTTGATGTGATCATGGCCTCTCTGCTGTCGCCATGTGTAACTCAATATCCCGTTTATGAAGGGTGTGGCCAACTGCGTCATTTACAAGAGTGTGGCCAACAGTGTCATTTACATAAGTGTGACCAATTGTTTCGTTTACTACGGGTGTGGCCAACTGCGTCATTTACATGGGGTGTGAACAACTGTGATATTTACAAGAGGTGTGGCCAAGTGCGTCGTTTACAAAGAATATGACCAACTACGCCGTTTACAGGGGAGGTGACCAGGCTCCGTTTACAAGAGATATGCTCAAGCTTAAGCTTAATTGTGCCGTTTACATGGTGCTTGGGGAAGAGGGAAAGGTTATTAACGAAGAAGGGGAAGACTTTTCAGAGGGGAGAACCGATTAGACTTAATAATAATAATGGCAATAATAATAATAAACAATACTACTACTACTATTGCTAATAATAATAATAATGATGATGATGATGATGGCGATAATAATAATAAAAAGGCAATAATAATAATAGTGAATGTAGTCATGACAAAACAAAAATAACGACTGTACTCTTTATGTAAGACGAAATGAAATGATACAAATTTTCACAAAAAAAACATCGACAACCTTTAGAGTGCACATATTTCTCCTGACCGCAGAGAGTACAATAAATAAGAAGACGGATTCAAGTTTCTGGTGGGGGGAAGACTCGGGCTGGGACGACCTGCACGTTTCTGGCATATTGGAGAAGCAGTTGAGGGTTGTGTTTCATACATACTAGGATAACAGAAACAGACGAAGACCTATCGAGTTTCACGAGAAATTTGAAAGCAAAGGAGAATAAAGGAGAACTTTTTTGGTGTGTGTTTTGTTGTTTTTCGTGACTAATCTGAGGCAGGTGTTTGGATTTTTTTTTGGGGGGGGGGGGATTTTGTTTCGTAAAATCCTGAAAACAGAAAATCCTTGTCGAAATACGAGAACCAAAACAAATATTTCCAACACCTGATATAAATATCTTCAGGTGACCATGAACTAACACCAACAATAATATGAAAACATCACCAATAGTATGAACATTGAACACAATATGAACTCACACCACCAAAGTCCATTCAACTTAAACTTTCATACACACACAAAAAAAATTCCCCAATCTTCAAGCATTACCAGACGAACATGCAGACATGCACTCGACTATAAAACCCATTAACTAACATTTAGGAATTTCTATACGTATCTATAAATGCCAATAAGTACAGGTATTAGCATTGATATCTATAAGGTCAAGGAGTTATCTGTGGAGGTGTTGGTATTCCCACGTCTGCAAAAGCACTATCAGGCTTGGGGGAGTCTTACGGGTCTTTCCGGCCAATGTACTGCTACGTATCTGCAGAGCTCTTTTACTGCCTTCAGTCACGACACTCGCCAGGGCAGAGCATTAACATAAGACCTCCATTAAATACTGCTAATCTCTCGGGCGTCTTGGAGTTATCTTAGTTTATTGGACTTTTATAATATTTCTTTGCAAATACTCACGCAAAAAGGACAGTATTTTGGGAGGGATTTTGGGAGAAATTTAATTGCTATCTGCTTGCTGGATTGGTTTGCATATAATAATTATTGTATTGGTAATTTGGATATATTTTATTCTTATTTTTCTTTTTAACCTATTTTATCACAAAATCTCTCTCTCCTCTTTGTTTTTCCTATAGCTCTATTCCTTATCGTCTTGTTTTATTGCTTTATTTTTCTTTATTGTACTGTAGTTACTTTTACGTTTATTACCGTTTGGTCAATATCTAGCTCATAAAAATATCATTCTTCATTAGAGGTTTTTCTCACTTGTCCAAATTTCTTCCTCACTTGTCCAAACATTCTCCTCACCTAACCAAACATTCTCCTCACCTAACCAAACATTCTCCTCACCTAACCAAACATTCTTCTCACCTAACCAAACTTTCTTCACACCTAACCAAACATTATTCTCACCTAACCAAACATTCTCCTCACCTAACCAAACATTCTCCTCACCTAACCAAACATTCTCCTCACCTAACCAAACATTTTCCTCACCTAACCAAACATTCTCCTCACCTAACCAAACATTCTTCTCTCCTAACCAAACATTCTCCTCACCTAACCAAACATTATTCTCACCTAACCAAACATTCTCCTCACCTAACCAAACATTCTCATCACCTACCCAAACTGTCTCCACACTTGCCTAAATTTTCCACTCATCTATCAGCATCTGTCGTGTCCCTCCTGTTCATCACCATTTCTCCTCTGTCTCTTGTACGCTTTGAGGAGATAATGAGCACATAAGAAGAGGGGAGAGAAAGTCGTGATTGAGGGTACACGCGATAAAGGACGAATAGGAGAAAAAATATGATTGAAATTCATAATTAGTCCAATGATAACATGACTTTCTTGGGTAGTAGTTCCTATGGGTTTTAGGGATAGCTTGGTGTCCTGATGTTATGTGTCTTAGTGATAGGACCTGATGTAGACTTCATTTAAATCAATAGTGTTTTTTTTTAATGATGTATATTTTTATCTGTTATTGGTACGTTTGTGTTCCTATCTGAAGACCGTACTCAGTAGCATAAGACTAACACATCGTACTACACAACCTGGTTTTCCTTTAGGCCATTCTTCATTTTCTGTCGGTTTTTTTTTTTATTCTTTAAGCTTTTTGTCTTTGTCGTGTCTCGGCTCCCAGGAGTTCCTGGAAGGGGATGGGAGGAGGAAGAGGACAAGAAGGTAGGAGGAGGAGGAGGTGGAAGGAAAGAGGGAGAAGGAAGAGGGAGAAGGAAGAGGAGGAGTAGGATTAGGAAGAGTAGATCTTCGGAGATGCTCGAAGGAAGAAGTGGAGGTTGGAGGTGGAGAAGGGGGTATACGTGGGTGGGGGGGTTTGTTGGGGGGAGTGGGGTGGTGGCTTGGGGTGATGGCAATCGGCGGAAACATAAGATCGAGGTAATGATCGTGCACTGAGGGTGAGAAGGTGGTGTATTATGTAATTGTTGGTAATGATGATTGGCATGATGAAGAGTGGAGCGATGGTGAAGATACGCGAGTGATAATGACAGTGTCCGGGGAAAATGATGAGGGTGATAGTGAAGGTCTCCAGCAAAAACCAGATGTAGGAGTGAGGAAAGGAGGACCAGGGACAGAGGGAGATGTGTAAGAGAGAGAGAGAGAAAGAGAGGGAGAGGGAGGAAAATGGAAAGGGAGGGATGATGTTTATGGAAATGGGGAGGGGGCGGGTTTAAGATGGAATAGATGGAAGGGAGGAGGGATAGGGGGGCTATTTTTTGACTTCTATTTTCTTTATTCTGTGTGGGGTTTTTTTTCTCTCTCTCTCTCTCTTCCCTTCCCCCTCTCTCCCTTTCTTCTTCTCTCTTCCCCCACCTTTCTCCATCCTAGTTGAAATAAGGAAGAGGGTAGAGTGAGGAAACGAGAGAGGCAAGGGTGACGAAGGAGAGATAAGGGAATGGAAAGAGGAGATAGAGGGAGAGGTCGTCGAGGAGGAGGAGAAGAAGAAGCGATGATGATAAATGAAAGAGAATAAGGGAAAGAGAGAGAGAGAGAGAAGGGGGAGGGGAACTAAGGAAATGACATGATAAAGATGGTGACAAGCAGATAGAGGACGAGGGGTAAGCATGATTACAGTGATGAAAATAGTGAGGTTGTGATGATGATGGTGATGAAGAGGTGAGAGGCAGCAAGAGACAGGTGATGATAAAGCATGATTGATCGCGGATGATGACGATGGTAATGACGATGATGATGATGGTGATGATGATGGTGATGATGGTGGTGGTGGTGATGGTGGTGATGGTGATGGTGATGATGGTGATGGTAAATTTGATGCCAAAGAGATGGACGTTGATAAAAGGAATGGCGTTCAGGATGGGGCTCACGTTGGCTTGAGAGGGAAAAGTCCTTAAACCATTGATCTTAAAGGGTTAAACCATCGTCCTCAAGTGGGTTAAGCCATCTTCCTCAAAGGGTTAAACCATCGTCCTCAAAGGGGTTAAACCATCTTCCTCAAAGGATTAAACCATCTTCCTCAAAGGGTTAAACCATCGTCTTCAAAGGGTTAAACCATGTACTAAGCAAGCAACGTTTACCATATGAAAAATAATAACACACTTTCCTGTAATGGTATAGCCTATTGACTCCAGTTAACTTAGCTCTGAGTGACATTAATAAAAAACGATGGCTGTTATATATTTTAGATAAGTACTATATCAGTTAGACATAGAAATTAGAAATAATATGTTATTTTGATTTTCAATGGCAGGTATATTATGTTCATCAGCTACGGTGTACTGGTTTTTGTTCAGTAATTTAGTGTTCATCAGAGGGCTCATTATTATCGTGTTCATATTTGTTCTGTGGGAGGGTCATCCACTATGTTCATTAGTGAAGTATCTCCCCAATTGTTCACCGTGGGTAGCAAGCATAAGTAACTTTGTTCATTAGCTTAGTGTTCACCAGCGTTCAATGAGAGTAGCAGCCATTAAGCAAGTTTGTTCATTAGCGAAGTGCTCACCAGGGCGGACCTTAGCGTGACCCTGCAGCTTCACGACCCTGTGTTAAGGACAGGGACAGATCGACACCAGGGTCACAGTAAGGCGAGTCCTACCCCCACCCCAACACCCTCCCCACAACACCCTCCCAACAACACCTACCCTCAACACCCACCCTCAACACCCACCCTCGACACCCACCCCCACAACACCCACCCCAACACCCACCCCCAACACCCACCCTCAACACCCACCTAACATCCACCTAACACCCACCCCAATACCCACCCTCAACACCCCACCCCACACCCACCCCCCACACCCCACCCCCAACACCCACCCCCAACACCCTCCCCAACACCCACCCCCAACATCCACCCCTAACATCCACCCTAACACCCACCCCAACACCCACCCCCAACGCCCACCCCGTGAACTACCAGTGTTCCCTCTCTCCTTCCCTTTTGCCCTTTCTGCTCTATTCACTTCTTAATTGCCTTTTTTTTTATATTTCGACCTTTTTGTTACCCTGATACTAATCTATATTGACCTTTTTGTTTTATATTTTATTAACCTATTCTTATTCACTTTTCCTTTCTGCTGCCCTATTGTAATTGCCTATTTTATGTATTATTCCCTCTTCCTTTCTTTACATTCCTCTTTATCCACTTTCTTAATCTTACTTTCCCATAAACTTTCCTCGTTCTCTACTCTCTTTCCTTCTCTTCCTTATCTTGTGTCTTTTACCTCTCACATCATCCCTCCCTCTTTTCCTCTCTCGACCCTATTTCCTCTCCCTCCCTAACCTTCTCCTCCACACCATCACTAAGCCTTACCCCCTCCCTCCTACCCTCGTCTACCCCTCCCTCCTTCTGCCCTCCCTTACCCATCCCTTCCTCCCCTCCAACCCATGCTTAACCCCTTCCTTTTTTTTTCTAAACTCGCTCACATCACCCTCAACCCCCCCCGTGCCCTTATCCTGCTGCCTCCTCTTCCTGTTTCTATCTTCCTATGTCCTTCCTTATTTTCTCCTTCCATTGCCTTCCCTTATTCCATGGCTCACCCCTCTTTCTTTTCCTTCTACTTCCTTATTTGTTTTCCTTTTCATCTTTTCTTTTTCTTCTTCCTTTTAGTCCATCTTCAAAAATCTTTACCATAACCCCACTTAATTCCCTCTTACCCCTTCTTCTTTCTTCTTCCTCCTAGTTTTTTTTCCTTCTCTCCTCCTGCTTCTCTCATTGAACTCTCCCAGCCGTCTTTTCACCCTTACCTCTTCCTTCCTCCTGTTCCCTCCCCCTCTCTTCCTACCTACTAATCCCCCCCTTTCCACTCTCACTCTTTCCCTATCCTCCCTCCTCCCTCACCTCTCCTCTTTCCCCCCTCCTCCCCCAGGCCTTCTTTCCTCATCGCTTCCCTCCAATATACCCTTCCTTCCCTCCCTCCCTCCCTCTCCCCCCTCCCTTTCCCCCTGGGGAGGACTGTAGGCAGCTGTTGCCGGGAGCCTCAGCCAGTGATCTGTTTTGCCCAAGTCTAAAATTACCTCAAGTATCCAAACTCTCTCTATTTTTTTGGAGGGGAGGGGTGGGGGGTGGGGGGAGGAGTCTCATCGTCTTGAAGGACCAGACCTGCTCCTCCTTCTCCAAAAAAGTAAGGTTAATGAATAAATAAATAAATAATAACAAGAATCATGGATACAAGTCCGCGAAATGAATTACGAAAAAAAAATGACGAATAAGTAATGTTGTTTTGTATATTTATGTACTGAGTTAAATAGATGACTTAATATCGAGAAAAGTGACTAAGAAAAGTGAAAGTACACAAATTTGTCAATTATGTATATTTGTGTACATAATTACTAGATACTATATATAACTTACTATATCGACGATTAAGCAAATATTTACAGTAAATTAGATACATGGAGTATGTTCACCATTAGAGTAATTAGTAAATAAGTTTAAACTACATAAAACAAATTAAGAAAGGGCAAAGGAAACTAAATAACAACAAAACAGAAGAGTATATCCAATTCTTGTCGACGTTATAATTGCATCTTTCTCCTAATTACATCTTTATTGTCAAATATCTCTCTGATTCTGCTTCGTTTCCCCACCAACGACCTCCCACTCACCCACCAGCCACGAGGAAAATACCAAACGAAAAGAACAACAGGCAATTGACTCATTTTTTTCTATTGAACTTTGGTCGAAAAGGAACAAATAATAAAAATAGGATAAAAGGGGATAAAAATATAGACAAAAAAAATAAAAATAAATAAAAAAAAGATAAAAAAAAGCAAAATTATCCAAATCTTGATGAAAATACCTTCCCCACCCCCCAAAAAAAATGAATAGGAATCTTTTTCATGGGAAATTTCTTTAGGAAAATGTACTTAAAAAAAATCACAAAACAACAATAATATTTCCTTGTTTACTAAAATTTCTCCTTGAAAAAAAAAATGATAATAATACAAACAGGAAAAATACACTTAAGGAAACAAAACCAAAAAATCCCTCCTGTTCCCTCCCCCTTTCGTCTCCTCTCCCTCCAATACCCTCCCTCTTCCTCTTCCATCCTCCCCCCTTCCTCTTTAACCTCCCCCCTCCCCCCACTCCCCCCTACTTAACACACGGCCTCATGAACCGTGTTATTATTCTCATCTGTAAAACCCGGGCGGTATTACGGATAACCTACGCAATAACGAATGTGATTTAGTGTTTGAGAGCACCTCGGGGTCCTGTGACTGTGTAATCTGTGACCCTCCACTTGTCGAGCCCGGAGGTTATGAGGTCAACTGCGGGCGAAGGAGTTAATGTAGCATGGGTTCCAAGAGCCTTTTGTGCGGATGAAAACCCTTAATGGAGATACTGAATTAACATCTGAGGATCTCTCTCTCTCTCTCTCTCTCTCTCTCTCTCTCTCTCTCTCTCTTCTCTCTCTATCTCTGTGTTCTCTCTTTCTCTGTTGGCTCTATATATATATATATATATATATATATATATATATATATATATATATATATATATATATATATATATATATATATATATATATATATATATATATTCTCTCTATCTCTTTCTGTGTTGTCTCTCTCTCTCTCTCTTTCTCCTTTTAGTTATGTGTAAGAGATTTTTCTGCTGGTTGGGTGGGTGTAGAAGAGGGTGCGGGAGGATACTGAGATGTAAGGAGTACATAGTAAGTATGGTCGATGAGATGGTCTCTAAATGCAGGAGTTTTTATTTTATGTTCAAAAATGATATACATACTTGTTAATGTTTTAGAAAATGTATAGTTGAAACATTTACTCTCTTATATCTCGCTCTCTTTTTTCCTTGTAAATAATAAACTTTAAAGGAGGAAGGAAATAAGTAAACTAATCTCATATGTTGACTTTTATATTTCTCTTTCATTTCTCTCTTTCGTATATAATTTTTTTTCAGTCGATTAATAAAAAAATAATCTGGGGGTGTAATTTTGTATTTTCTGTTTCCCATTGTTCTTTTAAACTTGAAAACATTAATAGTTAGGAAAATAAAGTAAACAATTATTCGATTGTACGACTATTGAATAAAACAGTGGTAGGTCGATATTAATATGTGGATGGACTCGTCTGTCATGCATCTATTTACATCTCGCAGGTGACTTCAGAATAGAGAATGAGTGTGCATCCGTGCATGTGTGTGTGTGTGTGTGTGCGCGTCCGTGCTTGTGTGAGTCCATGCACGAGTGCGTGTGAGCGTCAGACTGGCTCTTGATTAATAACATTCTGTAATCTCAGCAGATCATTATGTACACTTATTTAAACTTACAATTACATTCCTGCTGTTCATTCTCAAAGACTGATGAAGAGTACGTGGCTGGACGCTGGAGACAGAGAGCTGCAGGTGTTTATCGTCGATGTATAATGAGTAAACAGCGATCTTTACTTTCTTCATGTCGTTTCTCATTTAGAAATTCATCCAATATAGAGTTTGATAGAAAAGATTCTTCCTATGGCTCAAAATACTTTCATGTAAATAAGATCGAGATAAATATATGTAGAGAATAAAGATCCAAATAATGTGTTTAAAAGTGAGTACGTGATGAAAAAAGAATAAAATTTTCAATACTTTAAGTAAGGTGACACAAATTCCTAGGAAACACACTAAACTATGTCTATGAACTGTCCACTGTTATGTATAGTAAAGAGAAGCCAAAATGTCGCTGTTCTTATGTACACTTATGATATACTAACTCTAGTATCTAGAGCGTAAACTCAGTGCGTTCATAATTATACTAAACAACTTATGTTAACAATTACACAAGATATCTCATCCCATTTCTGTGCTGTGACCTACATTATTATCTCAGTTCTCTCTCACGTCTTTTAGAAGAAATCTTTTAAATATTTTCTAATGTCTACAGGAATAAGATAAATTCCTTTACTCTTTTTTTTAATCCAACAATTCATATCTTAGCACAAGGGAATTTACTGTAACTATTAGGTGAAATCATGTAACTGATGTAATTACAATAGCGGTACAAATTCATTAATCCATTATTTATTATTTTTACTCCTGTTGAAAACCTAAAGGCACTAGATAAGACCTTGAACACGTATATAAAGGGTTCAATCCTCTCGTATTGTAAGTTTAGTCTTCTTATACCTACCACGTTGAGGCATCTTTGTCCTGTACGCCAAGACGTCTGTACTGCTGTACTGAAAGTGTTGCATTTATTCCACGTTTTACTTTACTTATTATTTCCGTCATGCCCGTCTACTTAATGGTTCAGAAGGACACCATCACTTATTCAATTACAACAAATCATCGTTTTCCTGTCGTGTCCGCCTATTATCTATCCCTCTTCTCGCCTTTCTATTTCCCTGCACGTGGCCTTGGTGTTCCGTAATCACTTAGATTTGCACACAAGTACAGTCATATGCGACAGTTCTCCCAATTATCTTCGTTTTATATAATATTTTAATGCCATAAAATATCCCAATATATCAGTGCACTCCCGATTATTGCAAGTCATTACAAGATTCTAAAACTCGTTCCCCGGAGCCGCGATAGAGTCTGAATCCAGTGCAATTGATCAAACCCCTTGTTGGGATTATCATATTTTGTCCGGGTTGGGTTAAATATATGAGGGCCCTCTTTCACCCCAGTCCCACAATTGACAGCACTAAGGCCTCGCTAAACTCCCTCATTTGACGTCGTTCTGTCCCCACCCTGTCTGATTCTGCCCGTCTGGCCAGCGGAAGTGACAGGGGCGAATTACTCGTTCGACCATCTTGGCGAAAATGTGCGGGTCCGAACCCCGTGGTATTAGTCTCTCGATCCAATGCTGGTTTCACCCGGAGGTCCACTCCAGGTGTCAAGACTCCCCTACCCGACACACATGAACCTGTCCAATCCCTATCACCTCCATCCTCTCCCACACCACACCTTTGCTATACTCCTTCCCCCTCCCACACCACACTCTTTCCACACCCCCTCCCACACCATACCCCCTCCCACACCTCACCCCAGCCACTTCCGTCCCGGGACCTCAGTACTACCCGAAGGCCACCCACACCCTGAGAGGTTATCGTGGTCAACCTCCCCTGACCATCCATCTTTCAATAGCCTTCACTTCCTTTTCCTTTTCAGTACTTCCACCTTCCCTCCTCTTTCCCATTCCAGTACACCCTACCTCCTTTCCCCTTTCAGAAGCCCCCTCTCCATTTCCCATTTTCTACCATTTCCCCCTTTCCCCTACTCCCCTACCCCCACCCTGAATCCCTCAATCTCTACCATTATCTACCCCTAATAAAAATGGAAAGGAGACAGATAGACGCTACGGTTGAATCGATTGAACATGGTGATAGATAAATATAGACGAAGAAAAGAAAAAAAATAAGACCTTATACTGATAGATGGATAGATCAACAGATAGACAGAGTAATCAATAGACAAGCAGAAAGCAAGATGATTAGATATAAAAAATCATAGATAAACAAATAGTTGCAGTCAATATCAATTAATACACATTAGTTTATATGACACTTAAATATATTGAAGATTTAACTCATACATGTATAGAAAAAAATACATAAAATGGACACACATACACACAAACACACACAAACACACACACACACACACACACACACACACACACACACACACACACACACAAATTGAGTCACTAGTTTATCTGAACACTCACGTTGACGAAACTACACTAAGCTTAATCATTGTATGTTCTTAAATAACAGGTAACACAAACAAGGGAACTCTCTATAAGGTAAACATAAACACTAACAATAGTCTCTCATGGAGGTAAATGATATAAAAATGATAATGATACAAACAAAGATGAATGAAAACATGTCCACAATAAGTGCTCATTCAGGACAATTTACCTACGTTAACACAGGTAAGACGGACAATTAACGTCATTCAGGTGTAAATATTAACACAGGTGTACACATTTACGGGATACGTGGGAGTTGTGGCTCAGGTGTGTTTTTGCCTCCCAAAAGAAGGGCAATCCCAAACTGGCATTTACATGAAAAATGGGATCATTCACAGAATCCAGGGCAATTCCCGAATGCCTGGACCAAAGTTTATTTCCATATAGATTTCCAAGTGTCAGTGGGCTTGCTGGAGGTATTTCCCAAATGCACACTTAGAGCTGAAATATTCTTTGGGTATCTACCTACGAATTTCTCCTCTTTTTCTTCTTATTTTTCTGCATATGACAATTGTTTACCATAATACATCGGACACAAAGACATAAGAATAAGAAAAACAATTGTATACTTATTTGTCCTGTAACACTGAAGATATATAAGTCATTTTTGTTATATCTATTCTATATGATTTGATTATGTGTCACTACAGCTCCGGGATAAATTCATAATGTATTTTTCATACGGCCCAAAGTGGATATACTTTAAGCTCCTGAATTAATAATCCCAGGAGGCGGATCAACAGAGATTTGCTGTTTTAGGAAAATGTTTGTCGTAGAGAAGATACCGTTATTTGTTGTCTTTGTTAAGGTATTGGAATTGTACAGTGTAAATATCTAGTTATTATCATCACCAGAAACTAAAATTCCATTGTATTTTTCCACTATTTTGCCAAAAGAGAGAAACTCGTTTTTTTTTAATCTAAAAAAAGACAAACGGATTTTCCAACTAATTAGCCCTAATAACCTGGCATTAATGGCCCACCGCGTTAACTAAAACCACAGCCATTACGCCCATTAAAAAACACACAGTGTGCGAAACCGTCAAATGACCCCATCGTCCACAGAGGTCCTGAGAATCTGCCATGGAAGTTACATTGTTGGGGGTCCGAGTGAGGGAGAGGAGGGGGTAAGGTTGGGGGTGGTAGGGTAGGGGTGGTGGGGGAATTAAAGAACGATTTGGCTAGCGTCATGAACAATTACGCTTAATTGCATCTAACGACCCATAATGACAACTAACGACGCTTATAACGTCTTGACACCCCATTGAGAAGGAAGCTAAGAGGTCGTGCTGATGGTTCAGAGTCTCTCAGATACAATTTAAATAATGGTCATCAGAGAGATACCCAGTTCTTATTGGAGTGTGATACAGACGCGGCCCAAATGTCTCCCACCACAACGAACGAGACAATAACGTGGCCTGTATGTCTCCTCCGGCTTCTCTCTTGATGTCTCTTTTTGCATAATGTCGTGTTGCTTGTGCTAAACCGGTCTCTTAAGGATATTTTCTTATTTTGTATATTTCTGCTGAATATCCATTGAAGGTGGGGTAAGAGGAGCCTTGGATTAGTGATTCAAATCAGGGGATTTACTCAAAGTTGTATTACCTGGAGCTATGCATGAGCAACCTAGCCTTCCTCTTTCTTTTTTCTATCTCTCTCTCTCTTTCTCCTCTTCTTCGTCCTCTTCTTTTCGGCACTGTAATTACGTATGTTATGCATGATATAACTTTACTACGTGACGTCATTAGGGAACATTTACAATAAATTATGTCTTTATCTTATCAACCAGTGTAGTAATTTTATATTCCGCTCGTACAATTTTCTCCCCACCAAAGTGTTCACCATCATAACCACTTTTGTGTGTAGGCGTCTCTCCTCTCCCTCTGTTATCTCTCTCCCCCACAGTGTATTCTATCCTGCACTGTGCTGCACTGTGGATGGAATATCTACTAACTGTTGATGAGTTTGTTGCCTGGTTTGGACGTGAAAGTGAACTGTCAACTCCTGATGCAAATACTAAGTTGCTTGCACTTGTCAACATCGTAAAGAATTGCCACAGCATGAGGAGACCAGAGATAAGCTATCTTATACCTGGATGGAATGTTAAGATTCTCATTATTTTGGCCAGTTTTTGGACACCATATTAATAATCCTTATTTTATCTATTTTATTAACACTAAATCAGATACGTTTATACGTCTAGATTTATAGAATTTTTAGGCTTACGAGAACATGATTGTCTTTCCTACTAAAAATATCTTACGTGTAATTAAAATCGATGGCGTTATTGATTATGGTATGGCTTAAGTCAGATATATTGATTTATATTTTACATAATGTAAACGTCTTGCGAAAAATATTAAATCAAGTGAGTCATGGAAGAGTTAATTACTCACGCAGGAAAGATATATTGATGGCTACGAGTTTTTTGCCTTCAAATTCCGGCGTTAATTTCTCCTTTGATTTTGTTAGGTAATTTTTATTATAACCATAAACTTATATTATAATGGAGCAGCTTAATAATTAATGGGTCTACTGAATTTTGTTAATGTGTGTAGGTAAGTACGTTAATTTGAGTGTATGTGCGTGTATGATTCAGAGCTGTGAATTTTCGAAGTATTTAAGACAATAATAAATAATAAATAAATCAGAACATAAACGAAGGATTATTAAAACAGTTAATAAAAAATATAAAGAAATATATATAAAATGGTAAATCATAAGAAAACGTATTTATAGTAGATTTAAATGTGGGGAGAAGAAGAAGAATTACGGAACACAGGTGATTACAGTAATTGCCTCGATGACAGGTGTTACGTGAAGAGCATCTGTCTTCTACGTGTTACTTGAAATTGAAAATGAAGTAAAGCATGAAATAATGATTCTGAAATGGAATTATAAAACAATAAAAGGTTAGAGAATTTTCTTGGCGTGATTAGGGAATATATTTTCTTTTCTTGCCTTTCCTAGTTCGCAGTATGCTAATGGAAATATCTTTTATGCCTTATTAAATATTCTGATCATGAAATATTACACGCCATAAGATATTCATTCTAATTTTATTCTTATATGTATATTATAAAAGAAAAAATATATATATTACCAACGGACTGACACACACACACACACACACCAACGAAATTACGAGTATGGAAGTTCACCTGGATACAAATTCTATTCAGATTACAGTTACTGGATAATGTAATGGTAGGATAACCCGGGAGCTTCGTCGGAAACATGTGATTTGTGGAGTTATATTTACGTGACTAATAATATTTTCGTTTTGGATAATCTTCGACGTATGACTCACCCCCCCCCCAAAAAAAAAACAACTGATGCAAAAATTTATACTGTAAATCTCAATGACGGAAAATAGAAAGACTCTTACGATAGAGAATTAAAGATCGTAAAGGTAATTTATGTTTTTATTTTTTTATATTTTGCCTTTTCCTGTTGCGGTTTCTGAGATTGTATTTAATGAGAAACATCTTTCATTATGTAAAATTTTGACCCAAGGTGTAAGTTATGGTATATATAATATTTTAATTACAGATTATAGTAAGAATCTTGAAGTTAATAAAAATGAAAGAATATATAAATTCATATTATTGTCTGGTTTTGATAATTTTTAGTGATATCAATATATTTCTTCGGTAGATCAATGTTTCTTTATAATAATGTATATATTAAGGACACAAATAGCTTAATTAAACTCAAACATAATTTCTATGGAAAGTACTGTAATCATGATATCCAGATATGCATATACATCAACCTCGACCATACACACACAACACCTAAAGTATACTGTAATATATACTAAATTGTTTTATTTTATACCAGAAAAAACATATAAAACAACTAAAAACATTATCACGAATTAGCAACATTTTCTCAGAAGTCTATGCACAGGTGCACACACACACACACACACACACACACACACACACACACACACACACACACACACACACACACACACATTCATTACCTCATCCTCGCCTTCAATACATGCCAACACCCGTCACTTACCGTAACCTCTTAAGCTAAAAATTTGAGGGTCCGCTAATTAAACAGGCTTGAAACCTATACAAAGGTAATTAGACACCGTTTAGGAGTGCTCATACCCGCGTCCCAGTGTGTTAAGTCGAGACGCACATATAATTCGCTTATGCAAATCGACCATATTTAAATGGAAATGATAACGTGAGCTGGTGAAGCCCCTGGTTGGATATTCAGTTTGGCCTCATCTCAGGAAATTTCGTCTAAAGCTGATTTGTGTTTTAGAGAGATGTTGTGAGGTCTTTGGGTTAACACTATTGGCGCTTATTGTGTTATTTATAGATCTGTAGACGGGTTAGGAGGAGTTTGGAGTTAATTAGATTTTCGTTTTAAAAAGTATTGCATGAGTGTTATATGATGAAATTCGATGAAATAACTTAATATATCTGTTGTGTGTGGGTGTTGGTGTGAGTATGTGGGTTGTGAGTGTGGGTGTGGAATTGGATGTGTGTGTAAATGGATGGATACTTTTATTTGTCATACCATAGAAACAAAAATAATCATAAGGTATAATAACACATACTTGGAGTAAGTGTGTCCCTGTGGTATTGGGATTGGGTATTAGTTATCCAATGAAGTTGAATCAATACAACTTTACCTTCATTACCTGGTACCTGTGGCTCTACTTACCTGTTAATTGGTGAGTCCTGAGGGAGGCTACACCTTACCCCCTTACACGAGAAATACCTTTACCTTTATCTTATAATTAGTAATGTTATCGTTTTCTCTCTTTCTGTCTCTTTTTTTTTCTGTCTCCTCTCTATAATATTCTCATTCATTATCTCTATTTCAGTTTTTAGGCTTGTTTTTCTGTTTGTATTTTAGTTTTGCCTGTCTGGTCTCTCTATCTCTCTCTCTCTCTCTCTCTCTCTCTCGCTCTCTCTCTCTCTCTCTCTCTCATCCCCTACGCACCAATACTCATCCACCTCCCCTTCAGCTATGGGTAGTTAGGGCAAAAATCTATGGAGCCATTGTAATATTTTTTCTACCAACTCCCCCCACCACAAAAAAACAACATTATTCTTCTTATTTAATCACAATTTCATAACCACGTATATTCGTAAATCTCTCCTCCCTGTTATCATAGGTTGCATGACTCCCCTTCCACCCTCCCCCTTTGGACCCTTTACACCCCCTTCCCCTTCCCTCACATTCCCCTCTCTTCCTTTCCCCTCCCTCACATCCCCATCCCTTCCTTTCCCCTTCCTCCATCTCTCCCCTCTGTTCCCCCTCCGTTTCTCCACCCTCTCACAATACCCCTCTCCCCTTCCTCCAGCTCTCTCCTTTCCTCCCTCTCCCACACACCCTCTTTCCCCCTTTTCCCTCCCATCTCCCTCCGGAAAAACAGAAATATTTATAGGACTTCCCTACTGATGGACATTAGTATAATTTTGTCCTGTAATCTGGATGAGGTCAGTAATTAAAGATTGGAATCGTTACAAGCCATGAATATATATGCGAATTATCTTTCACCAATGACCTTTAATAGGTCACTACTTTCTAAAATTAGGGGGGATGTTATTTCCTTCGTGTCGTATTCAATTCAGAGTTAATGGCCTTTATTCTCATGGCTTTGAGTTTATTTTATTTTGTGTGTATGTGTGTGTGTCTCTGTGTGTGTGCACGTGTGTGTGTTTGTGTGTGAGTGTGTATAACGTCGTGTTCATGTACGTGTGTGTAACCTCGTGTACATGTATGTATGTGTGTGTGTGCGTGCTAGTGTTAGTATGCATGTGTAAATCTCTTTTTTCACCTTTTCCCCAAATATTTGGTACAGTGGGCAAAATCTACCCTGTACCCTGTGTCTGTTTTCTCCCCTCACACAAAAATGATTCCCCCTATCTCTCTCTCCCCTATGAATTATCGTTATTGATATATCCACCCATTTATTAGTTCAGCATCTCTCTCTCTCTCTCTCTCTCTCTCTCTCTCTCTCTCTCTCTCTCTCTCTCTCTCTCTCTCTCTCTCTCTCTCTCTCTCTCTCTCTCTCTCAGATTCATCAGGTACACCAGAATTTATTGCCTCAATTAGGGACGGACGCTTCCTTCTTTCTATTCAATATGTTGTTGATAATTTGCTCGTACCTGCCGGGAATTTCCTCAGATCATTGTCAGGTTGGTTTGTTATTTGGATATTTGGTCTTGCTCATGTTATTGATTTATATTCATCTCTCTCTCTCTCTCTCTCTCTCTCTCTCTCTCTACTCTCCTTTTATAAGCTCAGGCAAACACCCAGTGCACCTGTAATCAACGTATTTAACCATTACAAATAATACAACAATACCTCCGAAGAAATTAATCTCTAATCCTCACTCCAGTTCGTAAATCATTCCAATGTTTCTTTTCTCCCGTCGAATGAAGTAAGTCTCCCCAAACCCCCACATACACTTACTCTCCACCCACCCACATACACACACTCACACACCTACTCTTCACACACACACACACGCACGCGCACCTATTTCTAAAATATCCTTATGTATTCTAAGCTATGAGTGAGCTATCACCCTTCCCTCCTCACGGTCGTACGCGGTTCGATTCTCTATTCTCAAATGATCGTTTCCACCTTCCTTTTTCCATCTTCATAAATGTGTTTCTCTCTCCCTACACTCCCTCCCTCCCTCCCCTACCCTCCCAAACTCCCTCCTTACCCCCACACTCCCTCCCTCCGTCCCTACCCTCCCCAAACTCTCCCCTCCCTACACTTCCTCCCTCCCCACACCCCCTCCCTCCCAACACTCCCTACTTCCTTGCATCACCTCCTTCCCCACTCCCCACCTCCCACATACCCTCTCTGTGAAAGCTCTTTCCGTTCACTTGCCAGCCACAAAATTTCGTATTTTTGGTTCTATCAATTGTAAATATTTTTTTTTCCTTTTTCGATCTTTGAAAGAAAGAATTTTGTTTGATTTCATATTGATTTGGTTAGTAGTGAGGTTGTCATTGTTTTGTTTTTTCTTGTCTTTCGGTCATTACTTCTTTTTGTCCTTAAATCTTTCTTTAATTGTTTTTCTATCTTAAAATTTATTTGGCAAATACATAACAGTAATTCATTAGAGTACAGTAGAAAGAAAAATATAATAAAGAGACTAATTTATATTTTTCTATAAAGATATTTCAAGTTGTATTTTTTTACAAATTATCTAATATTAGCACCTAAAATTTTAAAGCCTTTATAATGTGATTTCTTTATCAGATTGTGTTCTACTGTGTCTTATATATTAGTTACTTACTATACAACAACTATTTCTATAGACGTAAATTATATCCAAAATATGAATAATTTTCAATAAACATTCAATAAATATTTTCAGAAGTATAATAATATACTAAATACAAAGACTTTCTAGACTCCTTAGGTAAATATACTTACATTCTAAATAGAAATATAGTACTTTTCCCAAATCCACATACTTTCTCAAATTTCCCCCATGTCAAATATTTCCGATTTTCTCTATAAATAATAATTTTTATTTAACTTTCCTCGTCTCCAAAAACAATATACATTATTTATAAAAGGCTCCTGAAACGTATATGCACAGTATATATGAATATTTATGGATAAATTCTCTACCCACAAAAGGAGAGACACCCTTGTAAAAGTTTCATAGTTCATTAATTCATTTTGCATCTGAAAGTCTTACACATAGAGTACAGCGGGCAATTTGTTCCAGGAATCTTATAGAGAGAATAAATAATGACGACAAAGTTATGTAATAATGGCTGATTACATAATTATGGGCGTCATTTACAATTATCGATAATTACTAACACAATATATAAACGGCCATTTTATTATAATTTAGGAATCAATTTGAATCATCATTAATGTAATATCTCCTCAACGTCTTCATCTTTAACGAAATATGAAGTGAATAATAATTAAAAAGAAATCATCATGTAAACAACAAACGATATAATTAGTAATTACCTCCGTAATTACTTCATTAGTTAAGTGATTAAACTTTTAGTAAATATGACACTTTTGTTCAATATGTAGTTTATTAAGTTAATTTGGGCAGTAAAATAATTAATGGTAATAATTTCAACAACAAAAATAATGAAAAAATCACCCATAAATTCAGAAATAATGACGATGACAACAACAAAATAGCAAAGACATTATGATATTAACTGTAGTAATATAATAATAACGAAAGAAACCCTTTAAATAATAATAATAATAATAATAATAATAATAATAATAATAATACTGATAATGATAATGATAATGATGATGATAATAATAATAATAATAATAACAATAATAATTATAATTTTAATTATAATAATAATTATAATAATAATAATAATTATAATAATAATATTAATAATAATAATAATAATAATAATAATAATAATAATAATAATAATAATAATAATAATAATAATAAAAACAATAATAATATGTTATACATTTCTAATTAATGTGTACAGTGTTAACATATATAACAATAAAACATAATATAGTGCTGCCATATCTATAGCAATAACGTGATCATCTGTTTCATTACACAGTTCATTCTCTGAGTCAATATTGGTCGCCCTATAGTCCAATAATAATAATAATAATAATGAGAATAATTATAATAATAATGATATTAATAACAATAATGGTAATAATAATGATATTTGTAATAATAATAAAGAAAATAGTAATTATTACAGAATATATATAAAAAGTAATAACATAAAGAATTATAATAATATGATAATCTTTCCGAAAAAAAATTATGGCAAATAAAGTTATTTAAAAAAAAAATTATTAACAATAAGCATATTTGTTTTACTTCACCTCCTCCATATACTTTAATATTAAAATTACTAATAATAATGATAATACTCTGCTACCACTACTATCTCTAATATTAGCATATTATAATTACCATACGTTCATTATTGAATGTCTAATAAATAGTTCATAATAAAATTCATTCAAATAATATATATAAAATCACCTTAATTATGTCAATAAATAAAATGCTTTGTTATCGCTATTGTATATTATTTTCATATCAGATTAATCTTAACATTCATATTCGCAAAATAAAATGCCACTCTTTGAAGACATTACGTAAAGCACACAACCTGATGACGTCATTATGTCTCTAGTTCACTAGTTATCAATTTAGAGCCACTAGGAGAAGAAGGTAAAGGTGTCGTCTATTACACAGACTAACTTAGTGATCAGTGCTTCAAGGCCCGGCGCTCCAAAAACCTCTTAAAAACAAACTAAAATATTGTATAAAATAACGAAGCTTGTTCTGAATTTTAATATGAGTTATCTGTTGTAGAAATTAAGACCTTATGAACGATAAATAATTAACTCGGCGAATGAAGCACCTAGAACATCACGGACCAACTACAATAATGTATTTTCTCTGTCTTGGTTGTATAATTATTTTTTAAAGGGTTGTTGTCTGCTATATAGAAACCAAGACCCGGTTAATAATACCTAATACATCTCGCTGTTTAGTCATCTACAAATAAAAATAAAGCGAATATTTACATATATATAGAACCGGAGATAGAAATGAGAAAAATTATATATTATTTTTGGTAAATTACTACAGAAAAACCAGAAGATTTGTCGACACGAATTAACAAATAATGTAGTGTTGACACGCCCCAGGAGAACAGGGGAACCTTGGCGTGAGAAAAATCAATAGTTTTTTGGTCATAAGCCAATGAAGAACGAAGGGATTTAAAATGTAGGTATGAAATCAATAAGTTCTTGGCTCTCTGCCCTCTATTGATCGTCCAGCCCTCGTCTTTATCCTCAACCACCAACACCTGCAGAAGAAGATAACTAATGTATCTGATATTTATTTTTTTCGTTATATATGTTACAAATTCGTTATTCTTCTTTATTTATCTTCTGTATAATAAATAGAAAATAGTAGGAAAGAGAGAGAAAAATAATTAGGGGAAAAAAGATAACTTATCTATGAATGTACAATGATAAGAAGCTCCTAACGCGCTCTCTTATTTCTCAGATGTCAAAGGTCTGTTTATTAAAAAAAATACACAAGACAAAATAGATACTTCGGGTAGTGGCACCTTAAGGGGGTGAATGACTGTGATGTGTACCATTCCGGAACTCTCCGCGTTGTTGTTGTTGTAGGCATGATAGCGCTCCAAGACCCTGGCAGGATAGTTTGACAGTCTATTAAGTGGATCATGAAGAACACTGCCCTAAGTGCCCCGTTCTCTTACGCCCCGTCTGAGCTGTGGATGATCTCCATGGTGCCTTTACCTAAGGCTTCATTATACTCGGTCAGGAAATCCATTGAAACTCCCAGAATGGTCGACGGTAAAATAAGCGCACAATACAAGGGCTCCTGCGAGTAGTTACCGAGCACTTATATGTACAAAATTGACCCTTGAGGAAGTTCTTACTTGTCTAGTGCTCGGTCAGCCTCTGATGCATAGGCTTTGTCGGAATTTTGGCATCCAGTTGAGTCTCTGGCGGGGTTAAGTATATGTTTTGACATTTTTGTTTTGCGTTTGAGATGTAAGAATGTGTTTGATATTTGTTGTACGTTGGTAAAAGGTTTAGAAAAAGACAGAGACAGAGAGAGGGATAAAGAAAAAAGAGAAACAAAGCGATAGCATTGTCACTTTACATAAGAAAATACGTAAATCTTTAAAAATGTTTATGCCGTTATTCCATTAGTATATAGCAAGTATTTATTAATTATGATTTGCAGGATCATTTAAATTATTAATTAAAAGAACTAAAAAAAATACTTGGAAGTGATAATAATAGTACAAGATGTAAATAATAAAGTTAATGACAATTATAATTACATAAATGAAACGACAAAATGCTAATAATAATAAAAACAATAATATTATTTTATTATTATTATTAAATACATCAAATATAATTAACAGCATCATCAAATAATAACAGCATTACCAAACAACAAGAAAAACATAAATATAAATTATAATAAATAATTAATAATATCAACATAATTAAAATCAATACAAATAACTAGGAGAGCAACATATCCGTATTATACAAGCTAGCAATTACCGTCTTATTTCACATATTTCCAGTATAATCATAAAATCAATAGAAATGTGAAAATTTGGACAATCATACTAAAAATAGTCACCACAATAGGGTAACATATAATATCAATATATCGGTTATTCGTATAGTTCAATAAGTTAATAAAATCAATAAAAAAAATCGATAACGTTGACACAATAACACAGACTCACCAAAGTGTATTTCCAGATTCACCAAGACACGATTATCACCAGGAGAGAAAGTAACTTGTTTCTTGGTGATACAACAAGGCAAGACCTTCTCAACATCTGCTATCGAAAATCTTTGGCCCATTAAACTAGATGTATTTATAGCTTATACCAGTCACGCAAGCTACCTTATCATTGAAGTCTATTTTCTCACATACACGCAACGATGCTCTGTGGATTAACGTCAAAATATGTTGCTCTATTTAAATACAATGTCTGTATTGTGTTTCTATAAAAGTGGCGAGAGTTATATACCATAATATATCAACATCATTTGGATACTTGAGGTGAACGCCATTACCGGCGCCTGTCCACCTGTGCATTATCGCTGGGCGTTGGTGGACAACGAGATGTATATGTGCGTCAATGACCCAGGGAAAGGCAACTTCATGTATAATAACACCGTTTCATTAATTTAATAACGCAGCCCCTATTCAGTAGATGTACTGTGTGGACCTCTTTCTATTACAACTATATTTACAGCGTATAAAACGCCCACTCCCTATTTATAACGTTGTAAATATAGGCACAAAACGATTAAGAAAAAAGAACTATATATGAGGTGTTAAAGTCCAGTGGAAGGCACTACGAAAGAGGCAATATTCAAAGAGTAATTATTATTATCATAAAGGCCCGGCAAGCCCCACCCCTCTGTAGGGGCAGCCGTTCTCTGCCTGCTGCCTCGCCGCCATCTTGAGTCTCCGGGCTGTACAGTGCTCACCTAATCAGTGTTGTGCGAAAATACGGGAAATCAGGTCTGTAACCCCTTTCTTTCGTGTAGTTTCGGTTTCTAGTGAATAAATCTGATGTGATGAGTGGTTTGTGAGTGTGTGTGGGTGGGTGTGAGCCCCTACACGAGGACCTGGGGAAGGTGGGTGGTTGGGGACGGCAGCTGAGGTGAGGCACTCCGTAATGGCGGGCTGTTTACCGGTGGAAGCGATCATCCCATGTTGCTTTTTCGGCCATTTTCCGGCTTATTTGTGGGTTGTCGGTGTTGTTTATGGGTTTATTTTGGTGGTGTGGCTTGTGTACATGACGTGGCGTGGGTGTGGGAGACCTAAGATGCCTGAGAGTATTAATTTTCTCTCCCTGTCGGTACTGCTGTTTATCTGTTGTTTTACTGTATGAAGCAAAGAGATGCTCCTCCGTGATAAAACCTCCACCATATCTATTCCAGCTCTGGTAGACGTAAGATCTTTTTTCTAGCTATTATTTTTCTCATTATTAAGTAACAACGGGATAATAAATTTGTTGTAAATATATTTATGCCAGCATGAGACCGTAGAGGAATATAGATGAGCGTAAATATTTCTTGTAGAAGGCAACGTTTAAGAAAAATATCTGTCAGGGAGAATCCTGGGCGATTGCATGCGCGCGATCATTACCTGACACGTATATCTTGAGCCTTCAAGACGCAGTTTTACAAGTTAATAACAGCAGCCAAGTTTCCATTATTAGCTCTCTATAACTCTCACATATAACTGCGCTTGTTCCCGAGTCTGATCACCCTACATTTGCTGAATCAGTAATTCGACGGTAAGCGTAGGTAGGTGCTCCCGCACCGGCCGCACTGTCTTGACAGCATCACCCCTGTAAAAATGTCTGAAGATTTTGGTGTTATAAATTGTGCTCGTCTGAAGATAGTTCCTTAAAAACCAACTGAATATTTACTAGCTATGATCACAAACCTGGCCGGTGTGTTGCTTTCATCCTTCGATCCAGCAGCAGCATCAGGCCGGAGGCGCGGCGCTCATCACCAAGTTGGAGCGCTACGGCCGGCACCAGCGCTACCCCAGCCAGCCAGCCAGCCAGACCGTCGCCGCCAAGGTCCAGCTGTAATGTATGCTGGACGTATTTTATCGCCCCTACAAAATATAATCATGGGTAGGGGTGGCCTCCAGGGGACTTGTGAGAGAAGGAGGTGTCTGTGTGTATGTGTGTGTGGGGGGTGAGTCTGTGCCCACACCCAACACTAGTGATTACGCCAGACCGCACGGACAAAGCCTAAGACGTGTGTATCAGCTGAAGTATTGCCTCTTAAACTAATGACTTTAGTTATATATTTATTTTTTCTACCTCCCTCCACTCCGGCGCGATTACTTCTACATGCATATATTTTTTTCTCTACTTTAAATTAAGTCAATAATCATAGTTTTGTTACCGATATTTCCGGCATCCCGGTAGAGCGCTCTGAACATGTATACTGTATATTTTCCAATGAATATACAATACGTTTACATTATATCTTACATGTGTATTTTTTCCTTGAGAAAAGAGTCTTCAAGAACATGGCAGCTATCGTTTAAGGGGGACATTTATCAATCACAGCGTCTTGCAACACTTAGAAAATTAATCACATTGTTGCTACATTGTGGCGCCTTCCATTCTGGCTTCTTCTTCCATGTTTTTTTTACTGTGTGGTGCATGTGTCAGCTACATTATCGTGAGACAAAATTCTTCAATAACAATATCTCAAAATGTTGAATGTTTCATTTACAATATTTTCAAATAGTGACATCTTCACGCACAATACCCATTCTTGTTATCATGAGCTTGCAGTAGTTTAGTTGTTTAACGATTCAATTGACTGTATCTTTGACAGCTTATGTTTCCATTATATTATACGTCACATACCAGATACTTTATTACTCCCTCTCCCGCTCACTCTCTCTTTCTTCTTCTCGCTAAACATTGCACACCGCGCTGTACATTAGGTATCAGAACACCAGCAAACGCCATTTTATTAAGTTTCAAACATGCAGCTCATAACACAATTATATTTACACCTTGGCTAGGAGGGTGTGCCTATATATGTATTATTTGGGATACAGTCGTCGTAGGTATTGTCATATATCACAGAGACGACCATTATACGCGTCACAATGGCTCTGTTGCTCATTAGTGCCACAAGTAAAGTATATCGGAGGATGACATCGTCCTTATCAACGTATTACCGTGTCAAATATTTCACGTGATGGAATGCCTCAAATCCCCTTAGCTTTTCCATATGGAATAGTCCAATTATTGCAGGATTAAGGAAGATAATAGTTAAATCTTCCTCGGTATCGCTGGGAATTTTTCCCTCTGGGATGGAATTCACCGTCATTGCGTTATTGCCCAATGGATGACCAGGTTAATATATCCATAAATTTTCAAATGATAGAAAAGATTTTAAACCGTAAAAGAATTCATCAACTAATGCCTTGGATGAGCACAATGACCGCCAATTTGTTAGGATAATAATAACACGCCGTTATATACATATATTTTGATGTGAAATTTGGTTAGCAATGTACAGGTTGTGTAGAATTCGGTAATTATATATTTCACCTAAGTGTCGGGTAAAGTGGAATATTAATTCAGTTGTAATAGAACGGCGTATACAAACGAACGGGTTTAACGTTGTGTCTATAAATAAATGGTCTTGTGCATATATATATATATATATATATTATATATATATATATATGATATATATATATATATATATATATATATATGATATATATATATATATATTGTGTGAGTCTTCTTGTGTATATAAAAAATGCCTTTGAGTACGTAGGTTATTCAGATATTTTATGTCCGTGGATTTTTGCAGAGCTATAAACATTTTTGTTGACGATTGTGTAATTAAGTGTAAGAACAATTTAAGTGTCGATGTGTTTCCTTGTTGATGGTCATATTGGTGAAATAATGTTTATATAATGAGGTAGCATCAAGGTAAAGTGTTTATCTCAAGTGTAGAACATCTCACTGCTGTCCCTGTTTTGTTCTTGTGTTGTATAAACGCTATTAAAGTCCAGTGTATGTTAATAAGAAATCACATGAATACACTGTAGATGGTGAAGAAATGCATGAATGATCTTTTATCGTAGATATTCCTACTCCTATGTATGTATAGGCCTATACGAATTTTTTTATATTTTATTGGTAAAGTAAATATTTTCCATATGAATTATTATTATATACAGTTTTTGACCACAGTTAAGAAAATATTTAAACTGTAATACTAACGATATTTACATTTACAATAATAGTAATAACAACAACACACATTACATACAACTGCTAGAATATTATTGACCATTATTCTCATCACATAAATATTCCAAACAAATAATAAAAAAAATTATTAATAACAACTAAAATAATTACATTCCATATATACATTAAACATCTTATAATAGGTAGGAACATTTCGTCAATACAACAAAATATATATTTGCTTGTGTGTAAGTGCAACATTTAGTAGCAATCTCTCACCTTCTCTTGATTTCTTAACGTGTGAAAATAGTCGTAGCTCGGTGTGTTTCGGTGCATAACAATTTGGTCTCAAGCATGAATTCGTCCGTAAATGTGATGGTACACCTGCATCTCAATGTCTTCCCGCTGCCCAACTCGCTGATACATACAAATTAATTATATCTGGATTTTTTTTTTTTGTGCGTTTGGTTTTCGTTATCGTGTACAGCGGCCTCTTTCTACCACTCATACTTTGTTTTAATGTTTCTTAGAGTCATTTACGAGTGTTCTTTTGTTTATAGAAAGAAAATATGTTCTACTAGGTTGTTTATAAATGTGGGTTTTATGTTTATATTTAAATTATATTTAGTTTTTTTCTTTGTAGAAATCTATTTACATTTTTTTCAGTGATCATAAATCTTTTCTTTAACACATAAATTATCCAAACCGAGAATTCTATATTGATTCTCGTCTCTACATAAGTAAATCGGATAACATATTTAAATCGGTTAAAACAAAAACGACTTATAATCCGGATTTTCTGTGTCTCGGTTTCATCATAAAAATATTATCTCTTAAAACCTGCCATAGATCCTGCGTGAGATGATAACCTTGATACAATTTAAATTCGACGAGTCAGCATTAGAGATAGAATTTATAGTGCTGAAAGTGGTAATTTGTATACTATATAAATTACTCTCTATGGCAATTATTCTCGCGATAATCCAGGTGAAAGGATACCATTACTTACATGTCGGAATACCATATTTGGATAATTATAAGAAAATACTTTATATATTATATGTGTACCTGTATATATCGTTTTCAGAATTCACTCTCGTTTAATTTCTCGATTTATTTTGTTTGCGGCTGAATCTTAATGGTTTGTGTTCCATGTTTGTTCAGTCTATCTGTGTATCTATCTATTTATTTATCTATCTATATCTCTATATATCAATCGATCGATCGAGTATCTATCTATTCCTTACACACACACACACACACACACACACACACACACACATACACACCACACACACACCACACACACACACACACACACACACACACACACACACACACACACACACACACACACATACACACACACACACACACAAGATGTAATCAGATGAACACTGCAGCTTCCCGTTTCGATAAGTTTTTGCTTATTTTTTTGTTCTTGTACATATAATGATGAGGTAACACGAGTGGTCTTGAAGGTGGTGGTGTGTCGGGTCAAGACTCTGTGGTAAGTATTATGGACATTATTTATTCATGATAATAAATACTACCGTCACGTCGAGTAATTAGTGGGGGGTAAATATGCGATGAATTCTGGTGGTGTATGTGTGTGTGTGTGTGTGTGTGTGTGTGTGTGTGTGTGTGTGTGTGTGTGTGTCCATCACAGTCTAGCCCCAGACCAGTTATTACTTACGCAAATTTTATGGTCGTCCGGATCTTAGACTTGATCTCTATAAGTTCGATTTTATATGTGTCTGTGTAATTTATTGTCTCAAAATACAGTCCCGTTGAAGAGTTATCCTCCATGAGTGTTAGAATATATATTTATATAGTGTTTCTCGTGTGTGTGTGTGTGTATATATATATATATATATATATATATATATATATATATATATATATATATATATATATATATATATATATATATATATATATATATATATATATATATATATATATATATATTAAATAGCATTTCTGCCCAAATTAATACACACACACGCACAAAACACACATAAGATAGTATTTAAGTCTTATTAACATACACTCCGTAAATTACAAGATTACAGTAGATTCATCAGCATAACTCAGTCTTCTCACATAACACTGAATATCCTCTAAAAAGTTCTCAAGAGTGTTCTATTTCTTTACAAATATCTATAAAGGAGTACAAAAGTCACATTACTATTATGGTTGGTATCATATAACTAAAATTGTTTTTAAGCGGTTAAGGACATCTTCCGCCACCTCTAATAACAGGTAGTGAGACGCCATTAACAAGGTTTTTGTTGACTGAGTGATCTCCAGTGATTATGGTTAATGCTTTACGAGCAGCGATCGTGGGAACTTTAACTCGCGATAATTATTTGCAGAATTAATTAAGATTATAAGAAAAAATAAATGTTTTTAGGGAGTCTAACATGATGGTATAATATCAACATGTGTTAAAATTGTACGTCATTATAAGCACATAAGTGATATTTCTAGCCTAAAATACTTTGATAAGCATTTCAGGATGAAAGTATTATAAGTGTTTAGTTGAGTTTGTGTATTATTACATTACCACAAAAAAAAGAATAATCTATTTTGAAATATTTTCTTCTTTATTTTACTCAATTAGTTATATTTTAGACTAAAGTTTTCTCCGGCTGTTTATTTTGCTCTTCATGTGTTCCTCCTAGGGCGTTATCAACAGGTATCTAGTTTATTATTTTTATTCTCCTTACAATAAACAACAATTTCGATGCAACACAACGCTAAGTGCCTTATAGCTCCTCAAAATAGATATTTGTATATATTTCGATGACATTTTCAACCACGTCTCCCCCTCTAACCTCACCCTTCCCCCTTATGAATTCCTAAATAATACGGGAAGAAGGCACTCACTTCATTCATGTCCCTGTTATGTGTTGCTCAAATTGGTGAGTTGGTAGTTAGCATTGTATGACGGATTGTGCACTTATTTTTGTTTTCTATGCAGACTATTATTTTTTGTTTGTTAAATTCACCTTCATTAAAGTAAATTGGATATCTTGATTTTTTTCTATTTTAATAGTTATGTCCTGCAGAGTTACTTACGCTGCTTCGTTTCCAAATTCATATGCAAATTAGAGCGTCGTTAATGAAAGAAAGAAGGCGTCCCGTTGTAATTGACTTATCCGAATAGTTTCAATGTTTGGCCAACATCCGCCTTGTAATTAAAGCGTTTCACACAGTTACCTATCCCCACTTTATGAACTTGTAGCTCAATTATCCCTCTCGGGTTGTTGTATTGTACGGTGAGATAAAGTCTGCCTACGTAGAGGAGGACAATGGGAGGTGAAGAAAGAAATTGGTGTTAGAAGGGGGAGTGTCCTTGATGAGTGTTTAAGAGGCAGAAATAGAGAGGGATACCAGCGAGAGGAAATAGAGGGAGAGAGAGATGGAGAGATCAGTTCTATGCCTTTTGTAGCGTCAGTGGGTGGTCGATATGATTTGTAAACCTGAGGCGTCATTAGCTTCAAAGTGTTGCAGTTAGCTGGCCGAACCCCAAGTGAGCAACAAAACACTAAGGAGAGATCTTGGGTTTCATAATTCGCTGCACTGCATTATGTATTCCGACAGACTCAATTGACGTGTCGGTGGGAGCAAATTCTGCAGCCTTTTTTATGCCATCGTATCATCAAGCTTGTGCTACTCTGAATATATTGAAGGGGCCACAGTAATTGGGAAACCCGCACGCCGAACGGTCGCAAAAGAGTGGCTTGGTGTTAAGGCCTCCTCTCCCAGCCTCCACAATACCACTAATGGGGGCCAGCTATCGAAGACGTGGAAAGTGCTGCTAGGACAATGCCGCCGCTGCGTTCGAAAACAAGACCCCCCCACCCCCACTCACGGAAAAAAAGGGTATAGAAAGGCCTCCAGAGCCCCTGTTTCCGTCCTTAAAAGCCGTGATCCGCGATTTCCTGCAGGTGTTTCATATTTTTTTTTACCCTCCCTCTCCCCCTACCTCTAGTGCAGAGTGGCTTTGATTATGTGGTGTTTATATAATACCTGAAGTTCTCCCTAGCATCCCATGCAAGAAGAAGCACATTCTTACTCTTCCTCGATTCCTTTCCAGGGCCCATCGCCACCGGAAGCAGGAAACCCCCGTCGGTTGTAAGGTAAGGAGAATCTCGCAGTTTGGCCAGGATTCTGCGGCGGTGCCTCCCCTCCCCCCTTCCATGGTGTCATTGATTCCCGTCCTTGGGGCTACATCGTGGCTTCCTAGCGCACCTCCCGGCCTCCTCCGCATTGTGAGGCCGGGCCAGGAGGCGCCCTACACTCTACTTCTGCGCCTCCTACCACCGCGCCGCCCTCTCCTCTTGCTGTATATTCTCTCCATAATGCCGCAGAGTTTGGTATCTTTTTATCCTATCTGTAAGAGCTTCTTGCTTTTGAATTTTATCTCTGGCCACTTCCTTGATGCTTCTCAATATCTTTCTTCACCTCGCTTATTCTCTTCCTCCTCTTTTCCTTCTCCTTCTCTTACACATATACCTCCATTTTCCTATTACCTTTCCTCATTTGTTTTCTAACTTTTTCTCCCATTTCACATTTTCCTCTGCTCTTCTACCACCCCTGTATATTTAATATTGGTCTCTATCATCGCCTGCTAAGCTACGACTGTGTTAACCATTCGTCTTACTGAGCCCAATACACTACCTACTGCTGTGCGGTTTTATGATTTGCTGATTCATATTTACGATGTCTATTGCACTTTTATATATACGTTCTGCATCGCGTGTGCTCTGTATTTATGCACTCTCAGTTCTCGCTGTCGAATCTCATTATGAACTTTTCATTATCCTATCATTCAGTTTTTTTATTTATTCATTTTTATTTTTGGGGGGTTGTATATATGACCTTTACATTCTTTTGTTGTCATTTATGCTTTTTATCTTTGTGTTCTGTTTTCTTTTTCATATATATATAATTTTTTTTTTCGGGGAGGGAGGAGGTGTTTAAATTAGGGTTGAATGGCAGTTTTCCACGTTTATTACCTTACTTAAATGTGATACAGGAATGTATTACTTTTATTGCATCTTATTTTGGTGTATTGATTATCCACTTGCACGCTTTGTTGTTGTTGGTGTTGCTGTTGTTGTTGTTGTTGCCTTTGAGTTGGATAGTGGGCTGTTCCTCTCCTTGCAGTTGCTTTGCTATAACCAATGACGCTGTTGGGTAGTTACAAGTTTTATTTTGTTATCTTTTACAATTTATGTTTTTTTATATGTATGTGTGTGTGTGTGTGTGTGTGTGTGTGTGTGTGTGTGTGTGTGTGTATATGTATATGATTGTGCATTTTTCTCTCTCACATGTTATTTTTTTATTGGGTTTTTTCTGTTTCCCTTTCGTATTTTTACCTCTTCGACATTTTTTTCTTATTTTCCTTCCTTCTTTAGCCATTCTCTTTCAATTACTCTTACGATTCATCTGTTCCTTTTTCCCCAATTTCCTTCTTTTTTAATAATTATCCATGCCTTTTCCTATTTTTTCCATTCCATTTTACTCATCTCCTTTCCCCTAATCATCTTCTCGTTTTCAGTCATCTTCCTTTCTCCTTTTTCTCTTAACCCCCTCCCTTGTTTCCTTCCTGTCCACCCTACCCTTTCTCTTCCCCTTCCCCCTACTATCCACGCCACCTCTCTTTACCTCACACCCTCTCCCTTACCCTTTAATTTTAATTCTTCTTTCCTCTCCCCGTCTATTCTTCCCACAATACTTTCCTTTTCTCCCTTAACATTTCCCCCTTAACACAACCCCTGTCCCCTATCCTCTAAATATATTATCTTCCTATTCCTCTACACATTACTCCCTTCCCCTCCCTTCCCCCTTCCCCTCCCCATCCCTTCCCATCCCCTCTCCATCCTACCCTTCCCCTCTCCATCCTACCCTTCCCCTCCCCCAAACATTACTCTCCTGGGAACCTGCTACGTTGTAATGAATTAAATATCAACATAAACTTACAGCTGTAATTAAGCTCCGGCTTCTCGTACACGAATAACGGAGGAGTTAAAAATACATTAGTACTCACCGCGACGTTCCTCAAGAAGTGGTGGTTATGCTGGCGGTGGTAGTGGTGGTGGTGGTGGGAGTGGCAATTGTGGTGGGGTAGTGGTTTTAGCGGTGGTGGTAGTGGTGGTGGGGGGTATTGGATGTAGAGGTGGTGGTTGTGGTGATTATAGAGGTGGTAGTTGTGGTGATTATAGAGGTGGTAGTTGTGATGGTTATAGAGATTGTAGTTGTGGTGGTGTTGGTAGAGATGGGGTGGTAGTGGTAAGGTATGGTTGGTGATAGGGGAGGTATAGATATGAGAGAGGTGGTAATGGTACTGGTGGTTAGTGTGGTGATAGTTATAATGTTGGCAGTAGAAGGTTGGGAACGATAATGGTAGTTGGAGGTGATTGTGGTAGTGGTGGTGGCGGCTATGGTGTGGGAAGGTAATGGTAGTGGTGGTGGTGGTTACGGCAGGGGCGACGGTCGTGGTGGTGGTGATGATCGTGGGGGAGAATGGACTGAGAAAGAGAAGATGAGGGAGAGAGTAAAATAACGAGAACAAGAGAGAGAGAGAGAGAGAGAGAGAGAGAGAGAGAGAGAGAGAGAGAGAGAGAGAGAGAGAGAGAGAGAGAGGAGATGAGATGGAGATCGAAAAGAAACAGAGATAGGGGGGGTTAAAGAAGCAAGAAAGAAAGAGTAATGGGGGTTAAAGACAGAAAAGAGCGAGAGAAAGAGCGAAAGAAAACAGAGAGATACGGGGGAAAGGAGAGAGAGAGAGAGAGAGAGAGAGAGAGAGGAGAGAGAGAGAAACCTACAAGAAAAAATACAACTATTGTTCTGAGCCTGACTCGACATACAATATAAGCAAACTTCGGGAATGAGGCGGGGTGTTCAAGGAGGGAGAGGGAGGGAGAAAGGAGAGAAAAAGAAAGAGAGGAGGAGGGGGGGTAGAGGAGGGAAAGTAGTGGAGGGTGAGGGTGTTTGGGATCCCCATAATTAAGAAAACTTTAGCATCAGAATTCAGAGGACCAAGTAAAATTATATCCCCTCCCTCCTCCTCCTCCTCCTCCTCCTCCTCCTCCTCCCTGCCCCCTCCCCCCCACCCACGTCCCTCTTCCTACGTCCTAAGTCCAGCAACACTAAGAAAATTACGCCCAAAGTTTATAATACTCTCGGGACACATAACTTGCTAGCTAGGAGAATTGCCAATCTACGTGGGTCCTGCGTGCGTTCAATAGACTGAAAAATATTGTAATTTGCCGAGTGCCTGCTCCTCATATATTTGGATAGAAGGCATAGAAAATTGAAATTCTTAGGGTGTGGGGAGGGAAAAGAAGGGGAGGGGATGGTGGTAGTGGTAGCTGCCGGATAAACTCTCCCGGGCTGTGACAGTTTCATTTTATTCTTACGGTATTTCAGTAGTTTTTTCTTTTTTTTTCTTTTATCCTAATAAGACGTATAGTATATTTCATCCCTCAAGACTGTTTTCGATTTTCATTTTCAGATATTATTCCTCGATATAATTCATTCTCAGTTTTTTTTCCTTTCGTTTCATTTTAATTTCCAATTTCTCTTCAAGTTACCATGAACACCTACTCCCCACATCCACACGAGTTCCCCCCCCCAAAAAAATTATCGTTCTATATATATACCCAAAAGATAAAAAGAAAAAAAACAGTAGCGTTATCGTGAGTATTGATAGCGGTACATTACAGTAATGGAATAGTTGGAATACCGTTCGTTAAAATTATCTCCGCAGTGAGGGAGAAAGTCTCATTCCTCTGTCCGGCTAACTTGATTGTCTCTGTTTATGGAAGGTGAATGGAGACGCGAGGAAGAGGAGGCACACATTTATATCTATTTCTACCCCTACCATTTAATTTTTGTTACCCAATTTTGTCACTGTTTTATGATTATTCGTCTTATTAAATTCGCTCAAAGGGATTTTTTTGTTTGCTATTTAATGCATTTATATTTGTTCATTTTGAGATACATATACAGTAAATTTCTAGCTATTTTCTTTTTACTCTTTCGTTTTAGTGATAATTTGCTTTCATTTTATTAGTATGATTATATTTGTCTTATAAAATTCGCTCATTAGGTTTTTTCTTTCATTAATTTGGGGATTAATTTTGGGATTAAAACACACACACACACACACACACACACACACACACACACACACACACATACACACACAAGCGCTCCTCCGTCCCTAGAGAGACAATAATGAAAAAAAATAATTTACAGAACTCATTGTCCTAGAAATTCACATTAAGGAGGATAAGAATTCGTAGCCCGCCTTGAGACCTGTCAACTTGTGGACACGGGGAGTGAGTGAAGGAGGAGGAGGAGAAGGAAGGAGAGAGGAGGAGGAGGAGGAGGATAGAAGGACAGGGGAGGGGGAAGTTCGGATATAGAGGATTGGAGAATAGAAGAGAAGTAGAAGGATAGAGAGAGATGGGATAGTGGGAATGGCTTGGAGTAGGTATAGAAGGGATTTGAATAAGATGAGAAAAGGAGATAATAGAAGAGATAAAGTGGGTTTGGAGGAAGAGGACAAGGGGGAGAGAGAGAAAAAAAAGGTCTATAGTTTACTACTTTTGTATCAGACAAGAACTATCATGCGGTGTGAGTATGGAAGGGGTGATAGGAGGAAGAGGAGAAGGTATAAGAGGAGTAGCAGCAGGAGCAGAAGGAGGAGGAGGAGAAGGGGGAACAGGAGAAGGGTTGCAGCAGGAGGAATAGCAGCAGAAGGAGGAAAAGGAGGAGGAAGGAGGAAGAGGAGGAGGAAGAAGAGGAGGAGGAAGAAGAGGAGGAGGAAGAAGAAGAAGAGGAGGAGGAGGAGGATCATGTGGCTCTAGGAACCCGCCGTTCTCCATGGGGGTATAGACACATTATGCTAATAGCACGACTCTGTTCGCAACGATGGAATTTATTGCACGTAATCATGCCGTTGGTTGGATCTCATTTAGTGCAAAATTGGTGGATTGAGTAGTAAGAGCCTATGCATGATACGTTATCCACCCAGATGTTAATTTCTTAATCTCGCTGGAGTTTATACCACAAAGGCGCGCCATCATACCTCGCTCTCAAGACGGTGCAGACGGTAAAATTGTACTAAATAAATTGCAATTATAGAAAATAATTGCGGGAGGAGGAGCCGCGACCCGGAGCATAGATCATTAATGAAAAAAAAAATCGAGTCGAGGTAAAAAAAAGATGAAAAAAAGGAACATTATTAGTAACCTCGAGGTAGATTTTAGATTCGGGAAAATAATTTACATGGTCTTGATTATTCCGTAGTTAGGCTGTAACCCTTTCATCCCGCCAATATGATTACCGATTTCAGAATCACCATTATCAATCTGTGAATTATTAGTATCAATATTACACGTCTAGGAATTGATCCGAAATTCCCGATCGCGAAATTACGAAGATTAGTCTTTGAATTATGTTTATCATTATGGCATGGCCGAGAATTGGTCCAATATTCCCGATCGCGAAATTACAAATATTAGCTTATGAATTATGTGCATCTGTATTACATGCCTAAAAATCAATCCCCCTCTTCTACCCCCTGAAAATAATTCCACTTATAAATTTATGACTCGATGGAGGATGTCAACTCCTCATATGAGAAAAAAAAGGGAGGGGGAGGGGGGAGCTGTAGGTATTACCTATGTGACGATGGCTCCCTAATTTTACGAGAGTGTACCTGAGTATTGTGATGGTGTATATCGTTGTTCTTATATACCATGTCTTGTAACCTAAAGGCATGTTGGAAACTGCTCCTTACATGTCGTAGTTTTAAAAGGGAGGGGAGGAGAGATGGGGGGAAATGGGGGGAGGAAGGAGCGAAATGGGTGATGGTGTTAGGAGGAGAGAGGAAAAAGAGGGGGGGGGTCGTTGATGAGACCTTGAGCTGTGTAGGTAAGTATATTGCACGTCTGGACATCTGTACAACGTAGATAATTTCACGCCTCGTCCCCCTCAGAAATAAGCCAGCTGACAGGTGTCATTGCGAAGCGAATTCGACGGACGGGCCAATTCTGGTGATTATATACAAGCGGCCGCCGTACCCCTTTATGGAGGGTCGACCAGGTCCGGGGATCCGTAGTTTGGTCTCAACCCAATATCATACAATTTATGCAACCTTGATATCAGTAATGACTCCTTCCATAAATTGTTTTATCGGAAAAAAATATCGTTTTCTCCAAGTAACAATCCTGCCTTAGCTGTTGATTATGTTGATTCTGGCCAACGTCGTATATTGTATTTATCATGATAAGAAATTATAGCGAAGCATTGAAAAGATAACCATGATCTGTGTCTTTTTTGGATAAGTTGAGAATAAACAAGGCATCGTGTATTGGTCAAATAACACACTTAAGTTATATATTGTGGTCCTCTGCTCAGTACTTTCCTCCGTCACACCATTATTGTGAGGTGCGCCTCCCCCCCCACCTCACCCCTTGCCCTTCAAGAAAAAATAAAAGAAATAATACTTGTGGTCTTATTCTGTGAAGTCACTCTGCACTATCACCATGGCATAGTATTAATGCATAGTCTCGATAATTTGACGTTGTAAAGAATATTTAGTGACACACACACACACACACACACACACACAGAACTGCACTGACCACACTCGCGAGCTTAAAATTACACAATATCATTCCATATCTCGACAATTCAAACATTTGCATAACTACAAAGCAAACACTAAAACAGGAAAAATTACACGTAGCCTATATGTGTGTATTTTTTTCACCCAGCGGCGCAATCTAGAATTTTCATATCCAAGTGTATCTGTAGTCAGAGTCCAATATCCTACCTCACTACTGCGCACATCCACGCATAAATTAACGCCCCCCGCCCCTCCCTCCTGAGTTTTAACACCACGCCGCCCAATCCACACTAAATTCCTCCTCCTGGAAATCATACACGATATTAAAATTTCATACAAGCTATACGCAACTAGGTACATATTTTTGTTTCTCTCTCTCTCTCTCTCTCTCTCTCTCTCTCTCTCTCTCTCTCTCTCTCTCTCTCTTCATCCCAAAACCATCCTGATATAGTTTGACTCCAAGAGGGGTTATATTAACACCAGTTAGTCAATCATAAAAAATAAAAAATACCATAGACCCAAATCCAAACATCGAAAGGTAAAACACAGAGAAAAAATTAAAATAAAATCAAACTAAAAAAAAGAAAGTAAAGAAAGAAAGAAAAAAAAGGCACCAGGACCGAAGCTCTCCGCTAATGTACAGGAAGATTGCAACAGAAAAGCAATTTACTCGGTGGGCAAGCATCGTCAGCGGCTGTACTCGTCCTCCCCTCTACCTGATCAAAATGCTCCTGGCCCCTATTGGCACCTCGTAACCGCTTTAGTGCCACGCTGTAATGGCGGGTGCCGGGGGAGGAGGCTTCAGGGACAACCCCCCCACCCCTTCTCCCCCACCCCTCTCTCTCTCTCTTTCTCTCTCACGTGGTGTTGTTGGTAGTGGTATGGCACCCACGAGCACTCTCTCTCTCTCTCTCTCTCTCTCTCTCTCTCTCTCTCTCTCTCCCTATCCCTCTCTTTTTTTTCTTTTTCATCACCCCAGACACCGTTCACCATACACATACAAATTTCCTTCCCTCTCCTTGCACTATTTTCACTCCACCGCACGACACTTCTCTCTCCATCATCGTGGGTTTTTTTCCACTTCCCTCTCATTCTGTCTCCTACCTCTTGTTCCTCTTTCCTTTTCCCCCTATAATCTCCCTCTCCCTATTATCATCTCCCTTCACACTCATCGTCCACGGCTCTCTCTCTCTCTCTCTCTCTCTCTCTCTCTCTCTCTCTCTCTTCCTCCCGTGTTAACCCATATTATCAATTTACTTCGGAAAAAACAGGTCTCTAGCAATATATATTCCCATTCCCTACAACTTTCAGGATTTTTAGTAATTTTCTTGCATTTCCAATAATTTTTACAATTTACAAGATATATGACAACGCTTTAAATATTTTTTTTTTACTACAAATTTTAGGATTTTTTTGTAGATTAGTGTTCGGTGTTTCTGGCAGGCGATGTACTTCACCCGAACTAATAAATAAAGAATAAGACATTAAATGCATAATATGTTGTTGAAGGCTTTTAAGACTGGGTAGTTTTATGTGTGTTTGTGTGTTTATGTGTACTAAGGTCAATTATGTCGTTTATGTTTGTGAGTGTGTATTCGTGTATGTATGTATTGGTGTTAGTTTGAATCTGGGTGTGTATAAATTTGTATGTGTATTTGTGTGTGTATCTGGTCTGTATGTGCAGTTGCGTGTATATCCATATGATTTTATTTGTATACATATGGGTGTGTATGGGAATTTGCGTATCTCTATGAGTATATGGAAATCATTTAAAATTTTTCTTTAACTTTGTTTCCATGAACATTTTAATACCAGTGTAACTAATGATCTTGAATATAAAAAGAAAAAAAATGTGGAAGTCAATGTCAAAAATCATATTTCTTATCTAATTTATTTTCAATGTTATCTCCTATCATACTCTTCCCACCCTTCCTTGTCCCTTACCCCTCACCTCTCTTCCCCACCCCTCTTCTCCCTTTCTATTCTCCCCCTCCTCATTCCCCCCTCACCCCCTCATACCGGTCCAACAATAAACAACCTGAAGTATTAACGAATGTAGCCAAACAACCAGAAATTTGTATTCTCCAAGGAAGGAAATGGTATTAAAGGAAACAGATAAAGAGTATAATTAATAAAACAGGAACATAAGGAAGCCTGGGACGTTTAATCTACATAGACATGGATTATTAGTTATTAAATGAAGTAGTTTACGACAGCTTCATATCCTGTATAGTATGCGTTGTGGTTTGTGTGATTGTGTCGTGTTAGCCATCTGTCTGTGTGTAAATGTATGTAGCACTTTTGGGTGTATTATCTGATGTAGAGGGAATATTGTTGTTATTGTTGTTATTATTATTATTATTGTTATTGTTATTGTTATTGTTATTATTATTATTATTATTATTATTATTATTATTATTATTATTATTATTATTATTATTATTATTATTATTATTATTATTATTATTATTATTATTATTATTATTATTATTATTATTATTATTATTATTATTATTATTATTATTATTATTATTATTATTATTATTATTATTATTATTATTATTATTATTATTATTATTATTATTATTATTATTATTATTATTATTATTATTATTATTATTATTATTATTATTATTATTGTTATTATTATTATTATTATTATTATTATTATTATTATTATTATTGTTGTTATTGTTATTGTTATTGTTATTGTTATTGTTATTGTTATTGTTATTGTTGTCATTATTATTATTATTATTATTATTATTATTATTATTATTATTATTGCGATTGCTATTGTTATTTTTGTAATTGTCGCTGTTTTTGTGACTGTTATCAAAGGTCTTTGCGAGTAAACGTTATAGATTATAGAAAATAAAATAGATGCATCATTAACTTTAAACAAAAAATTTATTTATTTTTCGCTATTCGCGTTACATAAAACATCAAAACTCGGAAAGATAAATCATATAGTGTTTTAAGTGTTTTAGGAGTGATACGAAAATAACATAATTATCTCCCTGTACTTGAAGTTACTTTATGGTTATTGACAAAATTTCCGGGACAGTTTTGGGTAATATCTGACTCTGAGATTTTAACATCTAATTACTCTGATTTTCCTTCCTGTCATACAGCGTAGTTTCATGTTGTTATTATGATATATTATATAATGAATAGCAGCGTTCATCAGCTACAAACCAGTCACACATATGAATCACAAATGGATACCAGATATTGCCAACAGTATCAAGGCAATTTTAACCACAAACTGTATATGTTAAAAATTAAATCTATCCGCTGTAATGTGTGTGTGTAGTAGTAGACTTGCTGTTATGTAATGTTATGTAATATACGATAAAAGTCATGTAGCGCTTTGTACCCGACAGAAAAATGGGACATTCTCATTTTGTACCTATATTTGTCGTGGAATCTGTCTAATGTAAATAAGAAATACATATAAGATACAGTCATTGTTTTCTTGAATAGCTTGAGGTATGAGGAATATATATCATATATACTCCCTTCTGTACATGCTATCCACGTGTGATGTTTCTCTATTACTCACTTCACATGATATATAACGGGAAATAACTCTCACCAACTACTGTACACACGAGAGTAACTTTATTGAATATTCTGATGTATGAGAAATAAATCACGTAACACTCTGTCCGTGATACAAATAAGGAATTCTTGACTTGCTCACTTACGACTAAATATTACATAGGAAAAAAAAAGCCTGATGTCTTGCGCTTTAACTCCCAGTATCAGCTCAGTAAGGCCATCAGTTACACTCAAGGCATTATTACAGAGAATTGAAGGTTCTAGGAATTAATGATGATTGAACAAGTAGTAAGAAGAACTCGCGATTTTTTTTCATTAGCCTTTGTGAAGATTCTTAGTTTTTTTTTAAACACATATATTTTATAGTTAGGGAGATATTAGAGAAATGTCATCAGTGTATATTATTTAAACCCTGTTATTAGAATTGATAGTTGATGAACCAATTTCTCTTAAGTATGTCTGTTATTGTATTTAATTTCATTTCTGCTGCACATTATAAGATCTTTCTATATGTTAGTCTCTCTCAGATAATCAGAGGTTCTGCCTGTAGATTATTACTGTGGTGGAAAATTATGTTTTTGAATGATTATTATTTTAGAAAATGTATTAATTAATTAATTAATAATATCAATAGTCTACTTAAAAAGACGTGTCAATAAGAAATACAACATACAGTATAGTTCAAGAAATAGAGTAAAAAAATCTAATCTTGAATTCTGGATTTTGACGGCGAGGTTAACCACTTGAATACAAACCCCCAGAAAAAAATTGTAAACAGTATGATAAGAAACTAATAAATCAGCCCCAATGTGGACACATACACAGAGTAAACTCGTAACTCACTGTATCGTGAACTGTAAAGTCAACAACAAACTTCCTAGCTGTAACGCCGTGTTGATCCCTGATAAGCCTTTCATTATCTCTTGATAAAAATCTACAATAAAAACGGGGACGCAAACCTTCTTCTCAATCAACACTACAGCTGTTAAAATTGATCTCTAATCTGCCTGTTTATCCTGGAGATCTCTTGTCAGCTGGCCTTCAGGCTCCAATTTCTCTTTTTTTTCTTTCTCTTTCGTGGGTCATCAGCCTGGGCGTCACGAGCGAGCGAATATCCCCTTTGACGGCCAGCCAGTAAGAGTGATTCCCTCTGTGAGAATAATGAACATAATGACCCTAAAGGATGATCCTCAAGGTCTAGGTTCCTCGTTCGCTACACGCGTTGGAGCTCCGTAGCAACAGTAGTCAAAATGGCTCTTAAAATTGACAACTGAGATTACTGTTGTTATTTTTTAAAGTGTTTGAGGCTAGTTAGGATGATCTCTAATATCTGCTTTAATCTCTTGCTACTGAAAGCTTTATGTGTTTAAATTATCTGCTCCATTTTTAGAAACAGATTCTCAGGTAAGAACTGTTAAATATATTACCTCGTTAATTATGATTAATCCCTACGTATCTTATCTATATTTTATTTATATAAGTTATAAAACTGAACAGCAGAACTTGGTGATGTAATCTCTTCCAGCAGTGTAATCAGAGTGTGTGTGTCGCCCTGATAAAGATTTATTATCGAGCAACACAACACGAGCCAGGACTGGTTTCCTCACCACACGATGGATAAAATGTTTCTTAGTTCTAACAGGACACAACTGTTCTGGAATACACGAAGAGCGTTGAACACTATTCCTGTGTACTTCAACAAAAATCTACCAAATCATCTTACCAAATATATTACAAATTGATTGGACATTTGTATTAAATTATGCACTGAATTTTAAATTATACACCTAGGAGTATTTAAGTAATCTTAAAGACATTCGGAAAGATCGCGGTGAACTTAAGAGAAGCTCATTTGACGGTCACAATGGCAAGGAGGGAACGACTTGTCTGCCCCGTCCTACACGGTGTTAGGATAGATCACACGCGCACAGATCTCCTAAACTGCCCTTGATATCCGTCTCAATGTGACGTTATCGGCGATTGTCAGCCTTAGAGAGTCACTCCTTAAGGCCGGTAAGTTGCTCTGCGGTCGAGAGCCTTTGGTACCAAACTGACAAGGTCACTATTTTTTCTTTCTCTTTTTTGGTTTGTTTTGTTTACCTGTGAATTAGTGGTTCCGGAAAGTCGTCTTGGTGTTGCAATATTTTGTTAATCTTGTAATCTTGGCATTCCCCAGATTTCGTCTTGTATCTGAGCTTGGGTGATCTCACTGCGGGATCTGCGAAAGTGGAATTGAAAGATGAAGAGATTCAAACGATCTAACTTTGTAGTCACTAAGATGGATGAGTTTGAGTTTTGTCAAATAAACTACACAAGAGTTATTCTCTTCTTAAGAGTTATTGTCACACACTGACTCGTAAACTGTCCCATGAACATTAGTTATCTGACCGTGTAGGTAGACTTACACACACACACACACATTACTCATTAACCTCCCCTGACACACCTCACCAAATAATCCGTACCGCACGTAAACAAAGGATTCTCGGGGATTTATCTAGTTTGCGGCGTCTTAAAATAGTCGGGTCCCAGTTGTGTGTGAGACCCCCTGAAGCATCGCCAGCTAGATCGGCCGTTTACAACTTGAAGAATGTTGTTGACTAGCTCATTGGTGGAGCCCGAACTACGCGCCTGTCCCTGCTTACTTCTGACACACTCACTTTGATCGTGTGTGTGTGTGTGTGTGTGTGTGTGTGTGTGTGTGTGTGAGGGGGGCAGGTAACGACCCGTTGACAATATAGAAACGATGGTGATGTGACAGACAAGTGGGCTGGCAAATTTATCCTGCAGGTTCTTTTTTATGTGTATTGTTATTGTGATTGTGCTGGATGGTTGCTCTCTCTCTCTCTCTCTCTCTCTCTCTCTCTCTCTCTCTCTTAATTTTATATTCTTGTATTCTTCCAACGAAAAAATCTAAAATAGAAAAACATATAAAAACAATATTTTCTTTTTTATTTTATTTTATTTCATATTATTTCATATTCTTATTATTTTTATATCATTAACTTATTATTATTCTATTGTGGTCAACATCCCGCCACCAACATCTTGTACTCCGTCGATTGGCGTGATAGAGTCTTACCACCCTGGGTTGGACCTACAGAGTAAGAACCGACCTTATAATGGCTTGACTCACGAACGCATAGATGGGTAGAGTTTCATCTCGAGTGGATGCTTAGATGGGTGTCCCTCTCGAATGCGCGGGTGGGTAGTCTCTCTTCACAAATGCATGGGTGGATTAAATTTTTCCACAACCGCCAAGTGGATAAAATTCCTTCACCAATGGATGCATTGGTCAAATATTCATGAGGGTATGGATAAGAGTCTCCTCATAAGCGCTTGGTTAGATAGGTGTTCCTCACGAAAGAATGAATGGATAGAGTCTCGTCACGAACACAGGGATCGATAATTTTCACGAACGCTTGGCTACATATTTGCCCCTCACGAACTCAACAATGGACAGACCCTCATCTCGAACACATGGTTAGATAGGAGACGCATTATAAGCAGTTGTTTACCTGTCTGTTTACCTGAACTGACCTCTGTATCTATTTATCTATCTATTTGTATATTTAGCTATCTATTAATTTTTATATCTACACTCAGTTAAATAAACGTATTTATGTACCATGGAATTAAATCAAGAAGCTACTTAAAATTTAAAATATATAGAGTGAAGATGATTCTTTCAAGATCGTTAAACCTGCCAAATAAGGTGCCACAGCTTTCTTGAGGTACTTACTAGCTGGAGGGTCCTCTTACATACCTTCATCCCCCTTCCCTTCCTTGCCACCCCCCTTCACCAACTCCCCTTCACCGTCCCTTTTCCATCGTCCACTTCCCCACACCGATCCCCCATCACCCCCTCCCCCACCCCTCCTCAAAGTTCTCGTGGGTGTTTGCCTCTCTGCCGCCTCCTCCACCCCCAACCCCAACACTGAAGTACCCACCCTTTTCCCACTTGTACCTCGGGCAACACGAGCCTAAAATAATCAACCCCTCCTCTTGTTGTTTACAGTACCCGGGGGTCTGGCCTGTAAACAAAATACCTGGGTGAATTATCCCTTCTGATAATACCCCGCTGGGGCTTCAATACCGATAAAAAAGGCTTTTCCATTCGCGCGGCCGTGCGGAGGATTCAATTCTCTGCTATAACTGTTATGGAAAATTCGGATGGTTTTGGCCGGGATATATGGCCGCCCATCGCCCCGGGGCTTAAAAACTTGGAATCGAATTTCTCAGCGATACGGCCTTTTACGCTTGTCATATTCAATAAATTATGGATAAACGTTGTATTGTGCGATAGCGAGGCAGGATGGTGGCGTATTACATGCACGGCTGCTCTCCTGATTTAAATGTGGCTCTTTTGTTATTGGACGAGGTGTAGGAAACATAGTTTACACACACACACACACACATATATATATATATATATATATATATATATATATATATATATATATATATAATGTGTGTGGGTGTGTGTTGTATGCGTGTATAATAGCCATATATTCAGTATGCACTAGTTGAAGCCTCACAAACATGCAGCACAAGAGCCTTTTAACATATAAAATTTAGCCACGGTTGGTAATATACACACACTCGTCACCCATACAGCATGGCCACTCCCTGCCACACCAAACTTATACCTAGTTACCACAAAACTTTGCCTGTGCTACCTTTCGACCTTCCAGGTAACATAACACAGTAGTGAAGCAAACGGCACTGCGATGATTTTAGTGTACAAATTGATACAGGAAAAGGAGAAATGCTTTTGACTGTAGTTTATAGTTCTTCACTTACCATAACACCCCCCCCCTTCACCATATCCACCCCCTCCCAGCCTCCTCTGCCCCATCTAACACGTGCAGTCATCAACAGCTGTCAACGTGTGTGAGACTCACAGGAAGTCCTCGTCACGACACAGAGTGGACAAGAGGCTAAGTTATAAGGGCCTCGTGTTTATAAAGGCACATGTTTGTGTACTGTTGTGTTACTGACGAGAAACAGAGAGAGAGAATGTGTTGTATATATATATATATATATATATATATATATATATATATATATATATATATATATATATATATATATATATATATATATATATATATATATATATATATATATATATATATATATATACAGGTATATATATATATATATATATATATATATATATATATATATATATATATGTATATATATATATATATATATATATATATATATATATATATATATATATATATATATATATATATATATATATATATATATATATATATATATATATATATATATATATATATATATATATATATATATAATGTGTGTGTAGGTTTGTGTGTTGAACAAAATAGAAATAGATTTACGCATATATATATAGTGAGAGGAAGGGAGGGTGAATGGGGAGGGAGAGGGAGAGAGAGGGGGAGAGGGAGAAGTTTGAGTGACCAGATGGGTTTAATTAAGTCTGTTGGTTTTCATTGCATGGAGCGGCGTGGCAGTGTGTTGTCCATGTACAGGACCCAGGCTTAATAACGCCCCCCCCTCACGCTCGGTTAAAACCCCAAATTAAATGTGTACGGAAATATGAACACAAGACATAAACAAACACAGTGGATGCGTTCATACGTGGAGTGTGTTCATATTTTATTTGTCAATATACACACACACACACACACACACACACTCTCTGCCATCAGCCACGCGATACGTAACCTTGATCTGGGATGACGATAAATTCATTAGCTTCCTCAATATCAACACAAGGGGCCAAGCCGCCCCCTAATCACGGACCAGGACGGAGAAGAAGGGAGAGAGAGAGAGAGAGAGAGAGAGAATGCTTCATCACCCAAGCCTATCTCTTCCCTAAGGCTTTGTTTCCTCGGTCGGTCACCTGATTTACGTCTTCCTCATCAGCAGGGCTTAAGGCTAGACAGATTGAAACCCGGGTATAGTGATGTATATTAATAGCGTCTAGTGATTTTTTACTGCAATGCTTATAGATAATATTTATAGGGAACGGGGAAAACATATATAGTAGTTAGTTTTCATATTATCACATATAATTGCTAAACATATACTCTATATATAGTGTTCAAATTATTATTATTATTATTATTATTATTATTATTATTATTATTATTATTATTATTATTATTATTATTATTATTATTATTATCATTATTATTATTATTATTATTATTATTGTTATTATTATTCCTTCTAGCTATAGCAAATTAAACCTGATGGTGTTTTTTATATATATATATATATATATATATATACGTAATTGGCTCTGGCGACATAAACCTCTACAATTTAAACAGTGACGTCAGTACTCCATGACATAAATAAGCTTGCGATGATACAATCTACACCATAAGTTACGTTCAATTCCACGCTGAATTTTGATAAGTTGTTTACAATCGTCTTGGACAACACCTTCCTCCTTTGAGATCTTAAAACACTGATACATTATTCATCCTTAAAAAGACTTAAAACTGAATTACCAGATACGTCCTGTGTTAAATACCCTCAATAGTCGCCCATTGTTAATTACGTTTTTTGTGTACCTGCGTAATGAGTCACTTTAGGGAAGCAATTCATCATACGCTAGGAAATCAACTTATCGAAAAGTGTAAATTTTGGAGTTGATTTGTATTTTGCTTTGTTTGTGTTCCTCAATAACGATTATATAAGTCTCAGGCACTTAAAATGCTAACATGTTGTAGACCCAGCTAGAGTTGTGAAGATTCGACTGCTAAACATATGCTGTGTTTTCTTGTATCGTTATTATAATTCTTTTCATGAGTTGCACGCCAGACCCTTATGCTCAGCCATCATCCTCAGTGAAATGACTACCATGCAACATGACCCTGAGACATGACCCTTTTTATAGGAGCGAGTATTGTATACATCTACAACCAAGAGCCAGAAGCCTTATATAACAATATAAACGATCAGTCTCACCCTGGAAGTCTTATGAGGCACCGTGAAGGGGAGTCTTCCTAATCCTTCTCTTGCTCCTCCCTGCTCGTGTCCTCTTCCATCTCTTGTTTCTCCTACCCCACCTCTCCCTGCTTCCCCATCTCCTGCTCCTCCTCCTCCTGCTACTACTCCCCCTCCTCCCCTCAACTCCCTCTCCTTCTCTTATTTCTCGTCCTCCACCTCCCCCTGCCACCCTTCTCCACCTCCGTCTACTCCCCCTCCGTCTCCTCTTCCTCTTCCTCCTCTTCTTGTCTCTCGTCGCCCACCTCCTACTCCCCCTGCACCCCCTCCTCCTCCTCCTTTTTCTCCTCTTGTTTCTCTTCCCTACCTCCCCCTGTCCCCCCACCTCCTACTCCCCCTGCCCTCCCCTCCCCCCCACCTCCTCCTCGGCCAGGTCCTCATCAAGTAAGGCGAGACGGAGATAAGCAACATTCATCATCAACCAACTGGCCAAACCCAGACCTGTAGAGATAACTGGGAGGGAGCACCAGTACTTGTCAGTGTCCAGAGTGCCTACAACTCACTCACATATGGTCTCTTGCGGGATAGGGAGGAGGAGGAGGGTAGGTAAGAGGGGGTAGAGAGAAAGGCAAAGGAGATGGGAGAGGGAGGGTAGGGGGAGAGAGAGAGATGGTTGGGTTAGTTAGTGTTACTCGGGGGGTCAGAGAGGCCACCACAGTGTATTGTTATGTCTATGAATGACTTGGTGTTTATTTTTCTAGATCTAGTGTGTGCTTGAGAGAGAGAGAGAGATCACACGTCGTTGATCTTATATGCATCTTTACGTTGGTCATAGAATAATTAATATTTTTTTATTTGTTTTATATAAATATGAATGGAAATCTTACTTACCATGTTGATTTTTCTTTTGCTAATGAGGCTATCATACACGTCCTGTTTCTGTTTTCTTCACCGTCTTTTGTTTTCTCGTTAATCGTCCTTTTCCTCTTTACACTGATTCATTTTGTGCTGTGTATCCTTCTTATCCTCCTTTATCTCTCTTACTCTATCCTGTTTCTTCATTCCCTTCTTTCACTTTGTTTATATTCATAATTCCTCTATCCTCAGTCTGTCCTTCATGCCCTATATTGAAATTCTCCCCATTCCTACCTCTCCCATTTAACCTCCCTCCTTCCTTATCTCCCCACTCCCTTCCTCCCTCCCTCCATCCTCCTTCCCTCCCTCCTTCCCTCTCCTTAGTGTTAGTTATTAAATTGTTTCATTGTCTCTTATGTACACTAATATCGGATTAATTTGAAACATCCATCGCCTAATTATATAACAGGCATTTAATACGCCGTAAAAATGTCGCAAATTGCCTCATTTCCACTCTTATCCTGCCGCCGTTGCATAATTATCGCATTAGTAGCTGGGACGACCACCAAGATGGAGGGGAGGGGAAGGAGGTTAAGGTCCCCAGATCATGGTGTCCTTCTTCTTCCCCTCCACCTTCTCTCTCCTCCTCCTCCTCCTCCTCCTCCTCCTCCTCCTCGTTCCACTCCCTCCACCCTTTTCTTTTTCCCTCTCTCTCTCTCTACCTCTACCTTCTCACCTTTTCATCTCTCCCCTCCAGATCCCCCATCATTCCCTCCCTCCCCCATTTCGCCCTTCCTTTTACCTTCTTCTATTCTTTTTTATTCCCTTTCAACTCTCCTATTCTCCCTTTCTATCTCATTTCCCTCCCTCTCCTTCTCATCCTCCTTCACTCTTCCGCCCCTCTTCTCACCTACCTACCCTCGTTCCCTCCCCACGCAAATCAAAATTCTAAAGCCGGATAGCCCTTAGGAGCGTTCATTCATCCATCCATCCGGCTAGCCTACGTGGTGTTACGGATGGGTAAGGTGGCAGTGTGGTTGGCGGAGGGGGCAGGGTTAAACACATAGCTCACCTCACACTCAAAAACATAATGAAGGAGTCAATCTTCATGTGGGGTTTATTGCCACAAAAAACAATGCCAGGGGGAGGGTGGGGGAGAGGATGGGGTGAGATAGGAGTTGGAGGAGGAGGAGTGGGAGGAGGAGAAGAAGAAGAAGGAGGAGGAGGAGGAGGAGGAGGAGAAGAAGACGAAGAAGAAGAAGAAGGAGGAGGAGAGGGTGTGCTCAGTTTGCATTTAATAGCGACTTCCTTTAGCGCTCCTGACCTCCCTCTTATGATGATGTTTTATTGGCTACAAGAAGCTGTGGGTTGATGGTGGTCGCGTGTGAGGAAGAGGAAGGTATGTCCAGTTTGTTGTTATCGATAAGAGATTTTTTTTTGTGGGGGGAGAGGATAGTGAAGACACGTGGGTAAATCTTGATGGTCTTTTTTTTGAGGGGGTAATGAGGAAGACAGATGGGTTAATCCTGTTGCCTTTTTTTTTTTGGTAGTAAGGAAGACAGATTGGATATTTTTTTTTGTTTTTACCTTTTTGATAGAGGGGGAAACAAAGGGGTTAATGTTTGTTTGCCTCTCTCTCTCTTCCTCTGTTTTTCTCTTTTCCTGTCTATCACTTTGATTTTTGTGTCTCCATTTTACCCTGATTCTTTATCAGTTGGCCTATTATCTACCTCTTTATCTCTCCATCCTCTTATCCACTTGTTCATATCCCTACCCCTCTCTCTCTCTCAGTGCAGTTTTTTTTACCTCATTCTCACCCAGCATAGAAGACTCCAGTGTGAGAACAGCCGAGGTGACGTCATCCTCCAACTCCTCCATCGCCATAAAAAAGGAATAATTATCACGGTCCTTCTGAGGCAATCAGGGAGAGTATTGGCATCCTCAGTGAAGCCTCATTATGCCTTCTTTTAATCCCTCTCTCACCTCTTCCAGCTTTACTTTTATGTCCTTTACAACTTAAGTTATTCTCATCCCCTGTACCTGCTTGGGCTACTCACGAGGTCTAAAGGGATCAATTATTCGGATGTCTTTCTGTTCTCGTGTGGGAAGTGGTGAACGATTTTTATTTTATTTATTTTTTCGTTTCCATAAAAGTGAAGAAAATAATTGATGTTTTACCTGTAAGTGACAAAAAAAAAATTCATAGTATTTTTCTTTTTGTTTTGATCTTTGTGTAAGGAAGAAAATATATTTCCCTTTAAAAAAAGAAGAAATACATTGATATTTTTCCCTTATTTTGTATATTTTTTTATGAATTTTGGAAAAAAAATGTCAAGATAATTCCAGTTTAATCCACCATTTTTTCCCTCTGTTTCACGTTTCCACTTTTAGAAATCCTTGAACACCAACCACAATAAATCCCTTAACACCATCCCAAAGGAAACCATAAGCCACAGATACATAAGAACGGTTGAGACTGTGTTTTGGGTGCCGTGAGGGAGGGAGGGAGGGAGGGAGGGAGAGGCGGGGTGTGAGGGTGTTCCAGGGGAGGCCGTCAACACAGTCCACTGGGATGGTGGACACAGCAGCAACACAACACCCCTGGGAACCTACTATGGCCGCCTCCCACTCACTCCTTGGTTCCCTGCCCCTGCTAAACCCTCTAACCTTTACATGTTATCTATGCTGTGTTAAGTTTGGTTTTATTCTTTAACTGCATGATTAAAAATTTACAAACTTGATAACTTCGGCAAAGAATATGATACAATTCTAATTGGGGGTAAAAATTTCATTAAGGCTCTACTGAATATATATTTTTTATCAGTCCCGATTAGAAAGGGAAGGTTTTAGTCGACGAAATTTTTCTTAGAGATTTGGTTCCGAGTGTTTTTTAAGGGGTAAAATATTTGAGGATTTATCCCCGGGTGATGCAGTCTCACAAAACGTCATGAACAACTTGGTTAAGATCTTTGAGTCAGTTTTGGAAACTAATGGCCAAACGGATTTGATTCCCTTTTAGCGTGTTGTGTCCCCTTCTCGTGTTTTCCCCCTCTGAGTCTTTTTTTTCGCTGGTAGGCCTAGTGTGTGTGTGTGTGTGTGTGTGTGTGTGTGTGTGTGTGTGTGTGTGTGTGTGTGTGTGTGGGTGTGTGTGTGTGTGTGTGTGTGTGTGTGTGTGTGTGTGTGTGTGTGTGTGTGTTTGCAGGCCTATTGAGCCTTCTGCCTGCCTGCACTGTCCTGTTACCTGACACCTTAGGCGGGGCTACACTCTCCCTCCCCCCACCTTACACAGCCTCCCACACCCCTCTCTGGTCCCCCCCACTCCTTTTTGTGTGACCGCGAGGAACTTGGGCTGTCAACTCGTCCTGCTTCTCTTATCCGGTCATAATTCACGGCCGCAGAAATGCCCTGGAGCGGACCCCATGAACCGGATACTCACTTAACGGAATTTCACTCACTCGAAAATCCTGACATCCGGAGCTGGGGGTGTGTCGCCTGTCTCCCGGACCAACATTGTGTGTCACCTGGATATGGAGGAGACGAGATCATGCCGATTGACTGGTAAATAAGACACGGTGTTAAGTGGACATTCTTAGTGAAGAGAGCAACCCGAAAGAGGCGTCGAGGGCAGCTTTTGGACAATGAAACGACACTATAACCTTAGAAACGAAGATACCTTTCAAGGCCAAACACAAAATAAAGAACTTTAACCTCATGGCAGGTGTAATTTCTTTTTTGTTATAGTGTATGTAAAGTAATCCGTCGCTTAATGAACCTTACAACTATTATGACTCGTTAATCAGTAAATGGCTTAATATAAAATAGCATTTCTGGTCCAGGTACAAGAACAGGTATGGTGTTTTTAACAGCATAAACACACATAGGAAAGTGTCTCTCAACTCAAAACACACACACACACACACACACACACACACACACACACACACACACACACACACACACACACACACACATACACACGCACACACACACATACACGGTATTAAGAATATTAACTTATCGGATCTGTCGAAGAGTCTGATGGAGAACTCGGCCTTGGATGGGGGCAAGGGCGAGGGGTGAGAGTCGAGGGGTGAGGGGCTGGGGGTGAGGGACGGGGGGTTGCGTGTGAGGGGCTAGTGGCGGAGGGGTGGGGACTAGGGGGATGAAGGGCGAGAAGGTCTAGGGGTAAAGACATAATCACTACTCCACCCATAAGCAAGTACAGGCAAACTCCATTGGGTAAATTCCTCAAGACACTGTAAATAAACTTAGGTAGTATAAGATGAGCACAATATCTTTTTTTTTTGCTGTGTTCAAAGCTCACACCACAGAAGGACTTAATAATGCAGCTGATTATACCGAATGCTCCTCAGACTCCACGAAGCACAGTCGAATGAAGATCAAGTGAATGAGAATGGTGATTTTTATGCGTCAGAACGAGGATTTAACGCACCTGAATGGAGACTTCGTGCGTCAACAAGTAATCTCTATGAGCTAGACTGTCGACTTTATGTGTAAGGAGAGAATTCTGTGTTGGTGTTGGTGTTTGGGTGTTTTTTTTTCTTTCTTTCTATATATTTGGTTGAAAATCTATTGTGTTGTGGATGCTGACTACTTCACTATTTGTTTTAGTTGGTCATCAACATTCCTACCACTCCTTGCTGACATTTCTTACCTGCATTGTAGGTTTTTGTTGACGTTATTTTAGCAGGTAAATTTATACAGTAGTTATATGGTATTTCATTAGTGTTGTTTTGTTGTGTTTTTTCTGGCTTCGGTATGAACACCTGTGGATCTACAGTGTCTCAGCCTCCTTAGACGTGGACCGGCTGTATCTGGGTTAGCAAGGAATAGCAGAGAGAAGAAAAATAAAATAATAAAAGCAGAATAGAAGGAAGAAAAGAGAAAAAACAATTAAAAACAACAATACACAAAAGAAATAAGATAAAATACCCCGCAAATAATAACCACAACAAACAAAAAACACACAGCAAAGGGAAAGAAAAAAATAAAGAATAGCAGCAAACAACAGCCTTAAACAACAGGAGGGATGAAAGAACAGCGAGGGCGGGATCAACACAACAAGACCGACGCTAACGACAGCACCTGCAAGTAAACTAAACATCGGTAGTAGTAAAAACCTGTAACATCAAGATCAGGAGGCAGGCAGGCAGGAGTTGCAGGGTGTTGCAGAGTCTAGCAGTAGGAAGAACAGCAGTACAGTAGAAGACGATGAAGGAGTAGAGGAAAAGACAACAATAGCAGGAAGAGCAGGTACGGCAGCAACAAAAGAAGCAAGAATAACAGCAGGAGAAACAGAAACAATAACAAGAAAAGCAGAAATAACAAGAGGAAACACAGGAACATAAGGAATAGAAGAAACAAGAATAACAACAGCAGGAAAACAGAAACAACAACGGCAGCAGAAGAAGAAACGACAGAAGGAGCAAGGGCGAGTCGGGGCGGGGTAACAACGCCAGATATGGATAGCAGCAAGAGCAGGTAGATGAGTATGAGTAACAGGAGTATTAGCAGTAGCAGGAGCTGTGACACTGTAGTCATAGTAATAGGAGAGGGTAGTAGAGACAGCAGTAAGAGACAAAAGCAGAAACAACAGGAATGTAAATAAAAGCAGAAGCAGTAGTAATAAAAAGCAGCAGTAACAGTAGGAAAATCAACAAAAGGTAGCAGAAACAGCATGGAGAAGTAGTAACAGCAGTAAGAGCAAGAACAACAGCAGCAGCAACAGCAGTAGGAGGAGAGAGGAGCGGCAGCAGGTTTCAAGAACCATGTACCCTGGCCCGTGGGTGTGGTCGTAGCGAGGTCCCACAGCAGTCATTAGCATCTTTATTGCATACATTGACCTTACAACGACACTTCCAATACCTCCTGGCTGGCTCTACCTGACGAAAATCTGACTACAACTATAATATTACTTCAGCAAGCACTAGATAAAACACCTACAGATACAGATATGAATTATTACAGCAACAATAACTTTACATTACTTGAATAAAAACATCATAGGAACATCCTTATAATAACACGACAAGAATAATGATAATAACAATAATGAAAGGTCAGTCACTCAGTCATATAACAATTGTATATCGACCGAATATAACTGGTACATACTTTTAGGATAGATTTGACTCAGTTTTCTCTCTATGTCTGCTCTTTTTTTCTCTCTTTCTGTGTCTCATTTATCACTTTCTCTCTCATCCCTCTCTTTCTCTCTCCTGCCTTCCCGGAACTAACGAGAACGACCAACCCATCCATGACGAAACAAATGTAATATAAAAGAGCAACTTAGAAGCACGCAAAACACCTCTCGGGTACGACGGTAATTACCAGAGCAATTACCGCAATCAAACACTTAACGTGGCAGCTTGTTAAGGAGGATCAGCTCACCTCCACGACAGCGCGTTTGTGATGTGTTTGCAGTTATTGTATACTGGCTGAACGCTAAAACCCAAAACAATCCGTCGAATCTCAAAGTTCATGTTTTATGTTCTATTCTTTTTCTTTTTATAAGTGGTTCGTAATTTGCTTGCACCGGGGAAGGAATGCAAGGTGGGGGTTGTCTGGTCTGGATTTACGAGGGGCGTCGTGCGCCACGTACAGCCACATACACGCACGCACACGTCACCCTCATGCACGCACATCACGTACATCATTACGTACTGAATAAGAAGAAAAAAGACTTATAATAAGGAGGATGTGCTCGGCAAATATAAATGAGCTCACACAAAGTCACAAACAGGTTATAAAATGCACGTACTTGCTCGTTAGTACAGACACAAAGCACTCACCTACATACACACACACACGCTTAGTCACAAACACAGACAAGAGACATCCCATGGATACACAAACCAAACAAACACACGTGAATAAAAAACAAAACAAAAAAGAGGATTCTCTTAGCCAGGCCTTGACCAGTGGGCCGCGGGATGACCCGGAGTTCATTTACTGGTGAGGCGTCGTAGAGCAACACCTACTCTCGCAAACGAAGGCAGGTCATTCATCTGATGAGGAGAGGAGGAGAGGGAGAGGGAGAGGGACTCCATAGTCGTCGCCATCGTCAGGGTCAGTGAAAAGGAGTGTAGCGGTGGGTGACGGCGAATAGAATGACAGAAAGGAGGACGCAGGGAAAGAAAGATGGACAGAAGGAAGGGAAAAGGAGAGAGAAAAAGAACAGAGGGGAATGGAACAACCCGGACGTCTCCCCTCTGGTCCGTCTCTCATTAATCAGTACCTCCCTCGGGGCTGGTGTAGGGGACTCCAAGTGGGGTGAGTTGTACTGCCGCTGGCTCCACCTTGCCCTCAACATGGTGTTCTGGTGTTGTTCGTCCGGGGATCATTGGCTTGCTCGGCCGAGGTTTTGGGCTGGAATTTAGTCCATCTTTTGTCCTGATCGTCCAACTTTGGCAGGTGGAGGAGCGGGGAAATACCCGTCGAGGTATGGTAATGGGTATAGTTTTCTCTTTAGGCGGCCCTCAACCCCCTGTTTAAAAATACAAGTTGAGGGTGTAACAGTACGCATCAGAGAGCCGTATATCTTAAATATCTTCAAAGTATATCACCCCTCTGCTGACTCCTAGAGGAGCAGTGGGGATAAATGGGCGAAAAATCTTACAGACTCAAACCCTGAAAAGCGATCCCCATGAGAATGTTCATCAGGGTCGTGTGTGTTGAGGGAGGAACCCCGAAGGGTCCTCTAGGGCCGGTGTTCTCAGGGTTCGCAAGGGATATTTTTCCTCTTAGTTTGGGAAATTGAGAACCCATCTAACTGACTACGACACAGGAGATGGGAACCTAAAATGTCTTCGATATTACGTTGAGACTCTATAGATGCGTGCGTTTAACCCTCGCCAGTTGCGGGAAAACCTTTTAACTTAGGATAATTTTGAGAATCTGGACCTTAAGGTTGTCATGGTCCGCTCTCAGGCTCAGGTCGGACCCACGCAAGGACGGGCCATTCAGGTGTCACTCTCGTTAAATGTCTACTTGTACTGTTGAGAAATAATTTTGGGATTATCAGGACGGCTGTAATTAACACGTTTGGTCCGGATGCTTGAGACCTGAGACCGGTTCTGGGCTGAGGAAAACATCTTTGGTCCGGGATGCAGGTGGGGAGTGTAGGTGAGTGAAGTGGACGGGGGGAATGTTGGTAGGTGGGTGTGGTGGATGAGGGGGAATGTTGGTAGGTGGGTGTGGTGGAGGAGGTGAAGGTGGGTGTGGTGGAGGGGGTGTAGGTGGGTGTGGTGGACTGGGCGGGTAGGAGGGTATGGTGGAGGAGGGGTGTAGGTGGGTGTGGTTGATTGAGGATGTTTCAAATTATATAACAGCCAACTAAAGGATCCTTTACTTGTGGTAGTGTTTTTGTTGTCATTATTTATTATTATTATTATTATTATTATTATTATTACTATTATTATTATTATTATTATTATTATTATTATTATTATTATTATTATTATTATTATTATTATTATTATTATTATTATTATTATTATTATTATTATTATTATTATTATTATTATTGTAGTTGTTATTACTCTTATTATCATCACCATCATCCATATAACTACAGCTAATACCAAACACATCTCTGGTCGCCCCACACACCGTACCACACTACACTCTCCACCTGGTCGTTAAACTCTATCGATACTGTCCAAGCTGAGTCGCCTTAACACCCTTACCTTAATCCGAGGAGGTTTTACTGCCCAACTGGTTTTATTCTCTCTCTGTTTGTATGTTTTAAAATTAACACAGGTTCTATAGGAATTTCTAAATCAAATAATCATGCTATTGAAGGATCGAATGCTGAGGCGAAAATCTAATCGTTTGAAGTACATTTAATTTTTCTTTTTTTTAGTTCAAGGATACAGTATATCATATATTATTAACAATTGATAGATATTTTTTACGAATTAATGAATTAGTTAAACATTGAATTTAAAGGGGATGTCGTGTACTGAAGCGAATATTTAGTTGTTTTGGAAATATTTTTGGGAGTTTTATTTTGTCGTCTATTCTTGAAGGATTTAACTTATATTTCCATAATGTCGGGAAGATAAATTTATTAGTGGGTGTGTCTGTGTGTCTGTGTCTTTCTTTTGACAATTGTATATCAGAATTGTCTTACTTTCTGTATTTTTTTTCTTCTTTTAATATTTTCTCCTTCAAACGCAAGAATAACTTATTTTATTATCCCTCTACCATCTTTCTTTATTGCTCTGTCTCCTCTTCCTCATTTTGCTTTATTTCTATTTTCCATTTCCCCTTCATTCCCCCCTTTCCGCATCTTCTTTTCCTCCTCTCATCTCTCTTTATCTCCCTTTCTCTCCTCTCATCATGCCCGTGTCCCTTCCACATTCTACCCCCCCCTCCCTTATACCAATTCCTCCTACCCATCCCGTCTCCTCATTTCTCTTACCCTTCCCACTACCCCTTTTCTCCTCAGCCCTCTACATTCCTCTCCCCCTCCACCACCCCTTTCCAATTCGATATTCTCCTGCCCCCTACAAACTACTGATACATACAAACAAACACACACACACACACAAACACACATATACACAATACACATACCAACACACACACACACACACATACATATCCAATGCTCATTACAAATTCACGTCACGGGTCTCGTGTGATTTATCTAATGTTACGACAAGCCCCCTCCCTGTCTCTCCACGTTCGCTCTGTGCCCGACAAAATCGTACAACAAACCCGTAACTCAGATCGGTATTGTTGTTATGGTTTGGGCGTACGTATCTGTTTTAGCCAGGCGGGATAGGGTCGTCTCGGTGGTGTGTGTGTGTGTGTGTGTGTGTGTGTGTGTGTGTGTGTGTGTGTGTGTTTTATTTATTGTTCATAACTGCAATGTCTTCCAAAATAAAATAAAAACATTTATACTTTGTTTTTGTTATTTCTAGTTATTTCTGCTTTCTCTTCTTCTCTTTCTTATCTCTAGTATCCTATCCTATCTTTAATTTCCTCTTTTATTTCTAGTTTATCCTATTATCTCTAGTTTCCTCTTCTATCTCTCCCTAATTTCCTATCTCAATCTATCTCTATCTTCCTATATTATCTCTAAAAAGCAATAATAAACTTCTTTCTCTCATTTTCACTTAATTTCCAAGAGACAGTAACTTCCCCCTGCAGTCCTCGACAAGGAGACATAAACATTATGTAAATATATCAGATACATACAAGACATTTTTACATAACAGAATAAAGAGTCCGACTGTCTAATAAAAAAAGATGAATAATTAAATAAATTACACAAAATTATTAAGAATTATCAGATATAAGAAACGTTTATTTAGTGGAATAATGATAGATAAATAGATGAACAAACACAGATAAATAGGATAAATATAAATACAGAAATACATGATTAAACCAGTCGATAAATAAATAAATAAACACATAGACACATATAGGTAAATAATTAACGTATTTATCATGAAAATTATAATAATCACTAGTGTATATAATCTCGAATTACTTTTATTAACAGAGTAATTTATAGACAGAAAATATTCCTAAGTACATAAAGATTTTTTTATATAGTGTTAATGTGTCTTTGATATTATTAAGCGTATATTTATGGGTCGTATAACTTTTAATTAGGCAAATGACAAATTGAGATATGCAAATATTTATCCAATTGGGAACTGTAAATACAAGTGTTAAGTTAGCAATGTTTTTGTTGTAAATGGTAGAGCTACACGTTGTTATTGTTGTTATTGTTGTAGTTGTTGTTGTTGTTGTTGTTATTGTTGTAGTTGTTGTTGTTGTTGATGATGTTTTTTGTATTTATTGCATTTGTTGTTGTTGATGTTGTTTTGCTGTTTTTGTTGTTGTTTAGAGAGATTTCTAATACATACATACATACATACATACATACATACATACATACATACATACTCCTTCAGTTATAGACAGAAATATATATATACTAAGCAATTAATTGTCCTCAGAAACAGACAGAGAAATGACAAAAATATAATAAGTAAAATAAGACGAAAACAGATAATAAGGACAAAATGTTTATAATAAAGAATAAGACATAATAAACAGCGAGAGATAGTCAAAGATAGGAGACAATAAATGTCTTATTTATGGAGATAGAGAAGCAACACGAGTGATACAAGGATTAAACTCCCATCTTCCTTAATCCCGGGAAGATTCAACCTAAATCCAGGAATTTCAGGATACGGAGAGAGTTGCCGCGTATTAAGAAAGCGAACCAATGAGGGCAAGGGGGAAGGAAGGATTAGAAGAGGATTGGCGATTCGCTGATCTCGATTAAAGGATCACCAATCGTTGCAATTCGGATAAGCCGTATCGGAAACCGTTATCTTAAGCTGGAGATAAATCACCACCTGGTCTCTCTGCCGTGGTGTGGTGTTGCCATCCTGGTGGGTTTTGTTTTTTTTTATGTTTTTTTAGGGGACTTTTTTCGATTTTTTCTGTATTTTTTATTATTTTTATTCTTCGGATTATTTAATTTTGTTTCGATAATTAGTAATTAGAGATACTTAAAGAATTTTTAGTTCTAGTCTAATTATATTTCCTTATACTTACCCAGAAAAAAATAAATGTTTTATGATAAATAATTCTGATTGTTTTGTTTTTCGTAAACATTCAATTTATTACCAATTTTTAGGAGTGTTTTTCCATTATCATTACTTAGCCATTTAATTTTTACTTAGCCGTTTAATTTTTACCCTATTTGATAATATTTGTCCTTATAATTAGTAATATTTTTGCCGAAGTATTTGTTTGTTTTTACCGATTTTAATAATAATTATATTTCGTCTTCGACTCAAATATCAAATGACTAATCGTGACAACCATATTTAGATGAACTTTCCATTTTATTATCTTACAACATTATGTCCTTCTCGATATCCTGTTTCTCCTTTATTAAGTTATTAAAACGAATTATGTTGATCTCGGCTGTAAATGAAGAAGGTGGGCGGTGGGTGGGCAGGTAGGAGCGTGGTAGAGGTGGGGGGTGGGGAGGTGGGAAGGTGAGAGGGATTACCCAGGTCTAATACATTCTCTGGCTACACCTGAAACTTCATTAAAATTAACAAACTCGACCAATTATCGTCCAGTAAGAGAATATTCCTTATAAAATCTATCTGCTGACCTATACAGTATATACATGTGCGTGTGTGAGTGTGTGTATCTGTGCGTGTGTGTGTGTGTGTGTGTGTGTATATGTAAGTGTTTAAGTGAGTCTGTGTGTATTTATGTAAGGTTTTTGTGTGGAAGTTTCATCCACTAGAACTTAAGAAACAGAAACACCATCATAACAGACCTGAGGGTAGTAATGGCAGGGAAGGTGGGGGGGAAAGGGGTAAGTGGTCATGACGTCATAGGAGTGGGCCAGCTGTACTGTGGGGGAGGAACACGCCAAGAATCCTGACTATGGACACTAATCACCAGCTGGGCAAGCCTGGCAGTGTCCTCTCTGGCTGCTTCTGGGAGTCACACACTAGTTAACACGATATACAAGTCTTTCGCCTTCAGTTCATTACCAAATCCACACAAACTCTCAGATCTTTGTTTTCGTATATTTCTTTATTTAGTTATCCATCTAATTCAATATAATATAAATGAAATATAAGAAAAATATATAAAATGCATCGTAGAGAGGTATTGTTATATGATTTATAAATAAGTTTATTTATGTAGAAGTTGTTGGTTTATTCAGTAAGGATGTGGATTAAGGCATTGATAGACGAATTGTTCATCTCAGCTGTTTTGTTTCTCTGACCTTTATTTTGATACTCCAGTGACCTTTATTTCTTTCATTTAGAGAGGTTGGGTTCATGTAGTTGAGAAACAGACAGACAAACAGAGAGATAGAGAAAGAGAGACTGTATCCAAGAGTGATGCCTTATAGTCTCTCACTCTCCCACTACTTCTGTCGCTATTTTCCTCCTTCTATCGCAAGGACTTACTGTAGAGACAAACAGACAGACAGACAGACAGACAGACAGACAGACAGAGACATTCCTGTGAAGATGTATCGCTTCACCGACCCCCCACACCCGTACGAGGTCTTAGCCTGGCGTACCCACTTATTTAGCCCGAACAAAGGTCCTCCGCTTACGAACATGACTGCAGTGTTGCCATCATAGAAACCACAGAGCGAGTCTTGTGTGTGTATTTTTGGACGCCTTTAAGGGTATTACAACAATGGCAATGCGTCATTTGGGGTCGCTACCGCCTTTGGCAACAGTGGGAGAACACCAACTTGAACGAGTCATCAGGTGGAGGCGATGGACCTGAGATGGGTGTAAAGTGTGTAAAATGTAAAAGACTGTAATTTATGAACAATATGGCATGTGTAAATGGTAAAATATTAATTAATGGTGTGGAAGGTATAGATTATGACTGTAGATGTCTGTAAATTGAAAAAAATGACTAGTGGTGTATATTTTATTGTTTATTGAAGTAGCATATTCTACCCAATACATCCAAGTTATCATGGTCTACATGCAAAAGTTTGGTAACATATAGATATAGGCACACTTTATTATGCAATGATTAAGTATACAAGTATACCATCTAGCGTATACGTAAACCTACCTTGAAAAATAATACAAACCCATTCACGTATATACCAAAAGATATACATACATATACAACCCCAAATATATATCTCCTCCACCACACCCAAACCGTACCCCTCACCCACCACACACACGCACACACACACTCGACTCACCGAAAACATCTGGCATCGATCACTGTGTAACTTCTTAATAAGCCAACCATCGTCATCCAGTCTATCAGCTGATAAATCACGAGCGAGGGTTGGTAACTGTAGAGGATTTGTGAATCCCTCTGTGAGTGGCACTCCAGAGAGGATAAAACCTGGCCTAGTTGGCACCCTTGGCACTTGGAGCAGCTGGTGGCCATCTGCTTAACTCGGTTGGCCATAACACCAATTTCTAGCCCAGCCCTGGAAAGTACACAAGATTATGGTCAGGAAATGTTTACTTGGGTTTTTGGTCATGCGACGTTAAGAATAGTGTGTGTGTGTGTGTGTGTGTGTGTGTGTGTGTGTGTGTGTAGAAACAAAAACGAGGATATATTTTAGTATATATCAAAGGGAGGTTATCTTTCACCGCCTCCGTTCATTAAAGAGGAGACCAGTTAAAACAAGAGTCCGCGTTGATTCTATAAATATTTTCTCAACACCCTCACTGCCAAACCGTGTCCCATATCTCTCTCTCTCTCTCTCTCTCTTCTTCCCAACACATCGTCTGACAAAACACTCTTCCCACCCTCCTTTTCCTTTGCCTCCCCCCCCGCCCATCCTTCTTACCCCTCTCCTCCTAACCCCTCTCCACCTCCATTTCCTTTCAAACCAAACATCTCTTATCGATATTTTTTCTCAGGCTAATGATGGCCCTGAGAAATTGATCGATCTGTTAAAAAAAAATAAAAATAAAAATAAACAAACAAAAGCGAAGTAAAAAAATAAAGCAAAAATGTTTATCTATGTATATACATGGCTATTCCGATAGGGATTTGGGGAGCCGATATATATTTTTTTTCGTACGATTTTTGGTTGTGTGATTGAGTAGGATGGGACGAGTAGTTGACAAAAAATAAAATAAAAAACTAAAAAAAAACGAGAGGGGCTAGGAAAGAGAGAGAATAAAAGAGAAAGTAGAGAGAAAAAGAGACAGACAGACAGACAGAGAGGATGGAAAGAGACAGTACTAGAAGTAATGGAAGTGTAGGAGGAGGAGGAGAAGGGATGTAACGGAGAAGAAGAGAAAATGGATAGGAGAGAAGAGAAATATGATGAAAAGTAAGAGTACTGACAGGGGCTGGGTAAATAAGGAGTGAGAAGAGAAAGGGAGAAGATGATAAGGAAGAGAACTAAAAGGAAATGGATAAGGAAGGGGAGGCAACAAGAAGAGAACGAATGAAATGGGAAATGCGGAATAGGAAAATGAGGATGGGTATAAGAATGGAAAGAAAAAATACAGGAAGGAAAGAAATGGGACAGGAGAATAAGTAGAAGAATAGTGACGGAAGGGATAATGAAAAAGGAGTAAGGATAGAAGGAAGAATTAAATGAAGAGTAGGAATGGAAAACCAAGATCTTCAAAAGAGAAAATAAAAACTAAAGAGGGAGATAAGAAAGAGAGAAAAAAAACGGTATAGACTCTATATCGTTTATTTCTTCCTTATCGCCCAAAGAGGAGGCGAAAGAAACAAAGAATAAAAAAGAGAAATAGGAGAGGAAAAGACAACAAGATAACGATATTTCAAGTGGAGAGAGAACAGTAAGAGAGAGACAGAGAAAGAGGGAGGGAGAGAGACAGAGAGAACACATCTTTAAGGCAACATCTTATACGCTGCTGTTGACGAAGAATAACATGGAAGGAAGGAAGGAAGGAAGGAAGGGAGGAAAGGAGGAAGGAAGGAAGGAAGGAAGGAAGGAAGGAAGGAAGGAATCAACGACTGAAGCACAACAACCACAAAACAAGACGATCATCACGTATTCCAACACCCGCAGACACTCAACCCAAAAGCCCACCACCAGAGGGCCTTAAGCCATTCCCTTCCACATACGCAGAACGACACACACACACACACCCACACACCCACATCCGCGCGCGTGAACCCCTCCCCCCCTCAAATTAACGAATTAAACTACCCTCTTCCAGAGCCTCTCCAGACCTCAATTATCCATCTCTCTCATGCCTAAAATGTCCCCGACAAATAACAATATTACCCCAGAAAAAAAGAATGAGGGGAAACGTTGGGTGAGGGTCTCCGGGTGTAACGCGTGCTGGCCTGTAATTCCCCGGCGGTATCAGGCAGAACTCGCCTCGATACAGAGGTGTGACGCCGAGTGGGAATGATCCCTTTAAAATCTCCCCTGGTCCTCCAGGCCTTTCATTGATCCAGGCTTTTGTGCGCCAGTGGCATATCGGCACCAGCCCCCGCATGGAAAACCTGGAAACGCCTCGCATGGAAAACCTGGAAACCCTCGGAATGACCTCTTAAAGTATGGTTACTGCGGTATGAAGTGGGAGTGGTATTTATTAATGCAGTTTCGGGAGGGAGAGAGAGAGAGAGAGAGGAACGTAATGTTCTCCCGCCGGCACGGGTGTTTTGGCGATTATTCCAGGCTTTTCGGGTGAAAGAGGGTGATCATTCATTCGCTGTGTAATGTTGCTAATGGAATTCAAGCGGCGGCGGTGGGTATGTGAGTGTGAGTAGTGTAGGTGTGGTCTGTGTTACGGCGTGGAGCTTGTGGAGGAGGACTTGAGAGTGCGTTGGTGGTGAGTGTTGTTGGGTGGGTGGATGGGTGGGTGGGAGGGAGGGTGTTAGCGTGTTGTGGAAGAGAGTGTTGGGAAGGGAGGTGCTAGGAAGTTAAAGAAAGGAGGATGAGACCACACTGTAAGCCAGCCAGCCAGTGGGAGGAAGGGAGTTTGAGGATGGAGAGAAGGCTGACAAAAAACAAAAACATCCTGTGTATATGTTTGTTGTGGGTGCTTGAGGTGTGCCGTGTAATTATGTGTTTGCTTGTAGGAAGGACGTGCATATGTAATTTTCTTGACTCTTAACACGAGCGAGCAGGGAAGAACACGGACGCAAAGCCACATATAACAGATGCTTGTAGGAGGACGAGTGCACACGGAGGCTGAACGAGTGTAAATTTGATAGTAAAGATATAACAAAAGTTCGAACGAGTACTTTATAAATCCCATATTGTACTGTAACTAAAACGCTAAACGAGTAAGAATATACCAAATAAAAGCCCTTTTCTTTGTCATGAGTACAAGGTCCGAAACAGCAACAAACGCCTCGCAAAATTAGTGGCTCACCTAACAATACAAGGGATTAAAGGAATAAATCCATATATTCCTGGAAACATAAAAATGAAAACAAAATAGGACAAACTATATTATGCGCTATTGTCAACCTGATGCGGAACGAATGATCTAACCCTCATCACTAAAGAAGCTGGACAAATGGAGACAATGTATGTTATTACTTCCACTTACCCTCTGTGATCTAAACCAGGGAACCGCACCTCTGTTAATTTTCGAGTATGTTTCTACGTAGAGGGGTAATACATCTCCATAACCCCAATATAACGTGGGGTCGTAATCGGTACTGACAGTCGTTCGTTTCACTTCCACCTGGTAATGATATTGAATATAAACACTACCTATTTTTTTATTTTCGTCTCTTTTGTTTCCTTTTTGCTTGCAGACAGTGGCAGTGTTTTTTGTGTTTTTCTTCTTTTTTTCTGTTTTTACGTTAGTTCATATTGTATTCCCTCTGGTGGTGTCATTTCATTCTATTACAACACTCCTTGACAAAAGAGACCGTCTGACTTATTACCTATTGGCAGGAACCTTTGTCAGTTGCTAGTGAATTACCGTGTTTTATTTTAGGGTGAAGGAGGAAGAGGAGGAGGAGTAGTAGGAGGGAGTTAGAAGGAGGAAGAGGAGGTGTAGTATAGGAAGGAGTTAGGAGGAGGAAGAGGGGGAGCAGTAAGAGGGAGTTAGGGGGGAGGAAGAGGTGGAGTAGAAGGATAAAGTTAGGAAGAGGAGGAGGAGTAGTAGGAGGGGGAGCTGAAGGAGGGGTTTTGAGAAGGGATAGTGGAAGAGAAATAGGAAGAAGGGGGCTGAAGAAGGAAGAAAAGGAAGCATGGTGAAGGTACTGGTAAGAGATAGAGTAAAAGAAGAATACAAAAAAAGTGGTGATGAAGGAATAGAGACAATGGACCGAGAGGGAGGGATGGAATAGGAGGAGAAAGGGAGGATTTCAAAAGAGGTAGGAGGGGAAAGGTAAGACTGATTAGGAGGGAAGTTGAAGGGAGAAGAGTAGGGCAAGGGAATTAGGCAGAAAAGGGAGAAGGAATAGGAGGAAATAGGGAGGGATAGTAAGAGAGTAAATGGGAAAGGAAGATGGGGAAGAAGAACGTAGAATATAGGTGAAGGGAGGAGGAGGAGGAATAGAGGGAGAAGAAGAACGTAGAATAAATGAAGGGAGAAGGAGGAGAGGTGTAAGGTGTGAACGAGAGTAGGAGGAGGGTCCCCCAACAGGATATCCGTTTGAGGAGGACCTTTGAGTATCTGCTTGAACTTGAGGTACGTGTTGGGTCATAGTGATGATAATTTTTTTTTTCGTAGTAATTTATGCTGTTGAGTTGGTATATGTACGTGATATTATTTGACAGACGCACGCACACCTGACTGACACACACACACAGTGATTTTATATTTTTTTAACTTCATCAAAAAATCACCTCAGATTATCTCGAAGTATGAGGTAATTTAGGCTTTGTCTGTCTGTCTGTTTGTCTGTCTGTCTGTTTGTCTGTCTGTCTGTCTGTTTGTCTGTCTGTCTGTTTGTCTGTATATTGGCATCATTACGTATTTTTCTTTACTCATATTATGATAGAAGGATAAAAAAGCTATTTATTTATATTTGTTTTAGATTAATGTTACTTGGAGGAGAAAATGTAATATTATCAAGAGAGATATTAGGAAAGGCAGAGAGCTATGGGTGTGGTTAGTGGCAAGCATTTATAAGCATTCGTACCGATTTGATGCCCCCCTAGAAAGGCTCCAGTAAACCCCTCCTATTGGTACCCCCTAGTGGTAACACCCCAGTACCCCCAATGTTAACCCCCTGCCCCCCACCCCTTCGTGTCTCGGGCCAGCCACTGAGAAAGGTTTATGAAAATAATATCCTACAGCAGCTTTGGTTTGGTGGTAAGAAAAAGTGGAATTATATAACTTTTGTTCAGAGATATTAATTCATTGTTTTATTTTCTCTTATTACTGGCTTTATATCTAGCAATATATCTGTGAATTAATAATCACAAATGGATGTAAAATTAATAAACGTAGGAAAATTTGATATTAGTTAATTAAATATAGAGAAAATTCTAATTTGTGAATAACCGTATATATCTTCTTATACATAACATCTCTCTCTCTCACCTGTATAAGATAATCACCAAGTGTGAAAGTCACCAGGTAAAAAAAACATTGGCTAACTTCTTCTACTTAAGGATAAAAAGAAGAGAAAACTCTAAAAGGTGTTTTAGAGCCCCAGAAATATTAACTTGACACTAAGGATCAGCCGCCGCCGCCATTCCTGTGCTGACGACCAAAGGGGATCATCATATATAAAAGATTATACAAAAATTCCAATAGAGAGACCCCCCAAATATATATATATATATATAAATATATATATATATATATATATATATATATATATATATATATATATATATATATATATATATATATATATATATATATATATATATATATATATATTTATTTATTTCTCCCTTTTATATATAGCTGATAAAGTGCCACGCCCATATAGACGCCATAAAACATTGCCAAATACCTGTATATATCATGTATCATATAGGTTTTAAGAATATTTTTGAAGCGGTTTTATAATTGACTGTATAAATATGTTTTCCTAAGTCGTATCTGTATTTTACACCCAAACAACTCTTAAGCCAAATTTCACTACCTGTCTGCTAGCCAAACCCTCTCCTGTAAACTCAGCATAAATCTTCCCCAAACCAGTAGGAAATACACACACATATACACCAAAGACATATTCATGTGGAACCTTTCTCTAGGAATTTCGTGGTCAACCAGTATTATATAAATGCCAAAAGACGTATTGTCGAATTCGGAAATGTCACAGGAACTTAAAGAAAATTAGCATTGTATATCGACCTGTCAAGCATTATTTTGTATCGTATCCCACAAACTCGGTGTTAACCATTGTCATGTACCTTTAAACACCAAATACAGGATTTTCCACCCCAGCAACGTAGCTAGTATTGACCTGGCCTTTTGTACGCTTAGTGAGGCTTCGGGGAGGGGGGAAGGAAGGGTGAAAGGGGGAGAGGGGGAGGAAGGGGAATGAAGAGGGGGTGGGATGAGTAGCGTAAGTTGGGGACGAGAAGGAGGGAGGACAAGGAAGGAAAAAGGGATAGTAGAGGATAGGACATGTGGGGAATGGAATGTAGCTAAGAGAAAGAAAGGGGGAAAGACAGAAGGAAAGGTGGGGAATGGGAGGGTAAGATGACAGGAAGAAAGAGCGGTAGGGAGTGGAGAGGATGGGGAGTGAAGGGGAAGTGGAGTGGTTGGGAAGAGAAGAGAGGGGAGTGGGGAGGTTAGTGAGAGAAGAGAGGGGAGTGGAGAAGTTGTGGAGAGAAAAGGGGAGGTGTGAAGGTTTCCGCAGAATCCTAGAGGGAGGGGACAGATGGGCCCCAGGGAGGCTGCTCATTACTGTGGGATAGGTTACCGAGGGTGTCGATTGAGATATAGAAAATGGTCGAGGGTGATCATTGCCCCCGAAGCCGAGCGTTGTATTGCCCCTTGGTGTAAACCCGAAGGAGGGGAGGAAGGAGTGGGCGCTAGAAGAGGGGGCACGAGGGAGGAAGAGTAAGAGAGGAGGGAGGAGGCGTTAGAGGAGGGGGTCACGAGGGAGAAAGAGTAAAAGAGGAGGGAGGAGGCACTAGAGATAAGAGGAAAGAAGAGTAAGAGAGAGGGAGGAAGTGTTAGAGGAGGGGTGCATGAGGGAAGAAGAGTAAAAAGAGGAAGGAACAAAAGAGATGAAGAGTAAGGGAGGACGGAGGTGTTAGAGGAGGGGTGCTTGAGGGATGGAGAGTAAGGAAAAGTTGAAGGAAGGAGACATGTGGAGGAAGACTAATGAGAGGAGGAGGTAACCTGAAGGACGAAGAGTAAGGAGAAGTAAAACAGATAAAAGAGAAGAAGGGAGGTGGGAGGAGAGGTACTGAATGAGGAAAGGGGCATAGAAAGGTACTCAGAACAGGAGGATAAGTTTTATAAGAAGGATTTCAAGAAGGGAGAGAACAAGTTGGAAGAGGAGGAGGGTAAGGAGGAGAAAGATGAAAAGGGCAAGGAGGAAAAGATGTAAGGAACTAAAGGATTATAATGAAGGAAAAACATGAAGGAAGAAAAAATAAATAGATGATGAGTAAAAGGAGGAAGAATGATAACAGTAGGAGAAGTAAGAGAGAAAATGGGATAGAGAACAACAAGGGGGAAGTAGAAAGAAAAATAGAATGAATAGAAGAGGAGAAGAGGATAAGAAGAATGGAGGCGGGCGGGCAGGCGTCTAGGTATGTTCAAACACTCGCACTGGCTGGGAATCCAAGGTATTGATTTTATGCCAGTTCACACATGTACATTTATCTTTTTTTCCCTTACTTCTTTTTTTTTCCGGGATATTTATTCTTGTTCTTGTACCCCGGAGTATAAAACATTGACGTACTCTTGTGTAGTAGCGGGTGAGAAGTAAATATTACCTACTCCAAACGTCGAGTAGTTGCAAACATTTCTCACTCGAAACATTGTAACAAACATCGTCTTGGAAATGTATGTAGATGATCTTTCAAACTGGTATATAGTCATGTTTTAAAAGTCCAATTTAAAGTTTGTAGGAAAAAGTAATGACAAATTTTAGTATTCGGAAAGAAAAAGTATATAAATTGATGAAAAGTTGTGTGAAAAAACCTAACACCATCCACTCCAAAAAAAAAAAAATGGCTATAGCAAACACCTTCTCGTAGTTAGTACATTTAGACCATTTTGTGGGGGTATATGTTTTTGTTACATGTAATCTTAAAGTCACTTTCATCTCCCACCTGAGAACCACTTTTAAAGATTCGCTCGGGTTCGCTTTTAAAATGTTGTGATACATTAAAATGGGGGAGAGATTAGAATCACCAGCGGGAGGAACGGACGATCTTGGCAACCTTCTTCCAACAACGACGACGAAGAAAAAAAAAGCTGACAAATGACTATGGCAAGGCTTCCCTCTAACCTTTTTCCCCTTGAGTAACGTTCACATTTTCTTAATAATTCGTCCCTCAGGAGTGGGTGTTACCGGATGAGGAAGGAAAGGTGAGGTGAGAGAGAGAGAGAGAGAGAGAGAGTGTGGTACGGGCGGGAAGGAAGGGGGGGGGGCGAAAGGATGTGGAACGCCTGGCGAAGGTGGAAGACCCGCATGGAGGAGGAGCGGGAGGAGGAGGAGTATGCCCAACACATCAGATTAATAGTGAAGACGCCATAAGACCTACCAGAGTGCTTCCTCCTCCTCCTCCCCCTCTTCTGCCTCTTCCTCCTCCTCCTACTCCCCCAACCCTTCTCTTACTCGTACCAGTCAGATATATGGTCTAGTATGTGAGGAATATATTAGAGTATGTTTGGGAAACTATGGAAGAATATGTCGGAGGTATACTGGAATTTATGATATAATATGCTGTGGTATGTTAGAGGTAATATGTGGGAGTATGCCGGGTATATTGGGAATTATGGGGTAATATAATGGAATATGTGAGGAATATATTTGAGATATGATGAAGATATGATAGAGATATGTTAACTTCTTTCGTTAATCTTGGTACTATTCTTCTCCATAATTTTCCTCGTTAAATTTTTCGTTAACACCTTTCGCTTATCAAAGCTTTCGATCTTTTTCTTGGACATTTCGTTAATATCACCCGGTGATCCTCTCTTTATTTATATCTTTAATCTCATCCTTCAATCTTTCGTTAATCTTTCCGATAAAATAATTCTTTAGCCATTTCGTTAACCCCACCTTTCATAATTTCGTTAGCTTCAAAATATATTCTTTCGTTAAACTCAATTTTTATCCATTCGTTAACTTCAAGCTTAATCATTTTACTCAAATTTATTCGTCAATCCTTAATCTGAAATCTTCAACCCTTTCGTTTTGATACACTTTTCAATTCTTCATCAACCTCAGCCTTCAACCCTTTTCATTAACTTTTTTTTTACTGTGGTTGGCGCCCTTCCGTGAACCTCTTTCCCTTCTCATCCCCCTCTTCCCCCTCCTTCACCTCCCCTCCCCCTCCCCTTTACACCATCTTCCTCTCTCGTTAATTCTCACGGTTATTACCTTCTCTTGCTCTTCTTCCTCTTAGTCATACACAAGTCACCAGAGGAGACCAATTTATATAGATATTTTTTTCTTCTTTCCGTCTTTCTCTCTTGCTTTATTCTTTTATATTTTTCTCTTTTTCTCTCTCTCATTTTTTGTTTTATTCCTTCTTTGAATTTATTTTTTATTTTGCTTTCTTTACTTTCTCGTCTTTCTTTCCCTTATTCGATATTATTCCCTTCTATCTTCTCTTTTCTACCTCTCCTTTGATTCCTTTGTCTATTTCTGTATCTCTCCCTCAGTCTGTTCCTCCCTTTCTGCTTGTCTGTATTTGTCTATCTCCCTTTCACCTTGCTTCTCTACTTCTCCGTTTATTTATCTGTCTATCCATCTTTCTCTCTCCCTAAGCCCCTTGTATCTATCTTGTCTCCGTCTCTTTCCCATCTCTAGCTGTTTGTCTCTCTCTCTCTCTCTCTCTCTCTCTCTCTCTCTCTCTCTCTCTCCCCTCCCATGTCTCTCCTTTACCCCTCCTACTCCTCTCTGAGATATACTAACAAGGATTTTGGAATTCTAAGGATTTTTCCCCATAGGAGGGAGTCGTTTCTCAAGGGTGGGACAGGTAAAAATTGCACGCTGGCAGGGAGAGGCGGCGTTCCCATGAAAGAGGGGCCGTCAGATACACATGGAGGTGGGGTGCTGGAGGGGGGAGGAGGGGGGATGTGCGGGAAGAAGGAGAAGGAAAAGTAGGAGAAAGGGAAGGGGTGGAGGGTGAGGAAGGATGAGAAGAGGACGAAGAAGGAGAAGGCGAAGGAGGAGGAGAAGAGGAAGGAGATGAGCAAAATGAAGAAAGAAGAAGAAGAAAAAGATAATGAATATTAGTGAAAAAAAGGAGGGGGAGAAAAAGATATCGTACCCCCTATCCTCCTTACCAGCTCCTCCTTGTATATATAACTGGGGGAGGGGGGGGGGGGGATGAGGAGGAGAACTGAGGTTGAGGTGTTTCCATGAACGAGCGTTTGTGAGATGTATATGGAGTTGGGGGGGAGAAATAGGGATGGGACGACGGAAGAAAAAGGAAAAAAGAAGAAGAATTCCCTCTCTAGCTTACATACCCCCTCCTCTATATATATAACACCAGGAGGGAAAGTCAGAGAGAGAAGATATATAGGGGGGTAATGTCCGTAGGAGTGAATTGCATATGGGTAGAAAACCACTTCCTCTCCCTTCCCCATTATATAAATAACTGGGGAGAGAAAGAGAGAGGAGTATAACCAGGGGGGGAAGATACAAGGGGAAAGAGGAGGGGAGGTTCCAGATGCTTGCCCCCAGATACAACTCACCCCAGACATCCTTGAGATCACAGGAGGTCGCCACTATAATATACATTTTGGTGCGCGAAATTAACTTCCACGGTAGGGCCTCTGAGGGTGTACATTATTTTCCTTATCATTATTATATTCGTTGATATCTTAAACACGTTACCCAGCGCGAATATAATTGGCGGAGAAATTGGTAATTATCGTCGTCTAATGGCTAGATATCTCACTTATTTATCTCTCCACATATGTGTCTGTATTCATATTTGTTTTTGTTTCTTGTTTCTCTGACTGTCTCTCTATATGTATAATTATATTTTTGTCTATCCGTCTCTCTGTCTCTCTCTTAATAACCAAATCGCGAATCCAAAGGCTATAAGTCTTATATCAGTACTAATTCACTTCACTCACTCATCAACAAATCATCATCACCTGCTGAGAATTAACACCTCCCTCCCTCCCTCCCTCCCTCCACCACCCACCCACCCACCCACCACCACCCACCCACCCACCCACCCACCCCTCCCCCACCACCACAACCAAAACAAACGCTGGGTGCTGCTGTGTACTGGAGCCCCCTCCCCTCAACACCCCCACCACCCCATCTGTAGCAGCGTAAGGTGTACCATTTTCCAAACTTCGCTCCTTAGCCCCAATAATATTGCTCAACTTTTAATAGGTTTTTCTTATCAGTCTACTAAGTCACTGCATCGTGTAATTTCATCGCCAAGGATATAATATTTCCGGGCAAGAAGAACTAATGATACCTCAGTGTGTGGCTCTTAATTTACTGGTGTGGCTTCTCAGGCTACTCCAGGCCTTCTGCTGCCTTGCTTTATGGCTCGGTTTTTCACGCCTTGCCAACTGGAAGGTTTTGTGTTCTGGAAGGAGAAGGAGGAGGACTTCTGGGTGTAGTGGATAGAAGAGGAGGAGGAGGAGGAGGACTTCTGGGTGTAGTGGGTAGAGGAGAAGGAAGAGGAGGACTTCTGGGTGTAGTGGGTAGAGGAGAAGGAAGAGGAGGACTTCTGGGTGTATTGGGTAAAGGAGAAGGAGCAGGAGGACTTCTGGGTGTAGTGGGTAGAGGAGAAGGAGCAGGAGGACTTCTGGGTGTAGTCGGGAGAGGGGGACTTCTGGATGTGTGAGTGTGGGGAGAGAGGAATAGAAGGAGGAAGAGGATGAGGAAAACTTCTGAATGTATTGGGAGGGGGATAGAAGGAGGAGTAACTCTGTATCTGTATGTGTGGTGGGTTGGGGGGGCGTAGAGTAAGAGGACATCTGAGTGTCTATGTGTGTGAGGGATGTGTCAGGTACAGTGTAAGGGGAAGTAGTGGTGAGGTAGTTGTGGTGGGTGAACTAGTGGAGTGAAGACAGGGGTATTTTATTGTCCTCGGAGTTCACCCTTCCTAGTGAGTTGTTGCTACTATCTCGAGGCTGAGGGCGAGTGTTAGTAGTTAGGCCAAAAAAAAAGAAAAAAAAGAGAGTGAGGGATGACAGGCTGAAGCTCTCTACATGATTAACTAATACAAAATAAAATGGTAGGTCACTTATAACAATTGCTAGAGATGGTAAATAATTTTCTTCATTTTCGTTTATTTTTGTCTTCATTATATCAAAAATAACAAAATAATAACACCCATTGGTTAATTTTTCAGTAGACACGTGAGCGCACTTCATTTTTTTCTGTGGTAATTTTATATATCACCTTTGAAACGAGATGGAGAAAGGTCGTATCTTTGTTTATAACCTGAAGACCCGTCTGTCTCTCTCACACTCCCCAGAGCACAACACGCCACCTCCCAAGAAGACGAGAATTCAAATTTAAACATAGGAATAATTCATACCTCCGAATTCAATTGGGTCATCAGTTTCGTCTTGTGCGATGAATACAAATTTGACTTCTGAACTTTCCTCAGCTTGATTCCCCCCTGGAGGTCCCTTCCCCCCCAAAAAAAAGTAGTAAGAAAAAAAAAAAAGAGGACACTGAAATTAAACTCCATCCTGCCAAAAAAAAAGGTTAAATTTGGGACAAAAAAAAATTCTAGAATCCAGCGCGGGTCTCATTGTCGAAGTCTCCAGGACCCTTAGTGACTGGTAGGGGACTGGGCTAAGTTTTCTCACAAATATCAACTTAGGTCGTGAGCCGAGTCTGTCTAGTCGAGGGGGGAAGGGAGGTATACTCTCGCTCCCTTTTGTATATGATGCCCGGGCTGGATGTGATTATACTAGTTGATACAGGCACGAGGTTATATCATTAAGGTGGGGCCCTTCTTGGTGGGAGTATGATGGACGGACGTCACTGATATACTAAACCCACTTATGGATATACTGATGCCGTCTGGATAGGCTCATACAGGGTGTCATTTTCTTTCATCAGTTAACCCAAAATTGTTACGACTGTACCGGAAAGGATCCTTGAAGACGAACACAATGTCTGGTACGCTTGTCGTATGTCCATTACAAAGGAAGAATAAAGAGACTTACCCAGACCCAACTGCGTATATTGTGATGAAAATTACCCCTTTTTGTACAGTCGCAATTTTGGGGTCTTATTGAAAAAGAAACACACTTTACATTACTTAAGACAAGGGTGCGTGTGATTAGGGTGTGGGGAGCCTTTTTGATGAAGTATGAGGTACTGAGCTACTAAAAAAGTGAATATAATTATTGTACTGCATAATTAGGCTTGGGTATAGTTGGGAGATGGTAAGGGTGTAGGGTAAAGAGTGATAGTAGTAGGATGGAAAATGGTGGCAGGATAATGGTAGTGGTGACAGGGTGATGGTAGAATGGTAGCAACATAAGGTGACAGTAATGTGAATGTAACCTATGGTGAGAACTGTATAAAATCAGGATGAAATTATTAACATGATGACAGTGTGATTGTAGGACAGGGTGACGTAAGGTTCGGATGACGCTAGAGTGAAGATAAGACAGCAATGAAAAACACAATGAAATTATGGCCCAGAGTATTGTGAATAGGAGGAGAATATTGGCAAAGGTCATGATAACAAGGAGAGACGACACAAGGATGATGATGCAGTATAGGCAATAGAAGGAGGATTAGAGAGAGAGAGGAACAGATGATAGGGTGAGGAAGGTATATTAGATGATAAGAGGTGATTTAGTAATAGTACAGGATATCATACGTTAGTAGTTGATAATAAGCGTACAGGTATGATGATTAGGGTGATTCGTAATGATGAGGCTGCTGTTACTCTTGCTTATTCCAATCTTTAACAGCTTTCAAGTACAAGAGAATTGACCCTCGAGATATTTTCCACACCAGTAGAAATGCAGTTTCTTAGTTATCTTTGTCTATGTCTGTCTCTCTGGTTTTCTTATATTATTCTCTTCCCCTCTCTACCGCTCTCTCTCTCCCTCTGTCCTCATTTTTCCTCAGTTTCTCTTTCTCTTTTTGGTTTTCCTATATGTTTCACTTTCTACCTATTTTCTTTGTTGTATCTATCTTTCTCTGTTTATTTCTTCTGTCTTTCTCTGTATCTTATAATAGACAGGAATTACAACAGCAACACAGCCTAATTGAACGTAAGAACAGATACAGAGCCTCACGATCGTCCCAACACTAATGAACGATTTTGAATGCATTTCTACGTTCATCAGACGAGGGGGTGTCAGATCTCTCTCATACACACAGTCTCACGATCACCCGCCAGTGACGAGCAGGTCTGGCCACGTTCGTACGTTCAGCTGGGCGAGGAATGTCACGTCGCCAGGGTGAGAATCAATGAGAGAAACACCATCATCGCCATCATGCCTTGCTACCTTTACTACAAAATGGCGGGGTGGAGTTGCCTGTGTTGAGGTGAAGAGAGAGGGAGGGAAGTAGATTGGGAGACACGGAGAGGAAAGGTAGAGGGGGAGGTAGACAGTGAGAGGAAAGGTAGAGAGGGAGATAGGAAGAAGAGGGGTGTATAGAAAGATAGGCAAGATAAATCTCAGGCGATATACAGAAAAAATAAGAATTAAAATAAAGGGAAGGGAATAAAAGAAGGAAAGAGAAAAGAGAGGGAGAGTTTGCGATAGGAATGAACAGACACAGAGAAACAAAATAAACGGCAAGACAAAGACAAATAGAACTCAAGAGACTGATCGAATAATAATGATTATATATATATATTTGCACGTGTTCATATGGCTTAACATTTTACCAACTTTACGAGTGTAGAGAAGATGTGATTACAGATAATGAAGCAGCTGACCAAAGATATGTTTACAAGACTAAAAATGCATCTTTATTACTCCCAACATCGATGGTTTGAGTTCGCTAATAATGACATTGAGTCGTAATTGGCCTCTGCTGGCAGCATAATTGTTACAGCGAGATTGTGGGTGAGAGACAGAGAGAGAGATAGAGACGTCAGGAGCTTTTTTTCTTAAGGGTGGAAGGAAGGGGAAGGGGGGTATAGAAGCCTAAGGGAAGGTGGGGTGAGAGAGGGTGTGGTGTGTGGGGGTGAGGGGGGGCAGAGGATAAGAGCTGAAGAATTAAGAGTGAAGGAGGAAGAAGAGGAAGTGGGGTAGTGGTAGTGGGGTGATAGAAGGATGGCTGGGAAGTGAGGATGGGGTGTTTGGGAAGGGGAGGTGATGGGAGAGAAAAGCTGAAGAACTAGCGACATAGGAGAGATGGGATAGGAGGGGCACGATGTACTTGAAGGGGTGTGGGTGAGAACCGAATGGGGGGGAGCAATTTAGGTGAGAGGGAGACAAGGTGTGGTATCTAGAGACAAAGACTGGGGAGAGAGGGTGTGGTGTTGGGGTAAAGGAGGAGATGGAGAGGAAGGAAAGAGAACAAGAGCAGAAGGGCTGAAAGAGTGATAGGAGAGGGGGGAAGGGAGCGAAGATTGTGTGTTACGGGGAGGAGGAACAAGGCATTGGAGGAATGGGGGGGGGGCAGGAGGGGGGAAGGAGGAATAAAAAAATGGTGCTGTCCTGTCATCCAAAGCGTGTTATTGCCGGTAATTATTGGTATTATCCTCACTCCCCCTCACCCCTCCTCACCCCTCCTCAACCCCCTTACCCCTCCTCACCCCCCTTACCCCTCCTCACCTCCCCCCCCACACACACACTTAGGTCATCGGATTCTGTATTTTCGTGGTGATAAAGACATTGTCATTTTCTCCTAAAGGGTGATGGTTGAGGGATAGAGGGAGGGGAGGTAGAAGGGGGGAGGGGAGGGGAGGGGAGGGAGAAGGGAGTTAGAGGGTGAGAAGGAGAGAATATCTGTTACGTATTATTATTATTATTATTATTATTATTATTATTATTATTATTAGTAGTAGTAGTAGTAGTAGTAGTAGTATTGACACTAGTAATAGTCGCTGTAGTATTAATGTGTATATAAAATGACTGCCCTTGCTTAAAAACGGAAGTATTTATAAACGAAAGATAAATATTTGAAGTTATATAGCAATATGTTTAATTTTGGATGACGTGAGAGTTTCTGTGTATCTGGGTGTATCTGGGTAACTCTTAACTCTCTGTGGCTCGTGGACTCAATTCTTCCACTATCTGAAGATGTTAGGACGCTTAGATCTAATTTACTTAATATACGGCCAAAAAAAAATATGGAACTCTGAATTGGTATCGATGGTCCTATGAGTCTGAGCCTTGGCGTCCTCTCTTCCTCATTCGCAGGATATCTTAAGCCTATAGGATTCTCTAAGACCACGCGTCCTACAACTTCTACACTATGTCAAGATCAGTACACCCCTAACGTCAATATCCCAATCGACCAATCAGGTTTCCTTTCGCCTCATTCCGTCATTGATGATCCCCAGATTCTCGTTTTTGATTGAGTCTAATGATTATTCGTTTCGTGGATAGGCATCTGTTTCTCCTGACCTAGCCTAACCTAACCTAACTCTTCCTGTCTTATATCCTCGTAATTACTTATAGACAAAATTCTATCCCTGTATAGTTGAATAGACTCGAATGCTTTGTATATTTACTGTTTCATATAATTTCACTATTTTCATTTTGTCTTATATTTACTTTTACACAACAAACTTTATATTTTTCATCGTTTTTAATCATTTTAATACTTTTAATATATTAAGGTTCAGCTTGGTCACTGAAATGTTATGACATATTGTAAATCATTATGAGTGGTAATAATATACTTGTGTTATGTGTAAACAGATTGAGGATGAAAAGAAGTATGTGGTGATATTTCTCCATATTGTCTCGCCATTTTCCTGTCACTCCCACATTAGTCTCGCATCACTGCCCCTACTAACCCCCCCTCGTCCTTGAGGTTGCTGAACACTTTAATTCTTCCCCCTCCCCTTTCCCCCTCCCCTCCCCTCTTCCTTACATAAAATTGGAAAAAGCGAAACGAAAATAGAAATAGGTTATTGCAATGAGATTATTTCCCTAATCCAAAGATCCCCTTTCCCTTAGAAACCATCCCAAACAGGTAATTTCCCAATCTCAAGATCTCCTTCCCCTTAAAAAACCCACACCAAAAAGACAATTTCCCAATCCCAATACCCCCTTCCTATTAAAAATCACCCCCAAATCCGAAGTGAGAGAAAAAAAAAGAATCCCATCTCATTTTCACACAGGTAATCGCCAGGGAATTATGAATCCATGTCCAATCTAACACGTCCTCATTAAAACTTTCTTTCTCTCGCCTCATTTAGTCATAGAGCGATCTCACTAATTAAGATATGGTACACTAGGGGTATAACTGAACCATCTGATACATGAAATTACATAGGATTATCTTATCAGCACTGCTGATCAAGGAGTATTTACCACTAATTGATACACACACAAACACATCAACTACAGGTATGGTTTAGTGATGTAATGATGATAATACTAATTATAGGCAATTTGCATATTATTCTATATGATTATGATAATTTAGTCTAATAGATATACCTTGTGATGATATATATACAGTATATACAGTATAATTTGAGAGTATTCGAATCTACCGAGAAGTACCCGCTTTATTAGTTATTGAGATAAATATCCGTGTGTGGTATATTTACTGAGAGGAAGTATCCACACGTGATATAATAGGGTATACGAATGAAGTTGTTTTCACTTCATTGTTATTATATTTGATTACTGAAGGGCATCCACTCATCCCTCCCTACCATCCTCACATCCTTAACCCCATCACTATCCCCTCTCCCCTCTCCCCTCCATCACCCTCATCATTTTCAAGGATTTAGAATCAGCTGTAACCCCATCACTCATTGTTACTCACGCCCATACACCCCCTCCCCTACCCCTCCCTCTCCCCCTCTCCTCCACCCTCACTAGTTCTCCTCCTCCTCCTCCTCGTCCTCTTCCCTTCTTCCTCCTCCTCCTCCTCCTCCTCCTCCTCCTCCGTATCCTCCATCCTACATCATCCTCCCTGGGGGTTAATTCACCTCTATATCACCTTTCATCTTCTCAATATCCACGGCGATTTTTTTTTATCTCCATACGTCTTTACCCTTTCAACCGCATCACCATCATGACTCTCGTTAGGCTTTATCCACACACGAAAGAGACTCACCACACGGGAAGTTCAACACTACCTCCCCTACCACCTCCTTACCTCCCCCTACCACCTTCTTACCTCCCCTACCACCTCCTAGCCTCCCCTACCACCTCCACCTACCACCTCCTACCTCCCCTACCACCTCCTTACCTCCCCTACCAACCCCTAGCCTCCCATACCACCTCCTAGCCTCCCCTGCCACCACCTTGCCTCCCCTACCTCCTCCTAGCCTCCCCTGTCACTTATAGCCTGCACTGCCACCTCCTATCCTCCCTGCCACTTCCTAGCCTCCTCCTACCACCTCCGAGTTCACCTGCCACCTCCTCGCCTCCTCTACCGTCTCCTAGCCTCCCCTGCCACCCCCTCGCCTCCTACCACCTCCTAGCCTCCCCTGCAACCTTCTAGCCACCCACTACCACCACCTACCACCACCTCGCCTCTCCCTACCACCTCCTCGCCTCCCTGTCACCTCTTCGTCTCCCATACCACCTCCTCACCTCCGCCTACCACCTCCTAGTCTCTCCTACAACCTCCTTGCCTTCTCACCCCTCCTCTCCCCTTCTCACCCCGCCTCCTGAAACAACAGTGAACCAAACTAGCTGATAGATACGAGAAACTGAGGAAGAGAAAATTTAGAATAAGAGTTTCGTTTGCATTTGAGAGACGTAAATCCTATTCTTTTTTCACTGAGGGAGGGTAAGTCTCTCTCTGTCTCTCTCTCTCTCTCTCTCTCTCTCTCTCTCTCTCCATGCGTGGGTAGCATCCTGGAGTGTGGTGATGGAGGGAGAAGAGAAGAAAGAAGAGAAAGAAAAAGAGGGGGAAAAGGATGAAGAGGAAGAAGGGAGGAGGAAGAGGAAGTTCATATTATCATTGGTAGTCTCCGTCCAGTAGCAGGAGTTGTGGCTGAAGAGATGTGGAGACGCTGGGGAAGGATGCCTGATGTCTTGGCCACCATGTGTGTTGATTTAACAAGTGTTTCTCAGTACTGCGAGTGATGTGGTGCTTGGCTGTAGGGGGCGGGGGGTTGGACTGAGGGGAGGGTGTGTGTTGTGCTGAGGGAAGGGTGTGGTGTTGGTCTGGGGGGAGGGTGGTGTTGGACTGAGGGGAGGGGTGTGGTGTTGTGCTGAGGGGAGGGTGTGGTGTTGGTCTGAGGGGGAGGGTGTGGTGTTGTGTTGAGGGAGAGGGTGTGGTGTTGTATTGAGGGGGAGGGTGTGGTGTTGGTCTGAGGGGGGAGGGTGTGGTGCTGGGCTGAGAGGGGAGGGGGAGGGTGTGGTGTTAGAGAACTTGTCATATTTTCTGATTCTGTTAAGTTACCACAATGTCCCCTTTTGCTGACTTAACTGACAGTGTTTTTGTGGACGAGAGGTTTTTTTATTTTCAAGTGCAGCTTAACGCAACTGGTGCCCTTCTGAGTTTCAACTATGGTGATGTGACTCGCTCTCCCTGACCTCTCATCTGCTAAAAAATGTTGCAAGCATCTCCTCTTCTACCTGATGTTGCAAACCTCATTCCTCTTCCAGTTTCTACTGTTGCAAACCTCCTCTCCTCTTCTACCCGATGTTACAACCTCCTTCCATCTGATTCCGACAGACTCACCCTTCCCATTGAACTCTGCCTCCTGATACAACACTCCCTTCCCATCTCTCTACCTTTTCCCACTATCTGATATTACAACCTCCTCCTCCTCATCTCCTAAACCTATAGTATGAATCATGTAAATAAATCAACACCTTGCAATATTCCATTCTTCATCTCACTTTGATGTTGCAATTTCTTCCCTTCCCCTTTTCATTCTCTCTCCCCTCCATGAGATATTATAATAACGTTTGTCTCCCTTTCGTCTCTCCTCTCTCCTCTTTCCTCTCTCCTCTCTCCTCTCTCCTCTCTCCTCTCTCCTCTCTTCTGTCTCCTCCAAGTGATGCTACTATATTCTTTCTCTTAAGATCGTAAACTTCCTTTGTTGTTCTTCCCTCACTTGATTCCTCAGGCCTTTCTCTCCATCCCTTCCTCTCTCTTCTCTCTCTCTCTCTCTCTCTCTCTCTCTCTCTCTCTCTTAAATTTCTCTCCTCTCTTCCCCAGTGTCCTCTCCTCCCTCCCTCCCTCCTTCTCACCTGATATTGCAATCCTCCTCATTTCTTACCTCTCTCTCCCTTTTCTCTCACGAAATGCTGCAAGTCCCCCATCTTCTTTCCTCCCTCTACCCCCCTTCACCTGATGCTACAATCCTCCTCCTCCCTCCTTCCTCACGCCATCTCTTTTCCTCCTCCTTTCTCCCTTCCTCTCCTCCCATCACATCATCTCCTTCCTCCCTCCCTCCCTCTCTCCTTCCCTCACACCATCTCCTCCCTCCAACTGATGCTGGAAGTCAAGCGTGGCGTTGCAAGACATCATCCTTTGACAGGGTGCCAGGGCTACCCCCCCACCCCAGATGCCCTAATATGTCACTTGTGAAACCCGGCCAATAAGTGCTGAGATCACCCTAATATTGATCCTATGTGCATATGTGTTTGTGTAGTCAGGATATATATATATATATATATATATATATATATATATATATACAGAGAGAGAGAGAGAGAAATGCATTATACAGTACGGTAGGTGGAGAAGAAAGAGAGATGAGAGGGAGATGAGGAGAGAGAGAGAGAGAGAGAGAGAGAGAGAGAGAGAGAGAACAACTTCCTACACCTGCATTATCATCTTCGCCAACCCGATTAAAATGTTGAAGATTAATTGGTTCACGGGCGTAAACTTGGCGATATTGGATCATATGTTACGCCTCGGACGATTATGAGACTGCCAAGGGGATTCAATAATGTTCCTTTTTTATAAAGAGAAAATTGCAAATTCCAGCCTTATTTGATGGTGTTCCTAAAGCCCGGAATCGCCTGGCCCCCGTCTGACGTCCCATTATGAATAGTATAAGATAGTAGAGTTGTATAAAGTTTTTGTTTTACTTTTTTATACCTCGGCAGTACAGTGAGGATAATATTATACATATAAATACATCCTCGTGTATAATATGTCGATAATAATGTATAATATAGTAAATATCATCGGGAATACTCGCCAGTTTTAAAGTAGGTACAAAATATATCTTATAATTATATAGGTCCCTATATAAACATAGATTATTATAATTACCTGATCATCAAAATCATCATTAGACTTGAAAATAATTATCTCCCCCACAATTACCTGTCTGGTCTATTGTTTTAATTAAGGGTGAAACAATAAGACAATGACCATCACAACACTTATTATATGTTTATAATACGATATAAAACATATTCCCCCCTCTCTTCCTTTTCCTTCCCTCTCCCCTTCTCCATTTTCCTTTCTCTGGTCTGCCCCATCTCTTTACCCCTTCCCACCCTCTTCCTTTTCCTTTCTCTCCTTACCTCTTTTCCTTTCTCTCTCTCCACCCATGTCCTTTCTTCCTCCTTCCTCCTCCTCTCTCTTTCTCTCCTCTTCCCCCTCCCCCGTTCTCCCCAACCCACCTCATCATAGCCTATCTCACCTCCAACCCACCTCACCTCCAACCCACCTCACCTCCATCCCACCTCGCCTCCATCCCACCTCGCCTACAGCCCACCTCACCCTAGCCCACCTTGAGCTTTCCAGAATATCTTAAATTTAGCGGCGGGGAAGCTTGGAAACGTCCATTTTTCAATAATAATTAAAAACTACGGGAATAAAGAGGCCTTACGTAAAGTCTCTGAGCATTTAACTTTGCAAATAAATCACGCTGATGCATCTTAGGCAGGGATATTTTTTGCTTTCATTTTTTTTTCTTTTGCAAAATAACGCTTGTGTGTGAGGGGGGGATGTGGGTGTGGGGGGAGGTGTGTGTGTGTGTGTGGGAGGGAGGTGTGGAGACATATGTGTATGGAGGGTATATGTGTATGGGGGATATGGTGTGTGTGGGGGGAGGTTTATGGTGTTCGTGTATAGCAGGGGTGTTTGTGTGTGTACTAGATAGTTATATACAACATCTCATAAACACTAAAGAATCTTTTTTTTTTATTTATGCATATCGGATATTTCATAACTGATGAATAAAAAAATAATTATTCTTTTTACAATGATGTTTTGCAAATATTTTAATTATTTCTAAAACTATTTACTGTTTCTTAATTACACGTTATACATTACTTATGACTGATAGAGAGACATGAATACTATGTCTATTTATATAATTTATTTTGTACTTTACTCGTATTATTAAACAACTTTAATTTGTTTCAGTTTCGAGGGTTATGTATTTTATGATCGATAAAAAATATATTAGAGTCTTTTTATTCGTAATATAAAATTTATTAATGTGTGTATGTTGTTAAGTGTCTAACGAGGTCATTAGTGTAGAAAATTGAGACGTGAATGAAGTAAGTACAGGAATCATCCGTGTTTATATATATTGGTAAGTCTCTCTCTCTCTCTCTCTCTCTCTCTCTCTCTCTCTCTCTCTCTCTCTCTCTCCACTCCCATCTTCATTTCATCCCCTCTGTGTTGTCATATAAACTAATTTGCTGGAAGTTAGGTCAAATTATTAGCGTTAATTATTTACCTACTTCTCATTTATCCTCACCTTCCTTACTCTCCCTCTTCTATTCTCATCTTCTCCCCTCCATCACATCTTCATTCCACCATCTCCACACCCCCCCCTTCCCCTCTTCTCTTCCCTCTGTGTTGTCATAGGGACTAATTGGCTCTAGGTTGGGCAAAATTATTAGGTCAGGAACAAGGGGGAAAACCACATCTCTGAAGGGATCGTTGGAGCTGATGAGCGTACGGCCCGGTCGAAACAAGACAAGTTTGTGACGATAATGAGACTTCGACTTGTAGACCAAATACATGGCCTTCGATCCCCTCCAGGGCAATAGGTTTAGGATCCAACCCTCCAAAAGCTGAACGTTGAGGAGAGGATAGTTCTTCCCCTTATAGTTGTTTTGTTATCGTTCGTCTTTCTACGTGAATGGTTTGATGATTGTGGAGTTTTTGTGATGGTTGTTTGACTCTACCGCGGGTTAAATTTATGTGTGCAGTTAGTTGATGGCAGAGGTGTATTGGCGGTAGTAGTGCAATTATTAATAATGGTAATGGAAATGAGAGTGGTGGTAATATTAGTGATTGTAAAATGAATATAATTCTAGAAATAATGAACAATAGCAGTAGTGGCTGTAAGAGTTGTATAATAATGATAATTTTTAGCTGTAACGATAAAAAGGGTAGTAATAATATAAACACTTGTTAGTATAGTGGTAGAGATAAGGGAAGTACAAGGAGTTGAAATAAGATCTACTATATATTAGTCATAAAAACAATCGTATTTAATATTTTGTTGTGCGTTTTAGGGATGATTTTGACTTAATAGTAAATTCAATGTATTTTTTATATTTCCTAGATTTGAACTGATTTGAATTGAAGGAAAGTCTCATATATATATATATATATATATATATATATATATATATATATATATATATATATATATATATATATATATATATATATATATATATATATATATATATATATATATATACGAGTATTATTATGTATGTGTGTATAATATCCTGGAGGGTCATGCATGAGCGGTTGGGCCGAGCAGGTCATCACATACTGAAGATCACCATCACGTGATCATTTAACAAGATGGACGTTACACTTATGATACAATATATTACAATAGCTCGGCCAAAACACAACAATTTATATCTACAGTACTTAATTTAGTCCTGCGAGACGCGGCGAGTTATAACCTAAAGCCTCTTCTTGCACGTCTTATATTACGAAACAAAGAAAATTTCCTAGAGTAGAAATTCTTGAAAATTTGGTAAGGCGTTCAAGGGGGAAACTTCGAATTGGAGCAGCGAAGAAGAAGAGAGAAAGAAAAAAAATTGCTGTAATTTAATGCAACTCAAGTCTCGCTGCAGACAAGTAGTTTCGTGGAGAATCGTAAAAATAAGACAAGTTATGTGTGGCCGATGAAGGCACGATAAGACAATCCCTCGCTAACGACCGAGAAATTCCCACTTCTTACCTCTTTTAAGCCATTTTGATGTCAGCTTGCATAGCTACAAGAGATCCGAATTGTATAGAGAAATTGTTAATGGCGTGAGAAAGAAGCCATTAAGGCGATAATTCGGGCAATTTTGGGTAATACGAAACCGATTATATATTTTTCTTTACACCGTCGAGCATTGTAACACCTTAAGACTCAACCATTTCAAGATTATCCCATGTTCTTATAAGACTTTTCCTTCCTATTTCGTAATTTAACATATCTAATAGTTGGTTTATATCACGTGAGTTAGAATGAAATAAACGTATGAAAGAAGATTCTATTTTTATTCGGTGTTAACATTAATAAAATCGTCTGTTGAAGATAATATTTCAAACTATTATATATAATTTTGGTAGTTATAGTCACAAGCTTGACACTCTGATGTATAGGAATGAGAGATTCAACCTGGGCTGAAATTGAATCAAATCTCTGTATATACTGAAATTCATAATACACAAAAATACAGTCTTAACTTATGTTTTGTAATGTGTATGATACTTGGTTTTGTGGGTGTTTTTATATTCCAGTATTACAGTATATATATTTGTTTATATTTATACATTATGTGTATATTTATGCAACTTTACATAATGTCTATCCACGTCCCGGTGATTATATTCACCTATTCGTGTTATGTTATCGTATGCTTAACCTTTAGTAATCTATATGAATAAAAAAGTCACAATTAACAGGTAACAAACATCAGTAATATACAAAAACATATGAGCTTAAAGTTAACTCGTAGTAATGGTATGTAAATAACCTCTTCGGCGTTCATAATTAAGAAAAGTGACTCCATTTTCTAAGAGGATGTAAGGTGTACTGAGGAAGTAATTAGTATCCCATTTATCATACACCTCCACCAAAACCTATCCCTCAAAGACTCCACCACCTACCTCCACCTGTTTGAGCCTCCACCACAACCTATCCCTCAAAGACTCCACTACCTACCTCCACCTGTTTGAGCCTCCACCACAACCTATCCCTCAAAGACTCCACCACCTACCTCCAGCTGTTAGAGCCTCCACCACAACCTATCCCTCAAAGCTCCATCACCTACCTCCACCTGTTAGAGCCTCCACCACAACCTATCCCTCAAAGCTCCATCACCTACCTCCACCTGTTAGAGCCTCCACCACAACCTATCCCTCAAAGACTCCACCACCTACCTCCACCTGTTAGAGCCTCCACCACCTCCTCCACTCAGACCTTCCTCGAAATCTCTGACCACACAAGAACCGTTTTAGACTCCATAAAAGCTACATAAAAGTTAAGCGAGTCTGAAAAAAGCCCCATGAGACTATTTAGAACAGCAGGAAGTCGAATGAAGGCCAGACAACACACAATATCAGACACTTTTTAATGGTTGGTGAGGCAGCTTCTTCGTGATGGATGTCTCCGCCCTGTGGCTTGTACGACGACATGATAAGCAAGATTTCCCGGCGCCACAGGGGAAAGTGTGTGTGAGGAGGGGTGTTGGTGTGTTTGTGGGGGGTTTGGGTGTGTGGGAGGGGGTGTGTGGGGGAGTTGGGGTGTGTGGGAGGTGAGTGTGGGGGCTTGAGTGTGTGGGGGGAGGGGGATTTATACGTGTGATTGTGTTCTTAAGAGGGTATGTAACTATGTATATGTATATTTTTAGGAACTATGTTTGTTGTTTTTGAGGTGGTGTATGTATGTGTGTGTGTGTGTGTGTGTGTTTTTAGGAAGGTATGTGTATATGTTTTAAGTGTGTGTTTATGTGTGTACGTGGTGTTTGTGTATGTGTGTGGGGTGTATTAGGGTTTGGTAAGGTGTGTGTGTGTTTTTAGGAAGGTATGTGTATATGTTTTAAGTGTGTGTTTATGTGTGTACGTGGTGTTTGTGTATGTGTGTGGGGTGTATTAGGGTTTGGTAAGGTGTGTGTGTGTGTGTGTGTTTGGGTTTTTGAGTGGCTGTATGAGTTGCGTGGTTAAGGGGGAGTGTGTGTCAATCATATACGTGTGTGTTTATGTGTGTGTATGTATGTGTATATAAATTAATTAGTTTCTATGTTTTTGTTAATGTGTTAGTTTGTAAACATAAATAAACCACTTAGTTAGATCTTGAGGGTAAATGAGTCATCTGGTGAGAGTATGTTGAACCATTAATATTATTTTCAATTACACTAAATATAAGATGATTCTACTTTTCTTTATTAATTCGTTTGTCGACAAAGACAAGTTGTATAACGTTGTTGATATTAGGGCAATAATTACGATCGCTTCAAAGTAATTTTATACCTTACGATACGTTCAATAAAGGGGGAGGAGGAGGAGAATGAGGAGGAGAAGCAGGAGGAAGGGAGGAGGAGGAGGAGGAGGAGAAGGAGGAGGAGAAGCAGGAGAAGGAGGAGGAGAAGCAGGAGGAAGGGAGGAGGAGGAGGAGGAGGATACTGATTATTATTACTTATTTCTATCATTTTACTCTTCAATATTTATTTACTTGTTTCTTCGTCATAGTTCCATCGGAGGAAAGGTGGAGGAGGGTAGGGGATAGGTGGTAAGGATAGTATCAAACTCCTCTTCCTCCCCCTTTCCCACATCTGTCCCTCTTTTCCCACCCCATCACCTCCTTTCCCACCCCATTCCCCCTTTTCCGCCCCAATCATCCTTTCCCACCCCTATCCCCCCTTTCCCACCCTATCCCCCCTTTCCCACCCTATCCCCCCTTTTTCCTCCCCAATCCTCCTTTTCCACCTATCCCTTTTCCACCCCATTCCTCCTTTCCCACCCCAACCCATCCCATCCAACCCTATTTACCCCTTTCTCACCCCACCCCCATTTCCCACCCCGTTCTCCCTTTCCCACCCTCTACCCCCCAGTAGGTGTTGTGGATACGGCCGCCACACCGCTGGTCGGGACCGTCACGTAGAGCATTTAACTCCGTTTTACGATTATGAAGACATTTTGACGAGTAAATGTCGACCATTGCTCTAGCGGGCGACGTGGGCGAGGGCTTAACATTGTGTCCGTCTGTCTGTCTGTCACTTGGTGTGTTTTTCTCTGATTTTAGTTGTGTTTTGTTTTTGGATTTCCATTTTTTTTTCTATTCTTGTGTTGGTTTGTTTTGCCTGGTTATTTGTTTGTTTATGTTTTTATTTTGTTTTTATGTTTTTTTTTTATTCTTCATTGTCTGTCCTTGTGTTTATATATTTCTCTCTCATGTATTTATTTTTGTGAGTTGGTGTTGATTTTTTACTTCTGTTTAGCTGTCATTTTTTTTTTTGTTCGGGTATATGTGTGTGTACGTGTTTACTTTGTGTTCATGTGTCTGTCTGTCTATTTCTGGTACAGCTTGCGGGGTTTTTTTCTGGGTCGACTTTTATCTGTTCGTCTCTCTCTCTCTCTCTCTCACACACACACACACACACACACCACCCCTCCCTCCCTCTCTGTTACATTCTCCATACCCCATAATGAGCTCGTGACAAATTGGCCTGACAGGGGGCATATTCCCCTCTCCCCCTCCCTCCATCTAGTTATGTCTGTGTATGTGAAGGGGCTGGTTTGTCTCAACTATGAGTGGAGACCCTCTTGGCCGGGCAGCTGACCCCCTCAGTGTGTGTGTGTGTCGGGGGGGGGTGGAGGGATGGGGGGAGGGGTTTTAAGGTTCACTTCATGTTCCTCTGTCGTAAATCGTTGACTAAAAGTGTACAAACATGTGTCTCTCTCTCTCATGCTCTTGACATGTATACATTAGTTAGTTGTTAATTTGATATGGTACACTTTGCATCAAGTGTATCTGAGTGTATCGAGAGAGAGAGAGAGAGAGAGAGAGAGAGTATTATTATTATTTTTTTTAATTAATAGTTGTACTTGAAGATCTCAACAGACATGAAGTTTAAAGTGCATCTTTGGGTGATATTTCGTTACTTAAGAGTCAGTGGTATTGTGAGGCGACTTCTTCTTGTTACCATCACATTCAGAACTACCGTTACCACTACCATTGTTACCATTATTAGTACTAACCCAACCACAACTACTACTACTGCTACTACCATAACTAAAATCAACAGTACCAACACCATCAAATCCCTACCACACCAGACTAACAGCATACTACGTCACCATCACTATACACTGCACCACACCACATAACGCCACTACATCCCACTACCACCACCATACCACATCACCACCATCAAATCACACAACCCGACACCACAGCTACACATCACCACCACCAACACACCATTACCACCAATACACCATCACCACCAACACACCATCACCACCAACACACCATCACCACCAACACACCATCACCACCAACACACCACCATCGCCGGCACACTCACCTCTACTCATCCTCCACCAAGGTCGAGAAAATCGTATATTTTTCGACCATCTGGCAGCTCGTACAATAGCCCCAGGAAAGGGGGTGCAAATTGTGGTAACTACTAGGGCAGCCAGGCTGTAAGTGGTACTCCTGTCTGGTATCACTACCACACATATTTGTTCTCAGCTCTCACCGACCCTCTCATAGTAAAAAAAAAGGGGGATAATAATAAAAATAAAAAAAAAGAAGAGCGCTCAAATCGGGCTGAAATACGATTTTAAACGAACGAAAAATGCTAATTGACCGGCGAAAGAAATAAGACCTGTCGTGGGGAATGGCTTAATTAAGATCCTGCAGAAGAGGTTACCATCGGTGGTGGCTCGACTCCCCCTTACCCCACTCCTCTTCCTCCTCCTCCTCCTCCTTCTCCACGTTACGGACCCGCCGCTGCCGTCGCTGCTGGTGGTGGTGGTGCAGGTGAGGCAGGTGTGTGTTTTGAGGGCATAGAGCTGTTTTCGGAGGTGGGGAGGTGAGGGGTAGCAGAGCGATCGTATATAGCGATTTTATAATTGGCGGGGACGATGTGCAATATATAATGGGAGGTGTGCTTTGGGAAGTCGTAAATTAATCTTCTTCAGTTTCACCTGGCGTCCGTGGTTCTCTGGTAGCGATTAACTTGGAAATTACAGATTGGGAATTTTCGTTCTAATTCTTTTCCTTAGCTCCTCCTCCTGCATATCCATCCACTTCTACACCATCTCACCTCCTTTCCCCTCCCCACCCCAGCCAGCCATCCATCCATTCACCCTCTTCACCCCTTGCCCTTTCTTCCATCTATCCTCATTCACGCCCCCCTAAAAAGAGGCCTGGATTACATCAAGGTTGCCCACTATCGGTGTAAAAAAAAAATATATATATATAAAGATCGTGCGGCGTTAATGGCGGGGTTTCCTGTGTTGATTAGTCGATCGTATCTATTAGAGGTGGTTGACCCCTCAGCGACCTCCATAAGTCTTCACGGCCCTCCTCCTCCTCCTCCCTCCTCTCCCTCCTCCTCCTTCTTCTTCTTCTCCTCTTTCTTCTTCCCTAACGTCTTCCTTGTCCCTCCACCTCTTTCCCCCTCCCATCTTTCTTCTTCTTCCTTCCCTTCCCTCCTCCTCCTCCTCCTATTTCTTCTTCTTCTCCCCCCTCCCTTCTCCTCCTACCCCTTTTTCTTCCTCTTCTACCCCTTCCCCTCCTCTCTACCCCTACCCTCTTCAACTACCCTTCAATCATCTTGTACCTTTTCCCTCTACCATCAGCTCACCATCTCAATTCTCCCACGACCCCTGCCCGATCAAACTCCCCTTTCCTCCCTTCCCCATCCCCACTCCTGCCCATCCCCACTCCTGCTCCCCCCCCTCCACCGTCCATCCTCCCACGCCTCTAAAAATTATCTGCTTCGACTCCTCCTTCTACCTTTTCTCATTTCAGTGTTCGACTTTTATCGTGTCTTTGAAGAACTTTTAATTCTCATTTTTCCTCTTTTTTTCCCTTTCTGTCGTCGATTTAATTTGGATATATTTTATTTGGTGGATCATCGTAATATTTCGATTCTTCCTTTTCGATTGCTATACTGTTTACCTTTCTATCCATATAAAGGTACTCAATAATTGTCTCCATAGTTTTTTTTCAGTTTTCCTTCATCATTTACGTTTTCTCCTTCTTCATTTCTTCTTTGTCTCTCTCAGTCGCCCCCCTCTAAAATAAAAACAATTACATCTGTTCCTCTCATTCTCTCTCTCCCTTCTTAACCTCAACACCTATCTTCCTCTCTCTCCAATCCCTTCTTCCTCACTACACACACATACACACACACACACACACACACACACATCTCTCTGCTCTTCCAAGATGTGACACTCCATAATCGCGGCGTCTACAGGGCTGTCACACGGCTCGTCAAGGCAACATTTGTCTGACAATCACAGCCGAGCAATGCGTCGCTACAACAATCCCGCGCGAGAGGGAACCCATCCTGGGGAGCTGGGGGGATTTAACCTATCGAGTAAGTGGGGGAGTTTTTCATTGAGGGAGGGAGAGAGGGAGGGAAGGGGGAAAGATGGATGTAGTTGGTTGGATGAGGATAGGAATAGAAGGAAAGGGGGATGAATGGGGATAGAGGAAGGGAAGGGAAGGGAAGAGAAAGGAAAGGAAGGGAAGTACGTTTATATATTAGATGGGAATGGAGTTTGAGAGGGAAGGAGAATGGGAGGGGAAGAAGATGGGTTGGGCGAAAGGGGATGGGAGGGGAAGGAGAATGTAAGGGGGATGTATCGGAGAATGAGAGGCGAGGGAGACCTAATGAAGACGTTGAGGTATGGAAGATGGGAGGGAGGGAGGGAAGGAGGGGGAGATGAAGGAGATGAGGAGATGAGGAGGGATATTGGGAATGGGAAGAGGATTAATGAAAGAGGACAGAGAGTTATGGAAGGGATGAGAGGTGTAGTTCAGAAGCATGTAGAATGGAAGGAAGGGAGAGAATAATTTGCAAGAGCATAGAATCATGAAGGAGGAAAGCAGGGGGAAGGAAATGTGGACGTAGAATTATAAAAAGAAACTAATATGAATGAAAAATAAGAACAGAATTTTGTGTAGGGATTGAAAGGTTAAGAAAGGGGCATAGATACACATAGGGAGAATAGGAAAGGATATAGAAATGAATGATACATACAGTAGATATAAGAGATGAAAGTGAAAAGGTACAGAAAATGTAAAAGGAAGATGGGATGCTATTAAGAGACAAGGGAATAGAGATGTTGACTTTATTATTATTATTATTATTATTATTATTATTATTATTATTATTATTATTATTAGTACTATTATACAATGTTTTGAACGGAATGCACGGAATACGAAATTAGTCAAAGCCGAGGAGGTCTGGAATTATGCCCCTTACGTGAAAATTTCTAACTCAATATATTTTTCCACTGAGGACAAGTTAGTAGGAATAAGAACATGACTTGTGAAAACAGAGAAGGAAAATTCTTGGGAGGTAATGAAGCCTTAAGCTAGTTCAGCTACCGGTTGCAGAGAGAGGCAGAAGACACTGTATACCATCCACCCTCTCACTGAAAGCATCAATACTAGAGTAAATTTCTTAGGATTTTCGACCTTGCGACGACGGGTAGTTAAGCTGCCTCCTGCCATGTGTCGTACGTTGTGCCAACAGCCTTTGTTAATTATTTGTAATATCACAAAATCCCGCGTCGTTTCAGTGAGGAGTCGTGAGAGAAGGTAAGATATACTGTGATCATAATGCTTTGTTTCCGCTACTACTTTGTGCATTACACCTGAGTTATATCCCCAAATGGACGGTATTACGGGAATAAATCTATAAGACTGTGCTTACACAAAACATTATATTAAGTCCGGGCCACCGCTTCATGGCCGCCGAGACTCTGTGATAAAGAGCAGCGTGGACAACCTTGTACACGAGGGTGAAAAAAGTGTTTACCTTCGCTGCTGAGAGAGTGTTTACGTTTTACGTCTCCCAGATTTTCCAATTTTGAAACATTGTCAAAGAAAACAAACTGATGAAGTGACGTGTATAGCGATAATAGTCCTCAGGAAAGAATGTTTTGAATAGAAACTTCGATTATATGCTTATAAAAAATTCTTGTAAAATTTATACAATGCTTTCCAGATACTAATGGTATCTCAATATACCAATATGTGAATGTACCACCACACCCGGGTATACACCACTACTACTACACCACTCACTAAAACCACAACACCAAGTTCACTAATACCAGTATATCAATATATCCCCCAGCCGGACACATCACTCCCCTTATCACACTAACCTATTATTACATTAAAACATCGACGCATTTTGAGCTTTATACCTTTTCAAAAGTATAGCACTAGACGCCTACCTCATTAAGACGCCGCATTAACGCAGCTTAACAACGTGAGTACATCCGCCATTCACTTTAGTGTTTTTCTGATCCTGTAGAGACAAGAACGTGATAGGTTGAACACAGTGAACTGATAGAGTAATTATGTTCCCCTCCGCCGTGTTTATATGGTACTGTATATGCTCAGTGCTATTATATAAGTGGTATACCAGTCAAACTCCTGTGTGTGTGGGGGTGGAGGGGTAGATAAGTATGGGATGTAGGTACATAGCCAGACAGTGTATGGATTTGGAGATAATGTAAGAGTGAAGGGAAAGCAGCTATGAGTGGTGAGAGTTTGGGATAGGAGACCATGTGTTTTGAGAAGGAAAAGAAGGAAAGCGAGAGAGAAAAACCCAGATGTTAACGAAGACCCCCCCACACACACACACTCTATCCACCCCAAATATCCCCCCTCGAACCCTTTTTTCCCTTTCTACCTTACCTCCTGACACACACACACACACACACACACACACTTATACACACATATCTTCCCTAAATACCTTCCCCCATCCCTCTATCCTCCTCCTCCTCCCCCCCAGCACAAGCCATAACATCCCAGAATTTACTTTCCATGATTGTACCCTACCTATTTCGCTACATATTTATTGAGTAGAATAAAAAACATCGAGGGTTACAAAAAAAAAAAACTTGGGGCAAATTTTCGCTGGCTGCATCTGGGCGTCGTAAAATATAGGGTTTTACTCGGGCGTTAGACTCTGCTCCCGGAGTTAACTTGCCCAGGGAGGGTCAGTCCAGCTGGCTCGCAATAAACACATAAACATTGAAACTCTAATTTTGGCTTTAAACATTTCGCTGCTGGGAATGACCACTTTACAGTTTCAAAAGAGCGCCAGGGGGACATGTTCAGCTAGATATTCGATTAGTCTGTGTTTTTTTTCTCTCTCTTCATTTACATTGGTATTTTATTTTATTTTCTAAGTTTGTTTTTTGTAAAAGATATACTTACGTAATATAATATTTAATGAATTTTTGTATAAGTTAATTTTTTTTATGATTTTCTTTGCAGGTTAGCAGTGACTCCAACGTTCATAATTATCTGGATAACTTGTGAGTGTTAATTTTACGTCCTGTTATAAATAGGTTTCATATAATTATTTCTAAATTAATGTTTGTATTAGTGCGTCAGTTAGTTCTCTCTCGTAGTTCTAAAGGCGTACAGGTTTAAAGAGAAGCTTGGGAGGTTAGTTGAGTAGCCTTTAATCCAAAAAGATGAAACATTTACTGTAGGAGACCATTTTATTTGCCTTTACAACATCGCTACATTACATTAGCTGATATATTTTGTATTTCTAAAAGCTTAATTGATGATCGGTGTCACGTATTAATTTTTTCACTCTCTATTTAACTTTGCTTGTAGAGTTTCATTAAGTCCATGTTAAAAATAGTACTTATGTATATGCTAATGGGTGTGTGTGTGCGGTGTATGTTATGAGATCATTAAGTCGTTTAATGTCCTTAAATAGAATGTTATGGGTTTTTTTTGTGACTACAAGGAGATTAGTTATTATTATTATTATTATTATTATTATTATTATTATTATTATTATTATTATTATTATTATTATTATTATTATTATTATTATTATTATTATTATTATTATTATTATTATTATTATTATTATTATTATTATTATTATTATTATTATTATTATTATTATTTATCTTTCCTTATTCATTATCGATATTTTTCAGTATTTAATTTTATTATCATGTGAGTATTCACAGTCTTTAATTTTTTATTAATTCCTAATATACTTGAATTTTAACCAGTAGATGTTAACTTAGATTTTCATTTTATTTTTATAGAAGGACTTAAAAACAGTTGATCACATTTTAATTGTTAATTCCTGTCTATTTTAATATTTGGAAACAAAAATACAACAAATATTAAACAAACTATGTCATTAGGAGTTGCACCGAGTCTATTGTGGTTTTTAATGGTGTCGTAATATTTATAATGGATATATGCTAAATGTGTGAACCGCTTATAGAATACACAGACAGTGGCCGTGTTACTAAATTGTCTTCTCAAAGTTTGTTCACTCAGTTCAGTAATAAAGTTAGTGTATTGGTCCTAGTGTAAATTTGTACACACACACACACACACACACACACACACACACACACACACACACACACATAAGAGAAGTACACCTCAACAAAAATAAATAAGGAAATACACACTAGAATACACTTCATGATATAAGAGCGTCAGTTGATAAGGGACCTCACTCCTGTGTGTAGAATTTAAAGCCCCACGCTTACACTCCTCCCCAGAAATAGAGGAATTTAATAAGAAACCGTCTGAGGGGGGGAAGCCATCTGGCAGTTTAAACAAAGATAGCGCAACAAATATCACGCGGGGACATCCTGGCGCAGAAGGCACCGTCGGGAGGAGGGACGGGGGGCAGGAGGAGGGAAGGGGGGGATGGGGGGAACTATGAATATAAACCCTGTGAAATATGATTTTCAATTCAGCCTAAATGAAGATGTAACGCTGGAAGAAGTCGAGAAATCCTCCGAAACTCTGGAAACAATTCTCTTCCATAAAGTCTAGTTAATACCGAGCCCGACGTATGTGTTTCTCGAAGAGGCCATTGCTGGAAATGGGAAATAATATTTCTTGTTCTTCCTCTCCCCCCGCGCGCTCCATGCTATTGACCAACTTAAGGGAAGGTTTTTCTTTCTTGTTTTTTTAAAGGGGGAGGTGGTTGGTGATGTTGGATAGAGGAAAGGGTAGAGAGGTAGAGAGAAGAGATCGTATCCTAGAAAGGGGGTTAGTAGAAATAGAAAAGGGCCATGAAGAGAAGAAAAATAAAAAGGGGAAAGATAAAAAAAAAATAACAAAATGGTGGGAAACGACCAGGGTGAAATTGGATCTTCATTTAGTGAAATTGGAATCCCAGGGGAGTGGGGAGGAAGATCGCTATATTCAGATTTTTTTTATAAACTCGTATAACACCGTCGTCCTGGCCATCTTCTTCCCCATCACCCCTACTCCCCACCTACCCCCCATTCACCCTCCTCACCCCACACACACACACACGATCTAATGCGAATTTGAGGTGACACTCTGAGTGGTCTAATTTGCAGTCTTTCTCCTCAGCTGGTAGTTCGACCAATCAAGTCTCCATTCCTGAATTCTCTTCCAAATCACACCCACAAGAGAGATAGGAGAGCTTGGAAGTGGGTATCCCTTGATAAATATAAAAATACAACAACAAAGAAAGAAAAGCCATATGTTTCGTTGTCTGTGTTAACAAAGGAAAGATGAAGAAGACGAAGGCAAAGAATATGTAAGTGAGGTGAGGAAGGAAGAAAAGTTCGATATACGAAGGGAGTAGAAAGGGTAAGAAAATGAACATGAAAATGGAGGATAAGAGTAAGGGAATATAAGAAAAAAAGGAAAATATTTAAAAACGGAGAAGTTCAAGAAGAAGTAGAAGAAAAAGGAGAAACAAAAAAGAAGAAGAAGAAGAAACGAAGATATGAAGAAGTAAGCGAAGAGGAAGAAGAAAAAACAAAGAATAAACGAAGATTAGGAAGAAAATAAGAGGAAGAAGAGGAAGAAGAAAAAACAAAGAAGAAACGAAGACGAAGCAGAAGATTACGGGAAAGAAGAAGAATAAGAAGAGGAAGAGGAGGAGGAGGAAGAAGAAGAGCTTCATTTCCTCCATGAGATTAGGCGGCCATAGCGCGTTTTCTGCTACACTGACATCTAAATATATTGGTTCAATTTCCTCTGTGATATTCAGAGCAGGAAGGTGTGAACCCCATCTGGATTACAATTGACCCCCTCTCCCTTCCCTTCTTCTCATCCCTTTCCTTCCTATTATCTTTCCCCTAACTTCTTCTCATCCCTTTCCTTCTTCTGATCTCCTTTCCTTCCTCTTATCTTCCCTCTCCCTTCTTCTGATCTCCTTCCCTCTTCTCATCTTCTTCTCTCTTATCATATTTTCCTCTTGCCATTCACCCATTTACTCTTTCTCTTCTTCTTTCTCTGACTTTGTTTATTTATTTTCATTTTTTCCTCTACATCCTCTATCCACCCTTTCTCTGTGTTTCCTTCTCTTCTTTTTCTTCTACCTTCTTCTTTGTTTGTCTCTTCCTTTTCTTCAATCTCCTCCATTCACCCATTCTGTTTCTCTTTATTTACTTCTTCTTATTTATTCGTTTACTTCTGTCTTCTTTTCTCCTTTTTTCTTCCAGTTACCCCTTCACCGCTTCTTCCGTTTATTCTCTTCCTCTTCCATTCATCTCTTCTCCTTCGTTTATGAATTCAATTTACCCTTTCTCGTATTCTCCCATTTATTCCTTCATCTTATCTTCACACCTTTTTCTTTCTCAAGTTATACCTCTCCTCCTGCTTTTACCGTTCTCTCTCTTTCATTCCCCCTATCCCTTCACACCCCCTGCCCCTCCTCCCTGCCTCTCCTCTCTGCTACCCTTCCCTTCCCCTCCCCCATCCCATGTCCTTATAACCCCCCCACCAAAGACACACCCACCCTTAAACCTTTCCTGACCCCTACAACCTCAAATTACCCCCGTCCCCCCCCCTCCCCCTTAACCCTCCCCTTCATCCCTACAACCCTTCCTCTATTACCACCTCTTCTACCCCCAAACACTCAACATATCCCTCCTCTACCCCTTCACCCTCCCTTACTATACAACCCCCTCCCTCCTCCTTGATCCCTCCTTCACCTTCCCTACCTTCTACAACCCCTCCCTCCCTCATCACCATCGCTCCTCCCCTCCCTCCCCAATCCACCCCTCTCCCCACCGCCTCTCTTTCCCCAGCACTTCAGCGGTTGTAGGGCTAAAATTTCCCTGTATATGGAAATTCAAGACGAATGAGACCAGCAGTGAGGAAGTGTTCAAGCTTTCTGGTCGTGTTTGGGGCTCTCGACCGACCACTCTCACGACCCATACTTTTCTGCCTCATTTTTCGACTCTAAATTCTGAACACAATAGAAATTTTCTGTGTTTTGGGGTAATTTCGACTAATCATATGTATACTTCAAGTGTATATAAGTAATTTTTTTAAACCATGATTCTTAAAACCATCTATCAAATGTAATCATGCCAATTGTTTGTAAATATGAAATAATTACAATAATACAAACCCGCAGTGTACTTAGAAGATAATTATTAAGATTGATATAAATACTCAATACCATTAAACAAATATACAGTGTAAAATGACAAAAAGGATCCGACGAATAAGGTAAAATGAAAGACACAAGGATTTATGAGATGATAAAAGAATTAAGTACAAAAAATTAATAAATAAATCAAGAAGGATAATGATAGATGAGGGTAAATGGTAGCAAATAAGAAGTATATGATATATAATATATTATAGTATAGTGTTTATGGCTTAAAGGAGATAATAAATATGATATATCATAGTATATTATATACCGTTGTAATTATGGTATATAGTATAGTATTTATATAGTACATGTATATGGTAGGTGTAAGAGAATATCTGTATTTTATAGTAAATTAATATTCTAAAATTTAATATAATCCAGACTAATATACATTCATATTTATAGTGTATTATTTAATATAAGGTCATAAACCTTTCTCCTCTTTCCCTCTTTTAATCCCCACTTTCTTTTCTCACTTCTCTTCTTCCTTGTCTAAACTTCCTTTCCCATTTCTTCATCTCTGGCTTCCTTTCTCTCTTCCGTTCCCAGCCACCTTCATTCTGCGACAAGTGACTTTGAAGGAAAGCTCGAAGAAGTAAGGGTGAAAGGAAAATGACAAAGTGAAGGAAAGAAAAAGAGAGGGGGATAAGAGTAAGAAGTAGACGGAAGGAAAAGAAGGAAGGAAGGAGAGGGGGGAGAGGGTGGGAAGGAGAGAGGGAGGGAGGGAGGGAGGGGGGGAGTGAGATGGAAGGTAAAGAGACGAAGTGATTTATGTAAAAGGTTTCTCGCTGGTGTTAAATTCATCCCAGATTGTTGTTGAAACCGTGTTGGAGTGTTGGAGTAGTGGTGTAGACGACCCCTGGCCCCCAGCATCACCCACTTCTTGTTACGATCCACAAATCACCACCACAGAGCATCATCAGATATATATATATTTTTTTGGGTGTGGTGGTGGGTAGAGGAAGAGATAGCAGTGGAAGATAAGGAAGATAAGGAGGAAGTTGAGGGAAGGGGAGAGTGTTGAGAGAGAGAGAGAGAGGGGGAGGGGGAAGGTGAGTGAGGTATGGGGAGAGGAGGATAAGGGAGTAGGTTGACTAGGTGAGGGGTGCTTGTGGCTGTCTTGAAGATGGAAAGATATGAGAGTTTTGGTGGAGATGTAGCAGATGGCTTCTCTGGTGTTTATGTGTCTGTCATGTACTCTTTTAACCTCAGTAACACATGTGTGAAGGGATGTATATATTTATATATAAGAAATAACAAATTATATAAATGTGTATGTTTGTGTGTGTATTTGTTTACAGTTCTCTGGGAAAAAATAATACCTTCTCTGCATTAATTGTATTGCAAGCTCTAGGGAAGAAATCATACACACATCACTGAAGAATTGTAAAATAAAATGTTTATATAATGAATATGAAATGAGAGGTACACAATACATAGATAGATTTGCAGCTGGATCAATACAAATTTAAAAAGAGAATCTCCATAAAATAACAAGTTAAAAAAATATTTGTATATAGTACTGTTGGAGCCTTCCTAAGCCAGGCAGCGCATCACAGCGAGAGTTTATGATATATTGTTCTCATTTAAAGGCGCGCTGGAAATACCAAAGCTCAAAAGTTCAATAAAATGACATTAACGTGAGATAAATATGTTAAATAATTTGCTGTGAATCAGAAGGTTTATATTCAACCTATGAGCGATATTGTTTTTAGATTTCGATGTATCTCTACACACACACACACACACACACACACAGACTCTCTCTTTCTCTCTCTCTCTCTCTGATTTACATATTAATATTTATTGACTATCCCTCTACAGTAACAGCGTTTTATCGAATCCTCCCTGTGAGGCGGCGTCATTTTAAACCATCACATTTGTTGAGAACGAATGTAGTATTTATTCTTTCTCTTCCTATAATACTTATTGTCGATATAACTACATGTATATCAGTGTGTAATGACTTGTTGCTTTGTTCGTCGAGAGTTATTGACCTCACTCCTTTTCTTTGCTGGTTTTTACGTATAATAATAAAGACATACTCAGTCTCTTAAGAGCTCTTCAAGACAGTTAATGTAATCTTCAATAATATTCAATTGAATTTATGAAAGAGAAGTGACTTTACGAATCACTAGCGGAAGAAAAGTGTCGGTAAATAGATAGTTTTAGATATTATTGATACGATTAGTGGAATGTATTATACTGTATGTGTCAGAAAAAGCAGATGATAAATAATGAATTTAAGAATATATATACATACCTATGTGTGCGTGTGTGTGTGTGTCTTAGTCTAATTATATTCCACCAATAACCACTGGATAAGTAATTCAGTAACCATTGGCTGAACGTCAAATGTACAGTGTTCGTATGTCCGAGACTTAGTGATACTTCTCGCCGTCTACCCCGCCTTCGAGGGCAACTGACGTTTACTTCCTTGCCCCCTACACACACACACACGTCTCGAGTAGCTGGCGGCCCGTCAAGCACACAACCACACCTCATAAATCGAGCCATTTGTAATAACAATCCGTAACACGAGAAGAAAATAGAATGGAACGAGGAGACGAGGAGTAAATCCCTCAACCGCCGCACTTTACCATCATAAAACCCACCATGAGCTGCGGCGGAATGCGTACAATGTGTCAAAATGTACGCAAATCATGGCTGGCCCCGCCGCGTTATTCCCGGTAATTATAACCATTGGGGGGGTGAGAGCGGTGAGACGGGGTAGGGGGGGACCCATTCATAGCGGCTTGAGTGATGCCACGCCACATAGGAGCTCTGCCACAGGTAATGGCTGCCATGAATTTAACACTATCTCCTGCCTTCATACTGTCTCTCATCGTCTCCTTTCTCCTCTCTTCATTTCCTGAGCGCGAGACTATCTCAAGGGATTCTGGCATTTATCTCTCCCTTGTGTTGTGTGTGTGTGTTTGTGTATGTGTGTGTGTGTGTGTGTGTGTGTGTGTGTGTGTGTGTGTGTGTGTATTCTAATTCATGTTATTCCAGACGTCCATTTTCTCTTAAATGACGTCGACAAGTGATAGATAACGCATTAGATTGAATTTAGTTGATTATAATTTGTATATACATAACAAATCATTTAAAGACGATGCAAAATAATCCTCGATATTTTTTTCACTAACAAAGTAAATTGCGTCAGCTACCTTTCAGTAGGAAAAATTATACGGAAAAAAACACATTAATATCAAGGTATTGTGTACATCTGATAGAATTTATTAGACATCAAAGGGAAAGGCGAGGCAAATAGAAACACAGTATCGGCGGCGGGTGTGTACAGGTGGACACTCCCACCGCGACATTTGTGGGGTCCTGATGATCGTGGCCAAACCTCAACTTCTAGGAATGCCAGCGACCAATACATAATTCAGCATCCTCCAGCGATAAGTATCCAGAAACACTTTCCAGGGAGGCTGTCCATTCCAGGTGTTTGTCCAGCAATTCATGGAACATTTATGATCTTTTGCACCTGTGCCGCTCTCGCCATCTACCTGGACTACGGGTCGGTGATCCGTCTAAACTACCCACTAACACCAGCGTCTCGGGGAGGATAGTCAGTAACGCTGGAGGTCCTCTAGGTGGAAAACCTCGACCTTACTGAATAAGTCGCTGGACCTTACCACCTTGAGTGGCCTGGTATTCTTTTGCCCCGAGGTCTTAACTAGGCCGTGAGGGTTGTTATTGGGGCGAGTTGGTGATCAATAAAAGGTCGTGTCAAGCCGTTGTTACCGCCGCTCAAAACACAGAAAGATAAAACTTTTCGCAGCTATGACGAAAGATGAAGTTTACGGGCCTTTGCGGTTATTTTTTGCACGTTTTTCCTCTTGTGCATGAAACTGCACCAATACATATATATTTTTTTCATACCTTCACCAAATAAGTTGACAAGTCCGCGTGTGTTGCGATAATTATTTTCATTTTTTAAGGAAGTTTTGGTGGGAAGTTTAATCAAACAAGAGTACACTCACCTCTTACAAGGTCTTGCGGTAGCTAATGGGAGACAGATATCAAATATTCATAAAGTTTCTAGATGACAAGAAAACAAATTCACAAGTTTTCTCAGGCAGGAGTAGCTAACTAACAAACTAACTTAATAAAAGACGTAAGTTATATATTCTAAAATTCATCTTGTACTTCTAACGATGCCGGGAGTTACTGAAGCAGGGAGAGCATGAGGAGAGTCTTCGTAATGCAGGTGTCTAAAAACGTGAATCTCTCTTCGCTTTGTTTTCCTTCCTCCTCTCCCACTTTTGAGAATCAGAGGAAAGAGATACCTCAATAAAGGGAGGAAATGGTAGTAACGGGAGACTGTAGTTAAAAAGAAAAATGGGTAGAAAGCTACAAGAAAGGGAGTACAAATACCACTTGAAACTCTACTTACATTTCCTAATATCCTGAACTTCTATACTGAGTGAAGCCTTCATCGCAACACTGATTACAACGTTTCATATCAATTCACATTTATACTGAGTAGAATTACCCGGTTCATTCATAATTACTTTATTTCGAAACTGATTATAAAAAAAATTGGGCAAAATATTATTAGAACGTTCTATTATGTTTTATAAATTTAGTTCATTTTAGATTTTTTTCTTTAATATCGTTGAAATTCATTTATTCGTTGTCTTTGTAGTTGTGTTTAAAGGGAGTCTTATACTGTATGGTATAGTTAACTCTTATTAAAATATGTATCCTCTCATATCTGTGTGTTGGGTAAAACAAGTAGGAGTATTTCTGAACAATATCCTTACTATCTTTGTGTTATTATTATAATTATTATTATTATTATTATTATTATTATTATTATTATTATTATTATTATTAACTTCAATATTATGAATAGCATATTAAAGACTATTATTATAGTAGAGCATCTTACACTGTACCAAGATTTAATATGAATCACTAATGTAACGAGTATTTATTCATGACATTAAGGCGAATCATTTAAAAAAAATTCCAGAATTATAAACGCTAAACATTTATAATCTAAAGAAATTTAAGTTCAAGATGAGATGATGTGATTATAATATAACATTTACTTAAATATATTGACCTAATGCGACAACACAAAAGTAATGCGCCATTTTGACGTGAACCTATTTTTAAGGTGAGAAATGTTGAAACGAAATTAAGTTGATTTTTTTTATAAAAGTGAAGACTTGTATAATGTATTTTCAGAGGGGAAGTGATCTACCGCAGGGAGAGCCTTGTTGCATGATACACCTCAGCCGTGTTTACTGTGCCTACACTGATGGTCGTGTCACGTCATCACATAAACCAACAACACACAAAGCCTCCTCGTTATACCAAGCATGAGGTTAACACATTAAACACGCTGACACTTTAATGAACGACCCCCCCCCTCCCTACCCCCCACCCCACCACACTATGCACAAAAACGAGTTATTTTTTCAAGACAATTATAATATTTTGTTTGTGATCATGAAATATTGTAACGCTATATATATATATATATATATATATATGCGGCAACAAAAGCTCTTACATTTAAGTGATTTTGCATTGCATGGTCTATATTTATCTCAAATACCTTTTAAAATCAGTATAAATTACTTCAAATATTTGAAGTCCTAATCTGGATCGCTATGACTTGTAACCATGGATTTCCAACATTATATACTCGTCTGTCTTCGCATGTAAATGAAAAATTATAGGAAATCAAAGACATTGTCCTGTATTCACCGGCAGTTGTGAGAATTTATAAGTGAATCAACAACCACAGCAAGAAGACGTGTTGAACGCAGTAGCGGGTCTGATGGTCACTCACACACAGCCGTAATGAAGTCGCTAAACCTCACGTGGTTACAGTAATGATCTCCTTTAACCCTAGGAAATTGCATTTTTAAACAAACAGCACCTGAGGAATATGGTGTTTATCGCAGTGTGCATGTGTGCATGAATCGACATTTTTTTTCTTCAAATTATAAACAACTACCTGATGTATTCAATCTTTCGCCTATCACCCCAAACCGCCACCCACCCACCCCCAAGGACAACCCACCACCCACCCAACCAGTTAGGCAAGCCAGTCACCCAGCCAACCAACCAGACAGGCAAGTAAACAGGCAGGGAGACAGACAGACAGGCAGGCAGACAGTGAGGGAGGGAGGTGGAGGAGAGCCTTGCAGCACGCCAATAAAGATATCACCTTCTGGACCCCGTATATCATTACAAGCGCTCTGATTATTCCCTCGCAAAGAAACGAGAGACTTCAATCCCGGCCGAGCAGAGCGCAGAAAGTGGGTGGCGGAATGACTTATTTAGGCTAAACAGCGGGCTAGCGACGTAAATCTCGAGGTTCCGTGAAAGAAAAATCGCCGCCGGGAATTTGTGAGAGCTGGAGGGACCTTGAATCGTACATGCCATGACGAGAGAGTATTAGTGACAGGAGTATATATCGCTGCAAATTTGGGGTATATACATATTATTTTACGAGGCCTTCTGGGAGAGTTATTCGCTGCAGCCGATATACCCAGTTATTAGCTGGACATTAGAATCAGATGTACTTACCCGTCAATCAAGTTTATCCTGCGACAAATTTAAAGACATGAGTGTTGAGTGCATTATAACCCCCCTCACTCCTCCTCTCCCTTCACCTTCCCCAAATTGCCTCACCCCTCCCTTTCCTTCTCCTACCCCTTCCCTCCTCCCCTCCGTTTCTCCAACCCAACCCTTCCCACCACCTCCCATTCCCCCATACCAATCCATAACCCTCCCCGTCCCTTCTCCCTCCCCGTCCCCAACCAAACCATTCCCCCTCCCTCAACACACATTGGTACAACCCCTCGACATAACAATCAGAAGCAAGGACACGTAGCTCCTATGTATCACAAATGATATCTGACTTGTAGTATTCCCGTGTCTCTCTCTCACATTCTATACATTTTGACGTCATATCCTGTCTGTCACCTCTTCAATCTCCCTCCACTTTGTCGTTCATATATCAGTCTACTGTATGCATTCCTTTTTCTGCATTCCTTTTTTTTTCTACTGTCTGCCAAATAGTCTTTCTTAATCTTTCTTTGTTTATCACTTCTCGATCATTCATTTGTTTAGTCTTATTATCTATAATCTTGTTTTATCGAATCTCATCCACTACCATATTCTCTCCTCTCCATTTACCAATATTTTTTATATCCCTATTCCCATCCCTTCTACTCCACCCCTTCCACCACCATTACTCCATTTCTCACCAACCATCACAACAACCTCCCATCACCTCTGCTTCCCGTCTACTACCACCACCATCACCATCATTCTAACCCTCTCTCTCCCTATCCTCTCCTCCTCCTCCTATCCTACGTGCTCGACGCCTCTCATATTGCGGGTACGGTAGATAGGAGTCTCCACATTTCCGGCCTCTGATCTCTGTGGCCAGAAACTAGAGTATAATTGACTCTGCACCGCATGACAACAGCGAGGCTCCACTGACCATCGCGCTGCCAGTGATCAACGAGCGTGATGGCGGAGATGGTGTGCTTGCCAGGGGAAAACATTCGACTGATTTTTTCGATAACCTTTAGCATTAAGACCTACCTAGGATAGTAAATAGGGGGTAAAATGAGGCGTAGAATAGGATAATAGTCGACTATTGATATATGAGGTGTTGTGTCGGTTAGTACTTTGTGTTTTGCTTACTAACAACAAAATGGTGAATGGTAGGTGGAAGATGAGTGGAAAATGAGAAATATTTGAGTTGTCTTACCTATTAGTCGCCGTGTTATTGTGTTATCGTGTTTATATTAGTCCTTCAATTATAATAGGATTTAATATATTCCTTGATTTGGAGTGACTTTGCTGTAATAGATAATGAATGAATAAATGCATATATGATAAATAAGGAGAGAAATAAAAGCATAAATGAAAGTTAGTAAGACAAAAGACGAGTAAATGAGAAGATAGAGAGTATCAGATATGCATGAGGTGAGATGCAAGTGGAAAGGAGAGAAAATGGTAATCAGTGTGAGAAAAACAGATAAGAGGTTAATGAAAAGAAAAGGGATGAAAGAGAATGAAGTAAGAGAGGTAGAAAGGGTTAGTGAGAAGAGGAGAGAGGATAGTGTAATGGTGGTTTTTAAAGTGGAGAACAAAATGAGGAAGGAGGCGATAATAAGGAGAGAGAAAGGAAACTGGTGACGAGGAAGAGAAGATAATAGAAGGAGGAAGAACACATAAATGGACACCTGGCGGATACAAATTGGGAAAAGGGATTAAGAAACGACAGGGAAACGGGAAAATAAAGAAGTAGAAGATGAAACAAAGAATAAGGTGGGACATTAAGCAGGAAAGCAAAGGAAAGGAAAGGAAAGGAAAGGAAAGGAAAGGAAAGGAAAGAGAGAGAGAGGTGTAAGCGGAGAGTTCTCAATAAGCCAGCCATGTTCAGCTGGGATGCTCTGCAGTATGGCCATAATTAACACCCAGGAGGCTATTACCAACTTCGGTCCGATTTAGGCGCGCCTAACTTTGAACATTAGCATAGCGTTGTTCTTAATTAAGGGCATCGTATCTTAGCCAAGTTTTGCGCTCAGTCCGGCCTCGGCTTGGCCTCACTCGGCCTCACCCGGCCTCGCCCCGAGTTGGGAAGCACTTTCCAAAGAGCCGTATTCTTCGTGTTAATAATTAGAGTTTTTTTTTCCTTCGTGTCTGTTATTCGATGTTTGGAGGCCATGAGGAGTGTGTAGGAACAATGTTTGTTTTGTTTTTTTCTTATGTAGGTTGTGTGTGTGTGTATATATGTGTGTGTGTGTGTGTGTGTGTGTGTGTGTGTGTGTGTGTGTGTGTGTGTGTGTGAGGGGCGTGGCTCAAGCAGGTCCTTCTCCAGGGTGGATGTTAATGACACCTGATTATACCAATTATTATTTTTTTAATTATCTTCATCTAAATTTCAGGTTTTTCCTCTTACATTACCTGTCTGCTTTTTGTGTCGTTATATTTATTATCGATGACGTTTATATTTTGTTTTCACACGATTCTAATGAGTTAATGAACTTGTTTTTTTGCCCTAATTTAATGTCAAGAATCCAGAACGAACACATTTGTGGGAAGGAAGGGAGGATGGAGGAGGGTAAAGGGAGAGGGGAGAGAGAGAGGGAGAGGGAGACAAGTACCTCATCACCTAATCAGCCTAATGCAAATCACTCTTTACCTCAGTCACAATTTTGTTCCTCCTTCTCGTAATATACTCCCCCCCCCCAAAAAAAAAATGAGACAAAATTATATCGGAAGAAGAATAATTTGTTTGGTGTGAAGTGAGTAGAGTGGAGTAGGTAGTGGAGGCTGGATGGAGGGGGGGAAGGAGTAGGAGTGGGTGAATTGGGAGGTTGGGAGAGGAGAAGAGAACATTACTTTCCATGTCATTAACAGTGTTGGAATTAGTCCGGAGTGAGTCTGGGGGAACTTTCTCTCTCTGCTGTCAGACAGGTGCTGTTGCCTCATATTTACCTCCCAGGGGGGTACCAGGCCCTGTGTGTGTGTGTGTGTGTGTACGTACGTGTTTTGGTGTTTGTATTCTAATATGGTTCCTGTGTTTTCCTGCCTTCCTATTTGTGTATTTGTTTTGCGTGTGGAAGTAAGTGTTTTTCTCCGGTGTTTGTGTTTGAGTACGATGCTTCCTTTCTTTCCATTTTTTTTTAATCTGGCTGTGTGTTTGTCTGTTTTGCTGCATGTGTTTTTTCTGATGTTAGTGGTGTTTTGTTCTTCTTGAACTTTAAGTGTTTGTGTTTTAATATGATCCCTTTGTTTTTCTTCCCATGTTTACATATGTTTTCAGTAAGAAATGTTTTATCGTGTTCGCTTCTATCTAATTTTGTCTGTTTTATTGTTTGTCTGTTCCTTGGTAAGTCTTTTTACTTCTTGTTCGTGTTTTTCCTACAGTAATATGATTCTTGAGTATACCTGGACGAGTATTTACCTGCCTTTAAATAATTGTTCCTAGATACGTTCACGTGTTTTTATGTTTTATCCGAGTGTCTTATCCTCTCTATGTCTGTTTTTCAAGATTTGTGTGTGTGTGTGTGTGTGTGTGTGTGTGTGCGTGTTATTATTTAATGTTCTTGTATTTATCTATTTACTGTGCTGTCTGTCTGTCAATGTGTGAGCTGTCTGCATGCGTGTTTGCTCCGTCTGTATGTCTGTTTGCGAATATGTTCGTCCACTTATCTAAAAATGTCATTAATCTACGCTATCCAAGTGCTTCTATGACGTCATTTTTATTATTTACTTTCACAAACTTATTAAAAATTTACCAGCTACTTAAACGAAGATTTTAATTTAATGTATTTTTTCATGATTGCTTTCACAGATCTACATTTCCATTGACACCCCCCCCCAAAAAAAAGTATATATATATATATATATATATATATATATATATATATATATATATATATATATATATATATATATATATATATATATATATATATATATATATATATATATATATATATATATATATGAAATTTTCTTGTATTTTCAAAACATTAACATAAAATAAAAATGGTGAGGATTTTAGCTTGTTTATTTTTTCTAAGTCGTCAATAATTGTCCATGTTTTTCCTTCCCATGACAGCTGACTAGAACAACATATGTTACCGTGTGAAATTCCGGAGGTCGAATTTTCCCTCACCTATTGTAATTTTACGATGAAGTCTAACCATCCCCTCCAAAAAAAATACAAAACGAAATATATTTACGTTTTCTACTCCTATATATGGAGAGTACTTTTGTTTTTTGTTTTTGTTTTTACTCCAAAGCTTGATCCGACATGTTCCAGTGCACAGTTGGTTGAAGTAATATTTTTTTTTGGTTTACGAGACCAATCAATAGTGAATCCTTGTGGCAATTATCGGTACCCATATCGTGAATTTCCCATCAGCGGTGATTAATAGTACGTCTCTTGGTTATTGGTGATATAAGGTTTCTGTATTGCTTTCTGTTTGTCTGTTTATCATTCTTTATATTTCTCTGTTTTTACTTTTTTTTGTATTTTCTCTGTCTTTAATTATTCTCTCTTTTTCTCTCTCAATCTTTATCTTTCTCTTTCTTCTTTCTTTTTTGGTTCTGATTGTGCCTCTCTCTCTCATCGGCCGTAAATAGAATACACTCCCGCCCTTACATTTTTGTATAGTAAATGTAATAGCCATGGTACATAAGGGAATGGGCCCTCTGTTACTTAGTCCATTTAGCGTTGGAGGTCAGGCCGAGGGTACGATGGAAGAACAGAATATGTACTGTGAAAAGTATATTATTATTACAGCATAAAGTAGGACGTGCAGTGGGATGAAAAATGTATAGATGAGGGTAAACTGTATAACTTTATAGACAATGTACTAAACAGAGGCGCTTGGTTTGTACATTGGCGGGGAAACTGTAAGGAGATTATACATTGATGTGGCAAATGTATAACAGAGATGAGGTGTAATTGTACTCTTACATCGTTGTGGAAAATGTAGAAATATGAGTGAATAATGTATAATGGCTTGGGCCACGTTGCTCTATTTAAGAGTAGAAGGTGCATCTGTGGGTAGAGGTAGAGTAGTAGGGATAGAACTGGAGTTAGAATGTATAACTATAGATAGAATATATAGCTGGACGTAGAATATACAAGTGTAGGTAGACTATGCAACTAATGATAAAAATACAGCTGAAGGTAGAAGGTTCAGCATCGTGGCGACACAGAAGAACGTACAGGACAGAATATTCTATTGGTTGTAATCTCCCAAGGTGTTAATTACCTACGTGACGCGACTTGGAGAGTTTGCCAATGTGAGCCATTTTATGCAAATTACCTTCAGCCGCCGGCGTCCTCCCCCCAAGGTTTCAGATTCGCACTCAGCCCATTAACACAGCTTGGTAAATATAATTAACATCGTATATGATGAAAAAAATGATAATGAATACCGAATTTTTTGGGCGCTGAATATATGAATTTTGTAAGTTAATTATTATTTTTTTTAGTTTCTTTCTCTAATAACGTTATTGGATTTTTTTTTTTTGCCTAAGTCGAGTTGCATTTTCGAATTGGTGATATTAAAGATATTTTGTAATGAAGATTTGATGGGATTCTAATGTTTATTGGATTTAATTTCAATTTATAACAAGTAATAAAATGTACTCGTAATTTTTTTTTGTCATTTTAGACAAAAATAATATTTTATTACTTACTGATATCGAGGCTGGACCATTTGTAAGAACTCACTTAGCAATATTACAACATTATCGTATACCCAATTTTTTTCACATGGTTAATTTTAATATTTCCTATGAAGTTTTCTCTTCATTATACCTATTCTTTAACTATTTAAAGTTGTGGAGTACAATAAGTTTTTATGTCGATTTTCTTTTCAAATCATATTTTAAGAAACAGTTCGCACTGAAACATTTAAATAAGACGAATAAGATTAAGGAAATCCTCTAATTATAATGCCAACTAAATATAATTACTTACTCAACAAATTATAGCAACACTAATTTACTTTACATAAGCAACACACATTATATATATATATATATATATATATATATATATATATATATATATATATATATATATATATATATATATATATATATATATATATATATATATATCCTGTACACTTACACAATGTATCGAGAGGCCAGGACAGACATCTTCCAGAGGGTATCAACTCGGCTCTGACACAGGGACTAAGGCTGCCTCTCTCCATTACATTCCTCAGCTGGTATAACTCAGGAGCCGTCCATACTAAACTGACCACCGCGACGCACAGCAAGTCAGGTGTTGCAAATGGGTTGAGATGGAAGGGATGGGAGGACGGATAGAGAAGGAGGATGAGGGTGGATAAGGGATAGATAAAGAGGAGGGATAGTAGAAGAGAATGGGGAAAGAGGAGGAGAGGGAAGTGATTGTAAAAGAAGAGGACTGGAAGAGCGATGGAGATAGGAAAAGGAAGGATTAATAGAGGAAGACAGTGAAAGAGATGAAAGAAAAGATGGGAGGAGCAAGGCAACAGAGAGCGAATAAGGGGAGAGGCAAGGAGAATGGAGGAGGAGCAGGGGGAGGGGCGAGGGCAGATGGGGGAGTGACAGGGGCAGGGGCAGTAGGAGGGGCAGGGGAAGTAGGGGGGGCAGGGGCTGTAGGTGGGGCAGGAGCAGTAGAAAGGGACAGGGGTATAGTAGGAGGTACAACGGTAATTGGTGCAGGGGCAGTAGAAGGAAGGACTGGGAGGGACAAGGGTAATAGGAGGGAGGGTTGGTACGAGCAGTGGCAGTAGGAGGAAAGGTTGGGAGGAGCAGAAGCAGTAAGGGGAGGAGAAGGGGCAGTATGGGGAGGGGCAGAATTGAGAAGGGGGCTAATTAGCTCTTCTTCTTGTTATTCAGTGGACGTTTTTGCCACCGTGGAGAGGTTATGAGCAGCACCGCTATTCCTCTTGAACTGCCGATGGTCCTTCTTTCCTCCTCGTTCCCTCCCTCCCTCCCTCCCTCCTTCCCTCATTCCCTCCCTCATTACCTTTCTATACCATCCTCCACCACTCTACATCCCTTTCTCCTTCCCTCCCTTCCCTTTCCCACCCTCCCTCCTTCTCTCCTTCCCTCCCACCCTCCCTCCCTCCCTCCCTCCCTCCTTCCCTATACTACCCTCCACCAACATGTGTGTGTGTGTGTGTGTGTATCTGCTCTCTTTCTCTCTCGTTCCAGATAATTAGCGAAATTACAGGAGACAAGCGTAGCGCTTAATAAAGATACTAGTAAAATATAATCTCAAGCGAATAAACTAAACGTTGCTGATAAATACCGAAAGGCGAGAAGGAAAGAGAAAGATTACAACAGCAACAGTAACAATTACAGCAACAACAACAACAACAACAGTAACAGCAACATCAACAACAAAAGTAACAAAAACAACAACAACAACAATATAAACCAAGAACAACAATAATAGCATCAACAATATACAGCGAAACCAACAACAGCAACAACAACAACACCAGCAGTAACAACAACAACACCAGCAGTAACAAAAACAATATACAGCAACTATAATAATAACGAACAAAAATAAACAGCAAAAACAACAACAACAACAACAGCAGCTATGATAATAACTATAACCATAACAATATTAATTAAAGTATTAATAACAAGGGCCACACCACACATCTACCATAATAACACCATGATGACACCATAATCGCACCATCATCGCCACTACGGCTATTTACCATCACCAGTACTGCCACCATTACTGTCCTCAGTTCTAACACCATCACCGACACCACCACGACCAATTACTACCACCACCAAACACACATCCACGACTCCTGCTACCACCACTATCACCACCATCACCGTCACCGCCACCACTACCACTACTACCACCATCACTACTATTATTATAACCGACAACACATCGTTACCGTATAACTACTACTACTACTACTATTTTCACTACAGTCACCACCATTACTACCACCATCATGCAGTTCAGACCACCGGAGTAAGATTAAATATTCATTCGTCCACATAAAATATATATTGAAATTATTCTTTTTCTTCATTATTTACTTTTCTCCATTATTCTTTTTTTCTCTTCAATAAAGGAAGAAAATATTTTACGGTTTTTTTTTTATTCAAATTATTTTTCATTATATATATATATATATATATATATATATATATATATATATATATATATATATATATATATATATATATATATCTTGATAAAATCACACGGGAAAATGGAAACAACGGAGTACCTTAGCATGGGTAATTGTCTTTCTGCTCCTCTAGCCTGTATTTTTATGGAGTTTTTTGAGTCTAGATTACTACCCAATATAGTGGACTTTATTCCTCCTTGGTATAGATATGTAGATGATGTTCTTTGTCTTTGGCCTAAAAACAGTGACCCATTGGAATTTTTAGACAAGCTTAATAATATTGTCCCTAGTATCACATTCAAAATTGAAAGAGAAATAAGTGAATCCCTTCCATTTCTTGATATGCTTATCATGAGAAATGGCCAAAACTATAAATTTAAGGTATATAGAAAGCCCACACAGGTAGACAGTTTCATTCACTTTTTATCCAATCACCTTGAGTCTACCAAAATGTCAGTTTTTTCTGCTATGTTCCTACGATGTCTGCGTATTTGTGACTCTGAATTTATTGACGACGAATTTAAACACATTCGTTCTATTGCACAGAAACTTGGGTACCCTTCTGTGTTTGTTGATCGTTGCTTTAAAAGGGCTAAAAAATCCTTTCATTCCTCTGTAACCAGACAAGTTCCTACACTTAAGAATATTTTGACTCTGCCCTATCGTGATGAATTTGTCCCTTTAGTTCGGTCCCTCAAGCTTCTAAATATTAATGTTGTTTTCAAGTATGACTCAGCCATTACCAATATGTTAATAAGGAATAGCCCAAGTTTGAATGTAAATGGAAGTGTTTATTGTATTCCATGTAGCCAATGTAATTGTAATTATGTAGGTCAGACAGGAAAAACACTGCAGCTCAGAATCAAACAACATAAGTATAATATCAGAACTGCATCTGAAAGCAGTGCCTTGTTCGTTCATGTTAGGAATAATAATCACCCCATTGCTTGGGAAAAAAGCTTAGAAGTATTCAAATCATCTTGTGTCACAGAAAGACTTCTGGTTGAAGCTAGTTTGATTAAGGAATTAAAATCAATAAACCTTAGTGATGGTCAGTTCAAAACTGATAATATGTTACATAAATTTATTTGTCAGTGGCCCAAGGTTAAAACTGCTTTGAAAACCTTTGATCTTGATGTATGATAGTTATTTTGTGGGTCCCTTTTTTCTGACCTGACCTGTCTAGTCACGTCACCACCCTTCTCTTAAGCTCCTCTACGGTTGTGTTGGTGTGGGGATTAGTGGATGTCATCATTATGACCTGACCTCATGTTTTTAGGTCACCCTGTATATTTAAGCCTCTCTCTGTCCATGTAATCCAGTTGCCTCTGAAGATGTCTTGAATAAAGACGAAAGCTAAGGTACTCCGTTGTTTCCATTTTCCCGTGTGATTTTATCAAGATATATATATATATATATATATATATATATATATATATATATATATATATATATATATATATATATACTTGTTTACTTGTTCATTTTCCGGGGCGTAAACAAGAGGTGATATACACCCCTATAACCCTTCACCATACATTCTCCCGTGAACGAGCCCTTGTGGTGATGACGTCATCAGAACAAATGAAGAGCGACCTCATAAACGTTGTGATGCTGACGTAGAGCTTCCCGTAAGCAGCCTCGATCCTCTGATTTGGGAGGACCTGACACCCCATGAGGCTGACTGGAAACTATGGAGAGATTTAATACCGAAAGTTTTATAGATGGAGGAGGAGGCGGTGGTGAAAAAGGATTTGTTCATCCACGTCGTGTTATTTCAGAGAGAATCTTAATCTGAGAGGACAGCGACAACCAGTACGTAGTGGTTTCTGGGATGATGTACAGCTGTTATTTTTTGCACTTGATATATTTGTCTCGGTAATTCAGTTGATAATAGTAATATGGAATTTTTCCGGATATATGAAGTTACATATTTAAGTTTATACGTAAACACACACACACACACACACACACACACACACACACACACACACACGATGTTTATGATCTGAACTACTTTTTTAAAATCATTGAGCTCCATTAATTGCGCCGTAAATTACGAAACTTTATATATGAAATTTTCACATCATCACCGCCATTATCACCCCCTTCACTGCCACCACCACCACCACTACCACCACCTTTACTACCACCACCCTCACTATCACCACCATTCTTACTACCACCACTACTACCCTTAACCTCCACCACCACCTTAACCACTCTTATCAACTCCACTACTTCCACTACTCCTTCTCAATACCTTTTCCCTCAAACCTTCCTTTCCCCTATCATTCTTCTTCTGGTCTTCCTTCTCCCTTTTCCCCTACCATCACCTCCCATCAATCAACTATTTCTTCCTCTCTGCTCTCTTCCTCTTTCTCTCACTCTTCTCTTCTCTTCTCCAGCTATCCTCTCGCCCTCATCTATCCTTTTCCACCTTTCCTGTCCCACCTTTCAACCCGTATATCCGTTTTCCTCTCCCATTCTTCTCCTCCCCTTGCTTTCTTTCCAATGTTCTATCCCATTCCCCTTTCTCCTTTCTCTTCTCTTCTCCTTTCCTTTCCCCTTCCCCTCCCCTCTTCTTCTCAGCTCTTCTTCTCCTCCTCCTCTCCTCTTTTCATCTTCTCCTCTCCATACCTCCTCTCAATTATCCACTTGCAACTCTTTTCCTCTCTCCTTTTCCCATTTCCCCCCTCCCCAGCTTTTAACCCCTTTTTCCTTTTCCCTCTTTCCCTCACTTTCCCCTCTCTCCTCTTCCCTCATTCCCTCACTTCCCTCTCTTCTCTCCCCTCTCTTCTCTTCTCTT
>NW_024733126.1:13838759-13871259 GCF_018991925.1 Homarus americanus | reverse complement strand
TGTTCCTGTTATTATGCCACCCACCGAGCCACCCACCCCGCCCACCCACCCACCCATCTTCCTTCTCCATCAGCCCAATTACTCAGGCCAGCGCGTGAGTATAGAGAAGCTTACGTTATGCATAGATGAGTCATTGATTTAATAAAGGTGAACTAGACAAGAGAACGTGGGATAGTAGGAGGAAGCGATGATGGAAGAGAAGGAAGGAAGAGATGAATGACGTGATAGAAGGAAAGGAAAGAAGTGATGATGGAAGAGAAGGAAGGAAGAGATAGATGAGATGATGGGAGGGAGGAAAGGACTCAATGATAAGAAGTAGGAAGGAAAAGGTGATGCCAGGAAGAGATGATGGAAGAGAAGGAAGGAGGAGTTGATGGAAGGGCTGGGAAAACACAATGGTAACTGGAGAAAAAAGGAAAGAAGATGTGATGGAAGGAGGATATGAAGGATGGTAAAGAAGGTTGGAGGGATAGGAGGAAGAGGGAAGGAAGAAAGGATGGAATGATTTAAGAGGAGAATAATAAGGGGAAGGAAAAGATGATGACCAGGTCGGAAATAAGCACGAGTTGAAGAGAAAAGGAAGGAAGAAGGGAGAGGAAGACAGAGTGAAGAAAGGATATAGGAAACGAAGAAAGAAAGGCGGAAATTATGAAAGAGAGGGAAGGAAGTACGAGGTGAAGAAAACGGAAGAATAAGCGGTAAGAGACGGAAGAAAGAGGAAGAATGAGGTGGTTAAAGGAAAGGGAGGGTATGGGTGAAGAAAGAACAAGGAAGACAATGAAGAAAAAGAGAAGAGGAGATGGGAGAGAGAAATGAGTAAAGTAAATAATGAAAGATGGAAGGAGGTTGAAGAAAATTGAATTACAGTAAAAAATAGTGATGAGTGATGATGATGATGATGATGGTGATGATGATGATGATAATGGTGATGATGATGAGGGAAGACGATAACGATTATGATGATGATGATGATGATGAATATTTTTAGTAATCATCATAAAATTACCGAAATGTAACAACTAAACGATATGAAAAGAAAAAAGTAAAAAAAAAAGAAAAATCATTCCAGAAAACTAAGTACGAAAGAATGAAAGAAAAAAAAATGTTGGTAAAAAGTGTCTTAGGAGAAAGAAGAAATAATATTAAGTCACGTTGGAAAATGTGAATTTGGAATAAGGGCGAGAATATATATATAAATTTTTGTGGGAAGATGGGGCGAGGGGGAGGAGAAGACAAAGGGAGGGAGTGAAGGGAATGGGGAGATGAGAGGAGTGGGGTAAGGAGAAGGGAGGAATAAGAGAGGGCTGTGAGAGGGATACGAAAGAGGGGAAGAATGTGAGAGGGACAAGGGGAAGGGCTGTGAGGAAATGGGGAAAATAGATATGAAGGGAGGGGAGAAAGGTATGGGATGGAAGGGGTGTGAGAAGTGTAAGGAAAGGGAGAGGAAAGATTATGAGAGGGGTATGGGGAGGGTAAAAGGTAAGTGAGGGGGAGCGATGTAAGAGAGATAGGAGGGTAAGGGAAGGGGTAAGGGAAGGAGAGGGTGCGTTGTAAGAGGAGCAAGAGGGAAGAGTGTGTGAGGGGGATAAGGGAAGGAGAGGGTGCGGTGTAAGAGGGGCAAGAGAAAGAGTGTGAGGGGGGGGGGGGATGGCAAGCGAGGAGGCGTTATACATTTTTCACAAGCTAAGTAGAGGACGAGGTGAGTAACGTTTTGGAATACGGGATGAGAGGAAACACGGGCAACGGCGGGTGAGAGTAACACCATTTTCGGAATTCGGGATGACCTCGAAAATGTTTTTAAAAATGTATCATGGAACTTTTATGAGTGTGGCAAAAGGACGTTTAAACATACATACATACAAACACAAACACACAGATATACACGCACTGACACACACACACAGAATCACACACACACACACACACACACACACACACACACACACAATCACACACACACACACAGAATCACACACACACACACACACATAAGAATAAAAATCGTTACCGTACTATGTGGTCTACTTATTATCGTATGAATAATATGTAAATAAAACAAAGTAATAGGAAAAAATATCAAATAACCAAAACTGTAAGTAGCAGTGAGGTGAGGAGGTAGTGGCCTTGGTCCGACTTGTTTGGAGAGGCCAGGAGACGCGGTGTGGGGAGGGGGGTGTTGGGGTGGGAGAGGGGAGGAGATGTTGGGGAGGGGGGAGACAAGAGGTGAGTGGCGGTGGGTTGATGTTGGGGAAGGTGAAGGGCGCCAGAAGTGAGGGAGGGGAAGGAGAGGAAAGAAGGGGAGGAGGGGCGGGCGGACTATGTCAAGGTAGGTGGTGCAGAGTCTTGTTAGAATATTAATTGGGGTCACCTGGAGGGTATGTATGGGTAGTGCCCTGACCTGCCCTGACTGCTGTCTAGGGGCTCACCAACCACCATAACTACTACTATCAGTATCACCATCATTATAATCAACGCTGGAACCATTATTACCACTACTATTAAATTAACCACCACCCACACTATTATCACCAAATGATATATATATATATGTATATATATATATATATATATATATATATATATATATATATATATATATATATATATATATATATATATATATATATATATATATACAGTTAGTTTCTAGGGGCAGTAGGGAGGTGTGGGTGTGTCTCTGTGTGGATGAACATGTGGGCAGCACATGTCCCGGCGCCCTTTGGTTAATTTAAACTTTCGTTTAGGAGCTGTCATCTTATTTCTTTCTTGAGATCTCTGTTTTAACAGCAAAATATATTCCAATAGTATACTAAAAGAAAACTCGTGTGTACACACACACACACACACACATATACTGTATATATATATATATATATATATATATATATATATATATATATATATATATATATATATATATATATATACACACACTGCAGACTACCTCCTCCATTCTCATAATTTAGTGGGTCATGATGAAGGAGGTAGGGCGTGGCAGGGCGTGGGTCACCAGCGCCGTGTAACATCTTGTTTTTGCGTGGTGTTGCTCGTGAGTGATGACTTCATGCACGGGGCTGCTTGTTCATCGCTACTTGGTCTGCCCGGGCAAGAAACTCATTAGAATTCCCCGGGCGCAGGGCACCCCCGTCTTATACCACCAGCGATGGTGACTCTCCCTCTCCTTCTCTCTCACACACTCACACACAGCCTCTCACAACACCAGAATTAAGAGCACCCACTCATCCTCACAAACTCCCAACGTCATTAAAATCCATAATGTAGACCAGAAAAGAAAATGAGACATATCCGAGAAGGTACGTATGTGCAGTCCCTCCCTCCCGCTAAGAGACGATGGAAGAGTGGATTCAGAAATACAGAGGTGGTCGAGGGTAAGGGAACAGGAGGAGGAGGGCTGGGAGGAGGAGGAGGATGAGGAGGAGGAGGAGGAGGAGGAGGAGGAAGGAGAGGTAGCAGGCTAGGGTAAGGTGGTGCGGGAGAGGGCGGAGGAGTGGGAGGTGTGGTAGGGGATGCCGGGCGTGCCACCTCGGAAGCTTCTCCTGCCCTTCTCCTTCCTCCTTTCTCCTTCCCCCTCTCCTCCCCTCTCTTAAACCACTTCCCCTTCCCTCCCTTAGCCCCCCACTTCTCTTAGTCTGTGTAATGGGCATCAGTTTCACCAAGAATTTTTACTCTCCATTTTGTAGCATTTGGCTAATCGAGCTGGTCAAGTATCATAGCCCGGGTGAACCTGTTTCTCTGTGTGTGATCTCTTTCATTTACACCAAAACACAAACACACACATACCCACAAAACCAAAATCCACAATCTATATTAAAAATCCGCTTTTCCTACACCTAAAACCAACCTCTCACGTATCCTATATCTATCCACACCCATCCACACACCACAACCTCCCCCTAACACTTCTTACACCTAATCCTTCTACTTACATATGTTACATCCTAATCCACCCAGTCTCATATCTTACACCCTTGAACACCCCAGCAACGTCCACGCTAACAGATCCACTCACACCCTATACTTTTTACACACGTTCCACCCACACTTACAGTATATTATCTAACACCCACCTCTACCCACCTACACTTACACCTATCCACACCCATACTCACTCACTCATATATTACACCCATATATGACACCCATCCACATTTACATCCACTCATATATATTAAACCCATCCACATACACACACACACACACTCATATCTTACACCCACCCACATCCACTTTCATGTCCCACACCCACACCCACACCCAGAGGTAAGAGTAGATAGGGTGATGGTAGAGGGGGTGCAGCAGGGTGAGGGCGGGCCAGGCCGGGCGAGCTACCACCCCGTGTGGATCAGTAATGGGGAGGTCCAGACTGGCTGTATCGACGCCCTTCTGCTCTCTCTCTCTCTCTCTCTCTCTCTCGTTGAAATGTAGTTTAGTTTTGTATTATTATTGTTATTATTATTACTTCTCTCTCGATCGTTAATTACTGTATACCTACATTTTAAATGGTTATTCCATATATATATATATATATATATATATATATATATATATATATATATATATATATATATATATATATATATATATATATATATATATATACACTAATGTATTCGTAGCCTACAAGATTGATATAACAATTTCGCTTGCAAAGTTAATTATAATTTGCTAGATTTATTTGTACACTGAATTGATGTAATTTTACACAGGCAGTTATAAGTCGTCTTGTATGTCATTATTGCACTCTGACTTTATACTGAATCTCACTGAAGGATATCTTCCCTACAGTATATCAGATTTAACCAGATTGTTATGTATTTATTTAAAAGTAATAAGAATGTTATTTATTTACTATTGATAATATTGATTCACTTATGTAGAGATCTAAGTTTATAACAATTTAATAGATGGTTATTTAGTGTTCTAATTATTAATAATACTGATGTATTTATTGGCAGAGTTTATACATTTCTTATATTCAATTTGTCTTTATATATAATTAAACCTTAATCTATCAGGTTTAATGTTAATGAAGCGGCTCTTTATACCCAGTACTTGGTTATGGTTCTAGAGAGATGTTTATACAGTAAATAACATTATAAAAGTCTGATATATCCCTTTACCTCACCTCTAAACATTATCTCTATAAACATTATTATAGCCAGAAACTCTTTATATCTCAAAATATTAACTCCAGTAAATAAATAATAGATTTAAGAATATTATGTAAGGAATATTATGGGTTAAGAATGGAAGCATAATTTGTGAAGTTTATTCCCACTTGAGGAAATAGTAAATATATTTCATTTTACTTTTGCGACTAATAATAATAATAATAATAATAATAATAATAATAATAATAATAATAATAATAATAATAATAATAATAATAATTGGCAAACACAAGCGTCAGATTTCCAGGTCAGAGTCTGTAGATAGTAATGCTCTCATAACTACTACGATGCACTATCCAATATGTACTTGAAAAAAAAAAAATTTATATAAGACATTAAATGAATGACCAAACTTTGAAAAAAAAATCTAAATAAAATAATTCCTTAAAAGTAATAAGTTGAGTTTTTTTTCGTCATTTTTCTCTCTTTTTTATCTACTGGATGTGTTCGACCTGGTACCCGCGGAGGCTGGGAGGCGGTTCTCTCGACCTCTTATCTCCGACCAATTCATCAAGGGGACGTTTAGGGTGCTGTAGGAGGTCACAACCGGGTCATAGGTCATTTTTCACCCTCCCGTCCCCCAAATATCTGTTTCCCTCGTCTTCTGTCACTGATGGAGACCCCCCTTTCTCCTTCTGCCCTCTCTCTCTCCTGTTACCGTGGATCCATTTTCTTCTCCCTTTCTCTCCCCCTCATCATCCTTCCCTCTATTTTTCTCCCCTTACCGTTTGTTATATTTGCCTTTCCCCTCACTCCTCACCTCGCCATCTTTCTCCCCTCAGCGTCCGTCATCTTTGTTTCATTTTCCCCTCGTTCTTCACCTCCCCATCTCTCTCCCCTTCAGCGTTTATCATCTATGTTTCTTTTTCCCCTTTGGTTCCCCATCTCTCTCCCCTCACCGTGTGTCAACTCTTCTCCTCTCTCCCCTTATTCTCCCTCGATTGCCGATGCTTTCCTCTCCCCTCTCACTTTCATACCTCTCTCGTTTTCAGCTGTTTCTCTTCCAAACTCTTCTGCGCCTTCTTCTGCTTCTTTGCATCTTCTTCGTCCCCTAATATCTCTCTCTTTCTCTCTTTCTCCAATTTTCTAGTTAATCTTCGCCTACTTCTATCTCTTATATACGCCTATTCTAATGTTTCTGTCTAATTCCTCTTTTCTTCTCCTTCTGTATCGCTTCAATGTTTCTTTATATCCGTTTCTTATCCCACCTTTTGTTTAGCTTATTTTTTTTCGTCTTCATTCAGTCTTTATCTATCTACAGCTTTCTTTTTGCTTTCTTTCTTCTTTTCCTCTCCCTCTGTCTCCAAACTCTTACTTTTGTTTTTATCTTTCTCTCTCCTACTTTCTCTCATCCACTGGCATCTTCCTACAGGCTATATTTGGTTTTCTCTCTTTCTCTCGCATCTTATTCTCTCTTCTACTTCTATCCCTTTTCTTTCTTTCTCTCTCCCTTTCTCCCTCCTTACCACCCATACTTTACTTTTACTCCCTCACTCCTTCTCCCCTCTTTCCTTCACTCAATCCCAAATATCCTTCTCTTTCTCTCCTTCACCTATCTCTTCTCTTTCTCTGCACTTTCAGTCTTACGACCCTTCCGTCTCTTCCACCCACCCTTCACCTTTTCTCCCTCCCTCTCTCCTTCCAACCCATCCTTCATCTTCTCTCCCTGTCTGCTTCCCTCCCACACCCCACCTTTCACCTTCTCTCCCTGCCTGCCTATCTCCTCCTTCTCCCTGTCCCCACCCTCCCACCCACCCTTTCACCTTCTCTCCCTCCTCTCTCTCCGTCGCCCCCTCTCCCCTCGCCCCGTGTGGGAAGGAGGTCAGGCAATGGGTTATATTTCTGTCGTCGTGGGCGAAATGTGTGTCTCCTAGGACCGGGTTGTTTGTCCGGTGAGAAAGGGGCCCCCCAGCGCCACACGAATAAAGAAATGTATAATTTTAAGAGGTCGATCGTCAGTGCTGAGCTCCAAGGCTTCCATCAGCGAACCCTGAGAGCTCTTTCCGTTGTGTTTTATGTTGCATTAAGTCAAGTAGGCCGTCAGGAAAACCACCACCACCACCAGCAGTAGCAGTAGCAGAAGTATTAGTAGTAACAGTATCAGCAGTAGGGGAAACAGTAGCAGGAGCAGCAGGGAGATAGATATATTGTTGCTGCTCCTATTGTTTTTATTCATTGTTAATATAAATAATCTTCACCCCCCCCCCAGGAAACAGTGATTATTATGACCTGAATTATAACGTCAGTATCATCTATTATCTTAGTAGTAGTTGTCGTTGTGGTAGTGGTTGTAATGTATCATAATTGTTATTGTTGTTGTAAGATATTTATTAATATTTGTAGTGGTAATAAATTATTATCATTACTGTTATTATAATTATCTTTACTGGTATAATATTCAACGTCACTGTAAACGCGTCATAAACAAACTCCGCATATAACATACAACGTGACGTATAAAGAAAAAAATTACAATAATCGCATGACCATTTTAAGGAAAGTCTTACAGCGTTGAACGTAATGTAACATGAGTCTTAATTATGAACCGAGGAGAGAAAAATACCCAGAAAAAGTCGAGAAGGAGAGGTGGTTCCCTTCTCTGGAATTTGAAGGAACGTGTAAGGAAGGAGTGAGGGAGAGAGGAAGGGGGGGAAGGAGGAGTGGAAAGATGGGAGTATATTGTATCTAGAGAAGGAAGGGGCTGGAGGGGATGAAAGAGGGTAGTAGGGAACTGAAACTTGGGAGATGGGGGGAAGGAGGGAGAGAAGAGGCAGAAAGAGGGGCGAAGAGAAGGAAAGGGAGAGAGAAGACAGGAAGGAGGAAAGGCAGTGAGTCTTAAGAAGGAGAAGACTGAAAGAAGGAAAGTCATGAAAGGAGAAGAAAGGGGGGGGGGATAGAGCCAGAAGGAAAGCAGGGGGCTCGAGGCTCAGGACAGGGAGGGAGGGAGGGAGGGAGGGAGGGAGCATGAAGGGGGTGCCACACACTGTTGGCACTCATTACAGCATTCCGGGCATCGCGGCGCGGCACCGGAGAGCCCATGAAGCCTTGGTGATATGTGCAGCGTGATGGACTCCGAACTGCCGCTTATGAGGTGTTGAGCTGGGGCAGGGGACTGCTCCTCCAGGCGAGGGTCAGGTCGTGACACAGGCTGGACAATGATGGATGCCTTGTTGTTATGCTGATGGGTTTAGCAGTACGATCGTGAGTCTTCTAGTTGGTAGCGAGCAGAGATGGAGAGTGGAAAGGGGCGGGGGTAGGTGTGTGTGAGTGTGTGGGAACGTTGTGTGCGTGGGTGAGATGATGCATGTGTGTGTGAGAGAGAGAGGATGTTTTATGTGAGTGTGAAGCATTTTATTGCCTCCTACATCATATTCTAAGAAAATGTTAAATGTTATAATATTACTAATGAAACCTTCCCTGTAAATACGATCTCTCTCTCTCTCTCTCTCTCTCTCTCTCTCTCTCTCTCTCTCTCTCTCTCTCTCTCTCTCTCTCTCACACACACACTCACACACACACACACTGATAACATTATCGGCAAGTTTGATGGGATCGTAAAATCTTCACGGCCGTAATATATCTTAGTGTGTAGTATCAATAATTCATTTGTCTGCTGGTCCTCTGCCACACAATGATAAACATCTTGTGAGAAAAAGGATACGTGTTCCCACAAATCTCTTTAAGGATGTGTTTATTGCATTCTGATTCGCGTACTTATAAAATAATTGTCCAGTGCCTCTAAGTTTAATTTTTATATTCATTTAATGATTTCAATGCTCGGAATTGTATGAATGGTTTTATTTTTAATCTTCATGTTCTAATACTGATTGAGATTTAGTATTTCTTTATGCTATTCATACTGGGTTGCTTTGATACTATATTAAATTGTTGAGTACATAAAAATACCCTCTTGTGACATAGGAAGAAATAAGTGTTCTGTTATGAAATTCCCATCATAAATCCACTTCCAATATACAGTATTAACCTTGGGATGACAGCAGAGATCATCACGTAACGTAGTGTTAAATTTAGTATATTCTTATGAAATATCCACATTTTGTATCCCCCTCTTACAGACACACAATATTAAACTAGCGAAGCATTAAGGGACTACACACCCACACACATCACACTAATCAACAAGCAATATGGAACTATAAAGGACGAGGGGCTGGTAGCGTTGTATAACCTCCCCGCTCCTCTCTCTCTATCTCTCTCTCTCTCTCTCCCTCGCTCTCTCTCTCTCTCTCTCTCTCTCTGTCCCTGCAGACCGTCTCCCTGCCTCTATCCCTCCCTCCCTCCCTCTGCCTCCCTACCTCCCTCCCTGGCTGGCTCGGTCGCTCGCTCGCTCGCCCGGGGCCTGCGACGCGCTGTCTTAAAGGTGAGAGCAACATCTCCCTCCGACGGGCCACACATGCATTGCCCTCCGAAGCATCCTGCAGGGTGATGGGGCGATCGAGTTCTACTGTAGGGTGATGTTGGTTAGGTTGATGTAGGTGTGGGGGTGTTGGTGTGGAGGCGGTGGTCGGGGTGTTGGTGGGGTGGAGGGGTGTTGATGTGGGTTGTGGGGGTGTTGGTTGGGGTGTGGAGGTGTTGGTAGGGGTGTGGAGGTGTTGTGTAGGTGTTGGTGAAGGTGTTAGTGTGGGTGTAGGGTGTTCATACGAGTCCAGGATGTTGGAGAGGGTGTAGGTGTAGACTGTGGAGGGTTGCTAATTGTGTTTATATGAGTGTAGGCTTGTGTTGGGTGCGTTACTATCATTTAAGGAGTGGGTGTAGATATGGATAGCTGTTGTTAAAGTAGGTAGTCGTAAGTGTAGATGAAGGTGTAGGTATAGTTGTTTAGGTGTATCTGTATAGGTGTAAGTATATTCGTAATTATAGTCATACCTTTATTGTAATTATTTCTGGTGTATAGGGAGCGTAAGTTCAGGGGAGGGGGGTGGGGGGTTTAGTTATGGGACCAAGGTCATAAGATAAAGTGTTAGTATCCTGAAGCAGCTGGTGGTAGTGGTGGTCGTAGTAGTGATGATGGTGGTGGTAGTAGTAGTGGTGCTGGTTGAGATGGGGTTGGTGATAATGGTCATGTTGTTGGTGGTAATTCATTGTAGTGATGGTGGTAGTGTGTCGTCTGTATGATGTTTTGGTACCTGACACCTGGATGATTTATGTATGGGTATATATTATTTGATGTGTTATAGACGTATCACACACACACAGACACACACAGGATACATATTTCAACAGCAACGAAAATACATACACACATACAAAGCTTTCTTCCAACACCACTAACATCCGACCCAACCACCTTCCTCCCTCCAGAGAATAAAGATGAAAAGAATATATATATATATATATATTTTCCAATCGATCGCCGAAAGATTCATCGTGGGGGAGTAAAGTAAAAACTTGTCAGCCGAGAATGAGTTTAATCAGCGTATATTGTGAGGCGATTGTCAAGCCTTCCCGTAACCCAGCTGTGTCTCCTACAACACCCGCGTCTTATAAACACAATTTTCAAGCTTGAGTTGCCCACCCCCCCTCCTCCTCGTCCTCCTCCCCTTCTCCTCTTCCTCCTCCCCTCCTCCTCCATCGCCTTGCAAGACAGTAGTTAACAAAGGATCATCGCCACTGTTCGACCTTTCCATAAGGCTCATTTCAATCAGACTTCCTTAGCTCAGTAGCCATTAATGCTAACCCAACCTCTCTTCTCCCTCTCTCCTCCCTCCTCCTTCTCCCTTTATTCCCGTGTCGAATGATTTTTGTCTCAGCGGGTTTTGGATAGTGGAGTGACCAGAGTACATTGGCCCCCGGGTTCTGGAATCATCTAAGCCTGAAACTGTTGGGATAAGGAATCACCAGGGCTTGAAATTATTGAGGTTCGGAATCATTCGGGTTTAGAATCACCAAAACATGGAATCAGTATGTGTGAAATCACTGGAAATCTGGAGAAAAAAAACTTCCAGAATCACTTGGGGTTTCGACTTAACGGGTTCTGGAACTACTTAAGGAATCAACGAGGTTTTGGGAATGATTCTTTATTTTTTTTACTTCTGGAATCATAGGGAGGAACGGTCTCTGGCAATGTTCCAGGATTCCAGTCTACCCCCGAAGGCACCGAATAGTCCCAAGTTGACCAGATTTTCTGTTGCCAATTGCTTGTATTTCTCATAAGCTCTTAATGGTGGCTGGGTGGTCTTGTCAAGCCTATCTTCGTTCATGGCTCTTGATTGGCTCATTGTTTATGCCTGTTAGCTCCAGAGGGTTGGTGTCTTAATTCTAGAACCCTTTAATTACAGAACCCGATAATTTTAGAACCGGTTATTAGAGAAACTGATTTTACCAGACCCTAATCACTCCAAAAACCGATAATTTTATACCCTGATAATTACTAAACCCGATAATTCCAAAAGTCATCGTTCAAATATCCGATTAATACCGATACACGATGATTCTTGACCCTAATTATTCCAGAACTCGATGACAACTGTGAAAATTAGTTGTTAGTAAAATTATTAACATTATTTTTCTTTTTCCCAACATTTAATTAAGCAGCGTCGACTTACATTAAAACAAGTACAATATTAATTAGAGCGTTCATTGTGTATTTATTATTATTATTATTATTATTATTATTATTATTATTATTATTAATGGCAGTAGTATTATACTTTTTTAACATTACATTTAGTATATCTTCCTCTGATTATCATCATTATCACTACTCATGATACTTAAAAATAGTTCCAAACCAATAATATGAAAACGAATGTAAAAAAAATACTTGATAAAATGCCGAGTTAGAGAAATTAATGAAAAGTAAAGATAAGGAACAGGATTTTAACCATCATAAACTAGAAATTCAGATAAAAGACAACAGCCAAGTAATGATAAAATCGACTTTTTCCCCCCGAAGGATTTGAGTTACCGAGTAGATAAATATAGATGAGTTAAGTATAGATACGTGGTGATGTTCGCAAGATGCTCAGAATGGGAGTTTGGGAATATATAACAAAATATTACTGAAACTAATAAAAGGATATTTAATTTAATGTTATACTCAATGTTCCTTGTCGATATTAACTGAGATATTAGATACTACTAATAATAACAGTAACAATAATTATAGTGAATAATTTAGTTCATATATTACATAAAATACTTTCAATGTATCTATCCTACATAACAAATCAACAATGTATTAAATCTGTTCAAGGAATATCTTTGTATAGAACATTTAATAATTATCTTGAGTACGTAATGAGTCCTTAGTCAGAGTGTACTAAAGCAAGATAAAGTAATGATTTCTAGAGCAACCAAAGCAAGTACATTAAAATATAGAGGTATTTCCTTATAATAGTTGTTATTTAATGTGGAAACTGACTTATGAAACAGTACCTAATGATCTCGGGTAATATGGATTGATACGAAATAGAATGGCCAACACCCGGTAACTATCTGCCATAAGTTGTACTTGAGAAAACATCTCCTCACATGCGATAACATCCACCAGCCAGATCAAGGCAGGAATTTACTCGGCCCCACTAACTGTATACGTATTTGTGACTTTTGGAAATGCAAGACGTTTGGATGTGTAAGTTGCTGAATAAAATAAACAAATAAACCCGATAATAAAAATAACTATCTGTATCGAGAAATAAATTATGAAAGAAATTCAGTTAAAAAGATGATTATAACATGTTAAAAAAATCCATAAGATAAGTAAACAAAATTTCACATCTTAAAAAAAAACCGAACAAAAGAAGTCAGTAGAAGAGATCGTCTAAAACCTTGAAGGAGCAGAGAACACAAGCCTAGTGGAGCTAGGCCGGACCAGACCATTAGACCATACCAGGCTAGACCACGCCAGACGAGACGAGACAAGATAAGACGAGGTCAGACCAGGGCAGACCAGACGAGGTCAAACCAGACCAGACCAGACCACCAGACGAGGTCACACCAGGCCAGACCAGATCACCAGACCAGACCAGACCAAACCAGATGAACAAACCAAACAAGACCACCAAATGAGGCCAGACCACACCAGACCAAATTAGACCAGACCTCCAGACCAAATCAGAGCAGACCACCAGACCAAATCAAACCAGACCACCAGACCAAATCAGACCATACCAGACCACCAGATCAAATCAAACCAGACCAGACCACACCAAACCAGACCAGACCACACCACCAAACTATAAGCCAGACCAGAGCAGACCACAAGACTAGGCCAGACAGTCTTGCACCCACCATACCAGGCAGCTCGGATGAACCGACTCTGCCACATATACTAAACTGGTTTTGGTCTCATTGCTGCTTTGCATGTTAGTAGTACTCATATGGGCGACCTCCAGTTCCCTCTTGTTTTGGTGTGAATGTTGTTTTTTGGTGGGCGTGAGGGTGGGTGTGTGAGGGTGAGGGTGAGGTGGGGGTATGGGTGAGGGTGGGTGTGAGGATGAGGGTTAGGTTATGGGTTGGAGGTGAGGATGGGGGTGGGGAGGGAAAGAGCATCTAGGAAAATTAACATCGGTTTTTCTGTTGATAGCAATGTGTGTCTTGTGTAATTGATATATTTTTACCTTTCTTTTCAGGATTATTTTAATTACACACACACACACACACACACACACACAGACACACACATACATACAATGTTACTTGTGTTTATAAAGATGCAAATTATTTCAGCAGGATCCATTGAAAAACCCCGGAATTACAAGAATGTTTAGAGTAACTAATAACAGTGGTCTGTAACCTCGGAAAGGGAGGCCAAATATGGCACTCTGGCGGGGCAAATATGGCACTTTTGAGGGGACAGCTGTTTCCCGACAACACTCGCTTTACCTCCTGTTTTTCTTCGTGCTCTCGGTGGTAATTTATTTGTTTTTCCCGTTCTTGCCGCGTGCGACGGAAGACCCCGCCTTACATGGTCAACACTCTGAGTCATATGAAATTTCCTGTTACATTTTCCTTTACGTAGATTCTTGAAGTGGATGGTTACTATGTAATTTTTCTTACGTAAATTCTTAAAGTACAAAAATAGCTAAGTACACTTTTTTATTAGTGAATTCTTGAAAATACAAAGTTATTTTATGGCATCGTTAGGTAGACACTGAAAATACATTATCGATGGGTAATTAATATACGAGAATTCTTCAGGTACAATGCTACTATGTATTTTTCTTGATATAGATTCTTAAAATGCAAAATTGAGACATGATATAGTTCCCTTGTATGGATTCGTAAACTATAAATCATGTGTAAATTTATATTCGAATATTCAAACAAAACATAACTATAGTAACCATACATAGAGTCATAGTGTATATTTTTTGTCTTCCTTATGTAGATTGGTGTTTGCTTCACCCTGTATACTACACCGGGCTAACAACTACCTTTTGCGGTACTGAGTCTCCCACTGATACCCGGGAAAACAAGTCGGGAGATTTCTTATTTGGAACGAAGGTAGCCACACACGGTCCGCCCCGACCACAGCATGCTAAGCAGCGGCTAATGGTCGGTCGAAGCATACCTAAAGCGTTCATTAAGTCTCCTGACGAGTAAATAAAAACGCAATGGCCCACGCACGCTAAACCCCACCCAAGCAGCGTCCATTCACCTGCGGCAAAAGTTGAGCGAACGGAAAAACTTACTTGTGTTGAGATTGACGAGGAGAAAGATGTGGAGGAAGGAGGCTGCAGTGGTTCTGGTGAAGGACGAAGCAAGACTAAACTACACAAGACGATCGTAAAGGATAAGTATCACCGCGAAAGACGAAAATATGAAAAGGACAGGACAGGAAGGCAAAAAAAAAAAGGGAGGGAAGAGAGACACTGGTGTAAAAAAAAAAGATTATATTGGCTGAGGTGGTGCTGGGAATATCTGTTGGGAGGCCTGGCGGGATAATCTGCGACACAACCACACGCACAATAAAAAATAAAAAAAAACTTGGCGACTGTCTTCTTTTTTTGTGTGAGCTAATTCGTCACACTGACCCGCCCTGACGCATTTGGCCAATATTATTGCTTTTTGCCAAAAATCGGCTTTATGGCTGTTCGTTTCCCCTATACAGGTTCTGCGAGGATTTTACAACCTAGCTCTCACAATGTGGACGTGTCGAAATCAGCGAACAGCGTCGCCGTTTTGGCGGACTGGCAGCTCTACGGCGGTGATCACCAAGGTCGAAACTCATGTATCGTTTGACAAAACTCTGGTGGGGCTTAATGCACTTTCACCCTCGGTTGTGGCTTGGCCTCCCTGATGACTTACGACAATGAAAACATAAATAAGTTTCAGTCCGTGCAAGACTTTTACCTCCATTGTCTCAGTGAGCCAGAACACTGGGAGGAGGAGGAGGAAATATGATGGGCGGAAGAGTTTTATTGACGATCAGGTATTTTTAGCTAATATTGTACACATTCACGAGGTTCAGTAGACCTAACCAATACGAGCCTGGTACAAGTTGTGAAGAAACACACTCACGCGTGTAATTAACAGACACACTCACACACACTCCAAAGGAGAACTAATACATATGCAGAATAAGAATCTTTGTCTGAACAATTTTAAATTTATTTATAGCCAAAAAAAATGTTCACTAAAGTTTAATGTTAAACGCAAAAAATCACAAATCATTTGCTACTATAATGTGCAAAGACACACATGGCCGCTTACAGTATTTCATTTTTTTTATATTCAAACTTTTACAGTGAAGAGCAAAGAGTAAGTGTATCCAGAGGCTGGGAGGCGAAAATTCTACAAAAACTACACAGCTTACAAAGCGGAGTTTACAAACCCACCAACGCTGGAAGAGATTTGCATTGCCAATGTAATCTGCCATGGGCAAAAAAATCGCGAATATTTATTCATTTGGAGCATGCAAATTGCTGGACCTAAAAAATTCCCCGCTTCAATTAAGAACTTTGGACACAACAGTTTATTTACCTTTTTTAATATGAGGTCTACCCCAGCCCTCCCGCCCTCCCCCTCCCTCCTTCCCATAATGTTCTCTGATGTGTGCTTGTGTGTACGTGAACCTTTGTGTAAGTGTATGAGTGTTGTTTATATATATATATATATATATATATATATATATATATATATATATATATATATATATATATATATATATATATATATATATATATATATATATATATATATATATATACATTAATGTTCAAACTCAGGCTCAAAAACACGCGCTAAAACATAACATCTTTTACACTCTAATATACTCCCGCACAAAGCGAACATTAAAAACAAAAGGCCCAGAATTTAGGCGCACACACCTTCGTCGAAATTCTGTCCATTGACCTCTGAATCACCGGTGGCTGGGGCCTCTGAGCTCCCCCCTAAGCCGGGATAGTGTCAGCTTTGCAACTCCGATGTTTGTTGGAGACCATTATGGATGCTGATGAACCCAATAACCGTACCTAGTCTAATAGACCCCCGATAATGTGATCAAATTTCCCGTAGCCTATTTGTATTCGAATCGCCGCCTGTTTACAAAATGCTCAAAGTTTGTAGGTGTGTTCGTACCATTTAGATGTAAAAAAACTGGGAATGGGCACCGAGTTGGAGGTATTATAGGGCCATGATATTAAAAGGATACTGGGGAATGGGTGTGTGTGAGGTGATCAAGCCCAGCCTCGCACTGTCTCTCCCGAGGTTATCTGCGCCACGAAAACCTCTGCCTTTCTCTGCTCCGCGTCGATTTGGGACTGCGAAGTTTGGGGGTAATTATATGGACATACGCTCGCTCACCGCCCCCCACCCCCTGAACCTCATCCCACACCGAGTTGCAGATCGACGGGACGATATTCTTTCGACCCAAATGAATTTTACAAAGTTTTAATGAACCAGCAGTTTCGGAAGTGTAAATAATAAATGAAGCCTTTCGCGGATGAAAGCAAAAGGACTGCACACACGCTTGATTGTGCGTTTCTGCATTGCCATTGGGAGCCATTGGGCCGAGGCTGTTGCTAAGTGAGCGGGCAGACCATACGGCTCACTATATCACGGGCTGGTGATAGCTTCTATATCTATATATATGTTGCTCTCGGAGAAGTGTGGAGGGAGGTGGATCCAGTTGGAGTTTGTGATGTGTGATTGGGGGAGTTTACATTCGCTAGATAAATGCAGTGGTGGAAATGCATTTTGTTTTTTGTGGATGTGATGTTACTAAAGGCCTTTAATGTTATGTGGTGGGGGGGGGGGGTAATATGTTAGGAGATGTTTCAACATTATAAGAATGGTTATTGAGCTCAAAAAGGATGAAATGATTTAATAATACAGTGAACATTTAATACAACACTCACAGACACATGCACCCACGCCGGCCTATACACACACTTACACCAACGTACAAACACACACATAAACACTTGAATACACACACACACCCTCCTCCTCCACACCCCCCACACACATAACATCCATACTCTGCCTGTGTTGTGATGAGCATATTCACTCCTACCAGCACACACACACACACACACACACACACTAGTTGCTCTTCAAAAGACTATTCCCTTGGTTGTCAGGCCGATCCGGTTTCCCTCGTTTACTGGGGCAAACTGTGCACTCGAGTCTTGATAGCTGTGAGTTTCTCCCCCTGAATCATTTTACCAGGGGAGATGTGCCAGTGTCCGAGGCGCTCTCCATCGCTCCAGCTCAACCCTTGCCTCACTGACTGGATCACTGAATTGTGCAATATGCGAACGGGCGATGTGAGGGAAGTATTGAGAAATGGAAGACTGTTGCTTTTGTAGGTGGTTTGGGGCAGGGGGGGGGGATATTTTGTATATATGTATTTGTATATATATATTTATGTTTGTATATCTATTAGTTTATAGACATTCGACGTATTTTTCTTAGACGTAATTGCAATGACATGTCAAGGTATTTAAAAAAAACTAATGCCTGTAGGATGTCACACGCTATAGTCACCTAACCCACATCACAGTCACCCAACCCACACCACAGTCGCCTAATCCACACCACAGTCGCCTAATCCACACCACAGTCGCCTAATCCACACCACAGTCGCCTAATCCACATCACAGTCACCGAATCCACACCACATTTATCCAACTCACACCCCAGTCACCCAACCCACACCCCAGTCACCTAACCCACACCCCAGTCACCTAACCCACACCCCAGTCACCTAACCCACACCCCAGTCACCTAACCCACACCCTCTTATCTCCCTTATCTTGATGAAGCCTTCAGCCAGGAATACTATACCTGAACAACACAAAGGTGAAGGTGTGTCAAAGTGAGCAACTCTCGCCCTTATTACTCAAGAGAACTAAGGTCCATTTTTGCCTTCAGTCTCCATCACAATCAATACATCATCTGAGTGAAAAGGGCGGATGGGTGGGTGGATGGATAGATGGATGGATGGGTGGATGGATGGATGGATGGGTGGATGGATGGATGGATGGGTGGATGGATGGAGGGATGGATGGAAAGTTTCGTTTTGCTGGTGATTTCGTTCATGTGACGTGTGTTTGTGGTGGAGTGACGAGCGTTTGTCTTGTCTGTTTTAGAGTTTGTTGTTGTTGGGATGTAATGTTGAACTTGTTTTTTTTATATACTCGTACGTGACGGTATTATATATAGATACAGTATATTTGAACGTTACTTAGTTCACTTTAGCTGTTCTGTGTTATCGTCAATATCGTTCCAAATAACAGTGAGCCTTGTGGTCTGGTTATGTTCCTACTCAATTTAAGTTTATAATGACCACAGCCACAACCCACTACATCAAATACAACTTTTTTTTGTTACAGATTTACACTTATTATCTTCTATTAATTAACATGTATTCACTTCGGAAATAAATTAAACACAGACGAAACTCGACACATTTGAATTTTCTCCTCTCTCTTATCTACATTACTCGCCCCCTCGTGACAGTGGAACTTTCTCCTTAAACACGAATTTACTTCTACGTACAACCTGCAGTTCTTGATAAGTTGGGCACACGAGCACCTCCCAACACTCAGGTATTATTATCCACCTTTCCCACCAGGTAACAGCTAGCCTCTGCTCGTTACAGTATAGAGCACGGCGTTAGCCAAGGTGCTTAACATGTCAGTCCTGTCTCTTGCATCACACATTGTTACTTTTAGCCAATAGGAAAAAATATATATATAAAGAAATTTCTCACTTTTATGATCATGAAGACGTGGACCATGTAATTTAAGACTCTAGAAACGATTAAAAAAAGGAAAGGAAAATTGAACAATAAATAAAAATTACTAAAACTATCTATGAAAAGTATAATGAAGTCATATATTGTTATAATTGATTATAATAAACGCTATAAATTGTGTGGTGTCGACGGTAACTTTAGATCAATGGGTGTATCCCTGACAACTTACACATGAAAATGATAGCAAGTCTTAATACACCTAAAGCAACTTACATACACACACACACACACACACACAAGCACACCCTCTCCTTCCTGGCCACAAACACAACAATCCACCTTCACCACATAATACTGTACTTCCCCCACACTCTAGCTACACCCATCACCTCCGCCATCACCCACAACAAACACACACACATGATATCCCACCTCCCCCTTCATACACACATATATATATATCACGTGTTTTAACCCTCATTATTTTAACGATAAGTACATTGACACCCATTCATTACGAGGAATATTTGACCATTACACAGGAGCCACAATAACATATCCTCTCGCTTTATGTCAATTGTAAACAAACAGCTCGCCAGGTTCTGTTTTCACTCGGTATTGTGGAAATATATTATGGCTCCGGTGTGATAATTATCGAAGCCATTTGTCCCTAAACAGAAATAATCGACCGTGGTTTTATGTGTTATATTCGACAATTATTTATATGTTGGGGGTCGGGGGTGAGGGAGGGATTGAAATTTAATGGTTTTAGTTTGTAAATATTTTCCGATCATGGGGTGTTTAGTAGTCGAATTTTAGTCCTCGGTATTACCCCCTCCTCCCCCTTCACCCATACTGATACTGATCCTCCAGTTCGAATCTCCCCCCCGACTCCTCCGACTCCTCCTGACTCCTCCCGACTTCCACCAATTCCCTATACCCCCTATACTGCCCGACCTAACCATCACTCAATTCACCCATCCACACCTCAACTCCTCTCTCCTTCTCTCTGCTCCTTTCTTACAACATGTGTGTATGTGTGTGTATTTGTGTGTATGTGTGTGCATGTATGTGTATCTCTTTGTGTGTGTATGTGTGTCTGGACCGGTTTCTCCAATTCGTCGTCTAATTTTCCTTAATTTTCATCCTTCACTTTATTTCCCCCTTCTTCTATAGGTCCACTTCTACTTATCTTGCTTTTCCAATTTCTTCTCTTGATTTATTTTTCGTATTTTCACCCCTTCTTTTACTTTCTCACATATCTGGTGTTCAAGTCCTCCCACCTCCCTTCTTTATTCTCATTTTTTCACCTCTTCCTCCACTCTTCCTCTCTGTCTTCCCCTATGTCTTTTCTGTAATCTCTCTTAATCCACTTTTCCCACTTCGTCTCTTCTTCCTCCCCTTATTTATTATCTTAATAACCCCGTTCATCTTCTTCCTCCCTTGCACTCCTACTGCCCTTCCTATTCTCGGCTCTCCCCTTCCCTTTACCTTCCCCTCCCTCCTACCATCCCATTCCCTTCCAATTCTTCACCTAACCTAACCGTTCCATCATTGCTAAATCTCTCCTACCTTCCCCTGACCTGCCTTCCCTAATAATTAGGTACAAATACACCTGTCGTCTGGGCGTTAACCCTACTTCTTCCTCCCTTTGGATCACACCTGGTGGGTATAGGTGTTATCCCCTTCCCCCCACCCCATTGGTCCTTCCCTTAGGACTAGGTCACCCCCTTCCCCACATCCCAATGGCCCCTCCCCTAGAATTCAGTCACCCAATTCCCCCCACCTCATTGGGCCTTCCCCCCCCTTCTCCTCCACCCCCCCCCTCTACTTTTCGTAGTCAGGCGAGGAGACAAAATAATTTGACAATTTACCGCCCCCACCACTATTGGGTGACGAACAGCGGATACTAATTAAGACCAATTACTCTCAAGCAGGTTCACTAATCACCCGATATTACAGGCGAACTCATCAAGGCTCGGGGCAAGAGGGTGCTACACCACAGAAAGCGGGAGGGCTCTGTTCTGCCTCGGTAATGGATGAGATTTTCGAACATCTCATCCTTCCCTCCTCCAGGCCCCCACTCCCCTCCCCTCGTGTCCATCAACGCACCGATTGTTAAGTCTTCCCGGAGAAAATGACTGGAATTCTGATCAATAATGTTGTGTTAAGGTTAAATTTAGAGCCTTGTGTGGCATATTTTTATTCAGTTCTGTTAACCACAAACCAGAAGAAGACGTCAATGGTCTACATTAACTCATGAGTCATAAATAACGAAATTTAGATAAAAAATACGAAAGATAAATACGAGTTCGTTAATAACAAAATGGCGGATGTCCTTCTTCATGATTTGGAGGGAGGAGGAAGGAGGAAGAAAGAAGGAAGAAGGAAGAAGGAAGAAGGAGGAAGGAGGGAATAGAAAACGTGGGAGGGAAGAAAAACCAGAGCAGTTTTGCCAAATTAGTGATCACATTACAAAGGTGATATTGGCACGGCTCTTCCTGGGTGTTCTTTACCCCTGCCGTCAGTGTCTTGGGGGGCCGATCTCAGGTAGATACGGGTTCACCTGCCATTAAGTAATTACTCCATACTACTCCCTTCCCCCACCCAATCCCCCCACATATTCCTACAGACACTCCCATCACCTCACGCTTCGGTCTCTAGTCATGATGAGACCGAATATCATCACCCTTATCTTTTATTCCCCACATTCTAGTTTCTTATCATTATCTCCTATTATCAAGCCCCCTATTTTTCTTCCTCTGTTTCTTATCTCTTCTTCTTTCATATTCTATTCACCATCTTCTCACCATCTCTCATCCCCATTCTGTATCGTCTCTTCCCTATTACACAAACCCATCCTTTATCTCCCTTTCCCCACTTCTTCATCTCTTCACTCCCTTCCTTCCCTTTCCCCCCTTCCTCCTCCTCCTCCCCTCCCCAACCCTCCATTCACCCACCCACCTCTTCCTCCCCATCCCTCCATTTTCCAAACCCTTCTCCATCCTCATTCTCGATCTCTTCATCCCCATTACCTAAGCTCGGTGACTAATAATGATCTCCTGTACCCATTTACCCCCTTGTTTACCCCTTAAGTAATGGGGAAATGAGACGGCATCTAGTTACATTAGAGTCTAAGCTCAGTTTCGGCGCCATTTTTTTGAGAGACATCTTTGTACTGTAGCTTAAGTTAACTCTCAAGAATCTGAGTGTTGTGTGTTTTAGGTGTGTGTTATATAGCTTGGTTTATGCCACTTAGCTGTAGGTCTTAGCTGTGTTTGTGTTATCCAGTCTCTTCTACTAGCTGAGTGATATGGCTTCGGTATTGCTAGTCGAGGCAGATTTAGCTTCATAACTTAGCTTCGTTATTGTTATTCAAGTCAGTAATAGCTTTGTTTTTATCATTGCATTGATGACACTGTCTCGTATACTTCCACGCTATCGAGTGACGTCATACGCTAACTGCTGACCTCGATGAGATTGATGTCTTGTATCTACGTGGCGTTTATCAGCGATGTCACCTTACCTCAGTGACCGTCTCGTTATTGATGTCAATCACAGAAGCCGCCTCCACACCCCGGTGTTCCTGTGACATTGCTCGCTTGCATACCTTCCAACAGCTAATGAGGTGTTTGCATTCTACAAGCAGTATAGTGAACTGGCGGCGGAACGGGTTTGAAGTGTCGCTCTCTCTCTGTCTCTTCTGTTTATCTGTCTCTCTGTTTACCAACTTCTCTGTCTATCTGTGCGTCTATGTCTCTCTCTCTATTTTACGTCTTTGGTTTTGGGGAAATGGTATTAAACAGTAGACAGAAACAGTCAGGTAGAACACCTTACTTGTTTAGTCACTGGAACATAATTATTTACCATAAAGATACCGACTCATTAAGGGTCGGACACACACACACACACACACAGAGGGTGGAGGGGGGAGGGCATAAAGACACACAAACAGAGACATAAACAAAGTCATGAGGCGGGAGATAACAAGGAGAGGTACATACAGAGAGATCATGACACGTCTCCTTACACCCCCAAGATGACCCCCAACGGTACACAAACAAGCAGTCAAGACAGTGAGCATGACGAGGGAGGAACGTTGTTTCCTAATCAAAACACCTGAAGACGAGGAGGCAGACAACACGCCACGGTACTTTTAAAGGTCGTCTGCCCATCTGTCTCCTGGTGGTACTTCTCTTCCCTGTCACTTTCTGTCTATCTATTTCCTTTCTCTGTCTCTCTTGTTTCTTTCTATGTTTCTTTGTGTCTTGTTTCAGTTTCTGTCCCTTCTCTCTCGTGTTATGTTCTCTACCTCTATCTCCTCCTCCTCTCCCTGCCTGTGTTATTTATGTCTTCCTCCATCTTTTTTCCTTTCTTTGTCTCTCCCTTATGAACTGTCGGGAGAGAGACGAGTACTCACACCACCCGACTAAGAAACGAATTCACCAATAGATATAGATTATGATTACAGTACATGTTCTTCCTCTTACCTGAGACTAAAAGAACTTATCAAATCACGGTAGATTCTCAGTCTTACTACACTCACCTGTCCTCCTGGGATCAACAGCCTTCGTGGTGTAGTTTAAGTGAGCCAGTTAGATAGTGTGTGTTCTCATAGCTGAAGTTCCGGGTGGCAGATGTAAGATTCAATCCTCAAGAGTCCCGTTGCGGTACGGCTGGAAGAGGTTATAAAAGAGGTGGTGGTGAGGAGGTGATTCTAAGATTCTTCCTCCCTCTATCTCCCATCTTCCTACTCCCGTGCCCACCATCTCCTTCTCCTCCTCCTACCCGTCCCCTCCCCTCCTCCCCCCCTCAATCTACCGTCCCCAGCCATGTCTACCACCATTACCTCCCACCTTACCGTCTCCACCACCACCACCCACCTACCCTACCACCATCACAACACCCCTCCCCCTACCCCCTCCCACCACCACCCCCCTGGATCTAGACACTTGCCAAACTGGTTAGTTCAGGAGATGCCCCAACCCAGGCGTGACGTCGTATGTGTGTTTTTTGGTTGTTGTTGTTGTTCTTCTTCTTCTTAATGTAGATTCTAGCTCGAATTTCCCTGCTTATTAACAATGACGTGTTATTAGAGTGGGCGGAGTTGTTTTTGTAAAAGTGAGAAAAGTCGAAGTAGTTGTTGCAGTACTGTGTATGTGGAGAGGAGAAGGATTTTTTTGTTTAACTCAGGGAGAGAGTGAATGAGGGAGAGAACTTAAGACCATCATCGAAATCTTCCTCTGAAACCTCACATTATCAAAATAAAACCCGCTTACGTCATCCCTTGAGAGAACATTTATTAATCGCCATCAAAGAACCTCCTCAAAAAGATCTTTACCCATCGATTTGTGAAAGACCGAAGAAAGACCGAATTTCTCTCTCGTCTTACCTTCAGGAAAACCAGGTCTTTTCCCTATCAGAGCCATGCACTCGGAGGGTAAAGAGCTCGAAACTTTAATATAGTTATCAAGTCTGATCTTAAACCCCCTCGAGGACAACAGTGCGCTTTAATCTTTTACAGAACCACCCCCTTAATCTCACCTAAGGCGGACTATAATATTAGCATCTCTGGTCTCACTCCACCGAGCCCAAGAGGTTTAGACCGTGATGGCAACATTCTTTTAATCTCTCGCCCCCCCTTTCCTTCTCCTCCTCTTCCTCCACCTCCTTCTCCTCCTCACCCTTCTCCGCCTCCTACTCTTCCCTCTTCACTACCCTCACTCACCCTCCCACGCACACAGGCACACAGACACACACACACGCTCACATACTACTTAAATATTCACACCATCTCATCAGTTCTACTGGTTGACTGTATCAGAGACTTGCATCATCATCTAAGTTCCTCACAACTGGACTCTCACGTCATAGTAACACACTTAAGACCTCAACACATCAACCAAATCTTAACAGCATCGCTAATCTCACATCGTTCTATCACAACAGCGACCATCATCAGATAAAGCTGCAGCAATCCCTCTATCACAGCAAGCCCTAATCAGATTAAGCTGCAGCATTCCCTCTATCACAGCAATCCATAATCAGATTAAGCTGCAGCATTCCCTCTATCACAGCAATTCCTAATCAGATTAAGCTGCAGCATTCCCTCTATCACAGCAATCCCTAATCAGATGAAGCTGCAGCATCCTTCTTCCACAGAATCATCCCTAATTTTCCTCCCTATGAGAACTTGAAGACCTGTTTGAGATGCTCCCCTCAACTCTCGTTCCACCGTGGCGACATAATTTCTGAGAATTTTTTTTTAACTTTTATTCTTCTGTGGGAGACTCAGTTAAGACTCCTGTGATAGAGAAGAATGAAAGAATTATCGCTTTTGTGTTTGTGTATAATAACTTATTTTCCTGTTGGTGTTGAGTGAGCTGCATTATCTATTGTTATTCATTGTTTTGAATCTGAATCTCTATAATCTGCTTCTCTTTTTCGTTTAGTTAAAGATGTTTTATATCAAGGTTTCATCTGATTTTGATCTCTCGTCTGTAATATCAACAAGAAGTTTAATTATGTCGTTTTTGTCTATATCTCAAGTGCAATGATTCTGGTATGGAAACTATAAAGATTTAAATTGAGTAGAATCATATTTTGGCTTTCAATTGGTATTTTATTTATTATTTCCTACCAATTTATTATACTATCTGTAGCGGGTTCAATTTGTCGTGTCTGTGTATTTATTTAGGACTTTAAATTAATACTTACCTGTTATTATCTTTTGCTCAATATTGTGGGATATTTGTTTGTGTTTTCCTGTATGTGTGTTTGGGTGTTTGTTCCTAGGGAGAGAAAAAACATTACTTCGGTGGCGTGTGTATGTTGTTTGGTTTTTATGTATATTTTTTTCAGACTGTGTGTGTTTATGTGTGTATATGTGAGTGTATGGACGTTTGTGTGCATGGGTGTATGCGTGTGTGTTTACATTAGGGAGAGAGGGAGTGAATAGCGGTGTGTGCATAACATATTTGTCTTATATATTTTTTTGGGGTATAGTTGTATTTGTATATCTGTTGTGGTATTTCCATTTATATACATGTATACCGTACTTACATAATGTGGTATTAGTAGCTTTTGTGTACAATGGAAGACAAAAGTAGTGTCGTGAAAATTTGGTGAAAACATATGCGCTCTCATAATGTTTCACGAGTTATATTTAATCTTCGGAAAAAACCGCGACTCGGCTTTTATCTTTGATTGTACATATAAGTAGACACAGTTTATCTTCCTATATATACTGTAATTCGTGTTATAATTTTTTCTTTGTACATCATTCGTCCTTTTTAAACAATCAATCTTATTCTCATTGTCCTTTCTCTTTCTTTGTGTCCATTTCACCTTTCTATCTTCTCTCCCCCTCTCTCCTTCCCCTTCTCTCCTTCTCCTTATTCCCTCTCTCATCTGTCTGTTTTTTATCAGCCCCCTTCTCTCTCTCTCCTCTCTCTCAGTCCCATACTCTCTATCCTTTCCCCCTTTCCTTCTCATCATCTCCTCTTCTCCCCCGTGTTCTCCCTCTTACCAGCACATTTCCCCTCCCTCTCTCCTTCACCTCCCTCCCTACAACACACACCATCTCGTCTGCACCACTCCCCTCTTCCTCCAACACACCCAATCTCTGCTCCAACCACTCCCCCTACCTCCAACACACCCCTTCTCTCCTCCACTACTCCTCCACCACTCCCCCTCTCCCTCAAAACAACTCCAAGGTGCTTTTAAGCTCCTATTGGCCACTTGTGTATTTTTTTATGACATCTTGCCCTCCCCCCTCCCTACTACCGGGTTATGTCACCCCATGAGTGCTTGTCACAACTCAAGTGTTATCTCAGAGTGCCCCCGGTAAACGCTTGTAATTACTGGAGGTCGCACTTGAGGCTGACGTTGCCCTACGTGGAACTGGAAATATCTGTCACTCTCTTATCGGTTCCTATGTCGTCTAATACCGGTCTACTTCAACGTGGGTTTAATTTGTTAGTGAGTGGTGGTGGTGGTGGTGGTGGTGGTAGGAGGAGGTTAGGTGGGTGTCGAGGGTGTAAGTCTATAAGAGGAGGTGTTGTGTGGAGTCAGGTAGGAATGTTTGTGGAGTAAGGTGCTGTTGTACGGTGAGCATGGTGTGTGTGTGTGTGTGTGTGTGTGAGTGTGTGTGTGTGTGTGTGTTTTAACTTTATTTTTCTTAACATCTTCGTCTTCTATTAATATTCACTACTCCAATTTCCTAGACATCCATGATCTATTATTTCTGTCATTTGTCTATTGTAACAAGATCAAATTATTTTTATCCCCTAACGTAAAGTATACACAAACTTTAATGTGTGTTGAATGAGAGAAAGGGAGAGAGAGAGAGAAAGAGAAAGAGAAAGAGAAAGAGAGAGAGAGACGAATTAATTTCTAAATAAGGATGACTAGATGAATTTTTACACGCACAGCTGCTAGATCTCACAGATTGTGCAAGACAATAATACTGACATTTACCACAAAAACAAGAGGTGTATCGAGTTTTCCTCTCCTCTCTCTCTATCCTAAGCCCACCTTTTTCTTTCCACATCCTCGTTTCATCTGTTCATTAACTTCTTTAATCATCATTCACTCTCTCTACTCTCTCGCTCCATCTCTTCTTGATTCTGTACATCTTCGGATTCCCTTCTTCCTCCTTTCTTCAATTCACCCCTCACCCCTCTTCCCCTCATCTCACCACCTACTTCTTTCCGTCTCTCTTCCTTCCTCCACTATTCTACCTCTCTCCTCCTCCTCCCTTGCAGCATCAACTACCCTTGATGACCTTATCTTAGTTGTGGAGAAGCGGCGCTATAACACTGTCACCTGTGCACGTATAAATAGCAAGGTCACGCACCGGTTACGCATTATGAGCGGCGTTCCGCAACGCTTCTCACCAGAACCACTTCTCTTTCTCTTCTGTTCTAATTAGATTGTCCTCACCATTGTCGTGGACACTTTTTACATTCTTTATAGGATTTGATTTCGAAATGTAGCAACTTTTAAAGGGAATTAAAAGAGAGGAACTAAGATCCAAGATATTCGCTCGTGTGTAGCAAGAAAACTGGTATCGCATATTTGGTGAATGTTAAAGTTTTTTTATTCAAGATTTGGTGTTATTTTTATATACTTTCGTGACGTCATTAGAGGAGTAAAAACACAACTGAATACAATATGTTTTTAAGGGACTTAATGTGACCGAAGGAGTTGTTTTCCTTTCAAATGAAGGAAAAAGAGAAACGTACTTAGAAATATTTATTGATACGACGTAAATTGTAAAATAAAATAACACATATGTGAGACACACCAAGAAGACCTCTGACATGAGACTTGTGACGATGACCTTTGACCTGAAATTACCATGAAGAGCTCTGACCTGAGACACATCGCGATAACTTGACATGAGACACATTTGGGCAAACAACGAGTTCTGTTCCCAACGACGACAACCTTTCCTACGACACTAATTAATAGCCCTTGACCTAGATAATTTTGAACATCCCCTTGCTAGAGAGTTAAATATATGGCTCATAAAGTGAGGTCACACTAGATGACTTGTTATTTGCAATACTAATATATAACACTTGACTTTAGATGTAAATACCATATCAATTAACACCCTTCTGACCCCATACGCACCAGTGAGCGACTCTTGACCTCACACACTCACATATCACCGTTGACATGACCCGTATAAATAACCTCATGACCTCTGACATCTCTACGTGACCCTTGACTTAAACATTTTAGACGCCTATTAAGCTACACTTAATCCTTGAACATAAATGCTCTGCTCACAAGATAGTCCCTAACATTAAACACTGATTTGATCTTTTCACCTTCCACACCTACGTGACCCTAACTTGAGATACCCTAAAGATATCGCGCCATCCAAGTCTTTCAGTTCCTCTGCTGGTGCTCCATTTAAGGCAGGCAAACTGATGAGGGTATGTAAGAGTCGAAGCTTACCAAATATAGTACACCATCTGCCTAGGGTGTGTGAGCGTCGAGGCTGTCCAGGTGAAGCACATCTCCGTCGACAGCTGGCGGCTCAGACAAGACGCCCACGACCCCTTTAAGAGCTTCCCGTGCGTGGATTAACAAGCGAGTTCCTGGGGGCATTCCTCTGTCATATGGGTGCGTTGTGCGTTAGTTAGAGGCACTCAATCACTGGTCAAGAAACCCTGGAGGAACACTCAATGGATAGAAGATAGTGAAGATGAAGAGCTGACGAATTAATAGAGGTGGAATATGATATATAAAACAAGACTGGCCGGCAGATTCAAATAAACTTTAATAACATCGATACCATTAAAGGAGAAAGGGGAAATGGCAAATATGAATATAAGGTGAATGACGGTAATGGGTGGAGGAATAAGTGATACAGTAAGGAGAGACGCTGTATTAGATTAGTATCCTGTGCTGGTGTTTCTTGGGAGAGGTGGAGCAGATAGTGAAGGTCTTTCCCTCTACCAGCGGCGGCAGTGATCCGGAACATGTACACAATTAGGAGTGAGAGACGGAGACGGGTCGACGCCAGCTAAGAGGGGGGAGGAGGACATAGTCAGTGGAGACAGGGAGACATAGTGAGAGACAAAGAGTAGAAACAGTTAAAGGAAACGGGGTAAAGACTGTAAGGAGAACAGTAGATAGAAAGAGTAAGGATAGAAACGATAAATAGAGACAGCGGCGAATAGAGAAGAAGATATCGTGAAGCGACATCCGAGGCTTGGAAAGGACTGTTAATGAGGATGACTGTAGAAGGTCTTAGAGGGGGAGAGGGGAAGGGTGACTGGGAGAACGTGTAAGAGGCTAAAAAAAAAAGAACGTGGAGAACAGGCCGGAGGGAGATGTGTTCTCTGACTAATGGAGGAAGAAATGAGCTGACCCAACCCCAGCCAGGAAGGACACTTGGGCCAGGGAGGGAGGGAGGGGGCTACGAGACGATACACGAGGGATTAGAGGAGTCGAGGAGTCTGCCAACACAATCTCCATACCTCTTCCTGGGCTGAATGCATTTTCCTTCTTATTTTTACGTTATCTCATCAACCAAACTTAATCTTATCATCTATGGGGTTAAAAACTAGTGATTAAATGATAACAAATCTAAAAAATGTTGATATAGGAGATGTTGTGAGAGATGTGACGGGACGCCAATAACTAACATTAACAGCGTCAGCACGAACGATACCGCCAGACCCTCCACCACCCCACGTAAGAAAAATATTTTGAAACAAGAAGATATCGAGCTGTTAATTACTTCCCGGGTAAAGAAGTGTGACACATCGTCTACTGGGCCCTCACAAAGGCTGGTTCTTCTCCTCCTTTCGCTTGTCACACGTGTAGATGAAGGGAGGGAAGGGAGAAAGAGAGGGAAAGAGGAATGGTGGAACGACAGAGGCCTACGGCAGGATGGGGTTGCTGGGCAGAGTGCCAGTCAAGGGGAGGCTGCCAAGGAGATGAGTAACAGAACGAACAATATCCTTTTCCCATCTGATTAGATCACTGATGCTAGAGAAGGAGGCAGACAGTATTAGTGTAATTAATGTTAAAGAGAGAAAAACTTAAGTGTCTGTTCACATAAAGTGGATAAACTGTTGACCGAACTTACATAATCTAGTCGACCAGCTAAGAGGACACACTAAAAGACACAGGCATACCTCAAGAACATTTTCTCGTCGGTGTGTCGGTCCAGCCTCACACACGACACACACACACGCACCCATACGTTTAAAAAAACACAATTGTTTAGCTACCCACCAACCAAATGAAACACACACACACACACACACACACACACACACACACACACACACACACACATCAAGAAAAACAAACATCAGAAGCGCCTCCTATCAATAAAACTCTCCTGGACGTTGCTTCCTCGTACATTTATCTCCCAATTGTAGGCGAGCAGGTTAATGCCGGCCACCAGGTCCTTCCATAACACAAATGACCGGGAAATTAACATAAAAAAAGAAAAAAAATCCTCTTTTACCTGGGAAATATATACAAGCCTTTTTATCCTGAGGGGTCGAGAACGTCTGTCTGTCCACGGTAGTTAGTAAGTAATTACGACAAGATGGACGACTTAGGAGACAGTTAAAGAAGAGAAAAGGAATATTTATCGTCTCCTTAAGAAATACTACACTTAGTGGTTTGTTATGAAGGGGAGGGTGACAAAAGTCGTCTTCCAGTTATGTTAAAAAGATAAGAGGAAAACGGCAAAGAAATCAATACCTACAGCTTATTTAAATGTCCTCCTCCAGGCTCCTGAGGAAGGCATTTAATTACATAAGTGAATGGCCCAAGTAAACCTAAAGTGACATATTATAAGAAATAAGCAGTAAGATAAATGGCTGAATAGATATACAGAGTGAAATGATCCCTTTAGTGTACACCAGTTAGAGTCTCGTTATAGAAGCTAATGACTCATCTGGCATCTGATCGACGTATCTTATAAGTTAACCAAAAGTCTTCATATAAATTATCCACTTAGAATGATAATAAAGCGTCTGTATTTATCTCTTAAGTGTCTTCCTCCTCTTCCAAGTTAAGGTAGAGTTAAGAAGTCAGATCTGTCACTGTATACCTGTAGGTGCCTATAATCAGTTAGTTTAAAGTGGGTCATTAGAGACTGTTAACAGGAGAAGCGGCTTTTTGACTGTTTGGTACTGACTGTCACACAGAATGAATTATCGTATATTTTGTATTCATAGTTCGGGTTTCTCACAAAGTTTAAGAGTACCAAGACATCTCTTACCTAAAATTTGTCACTTTTGCCTTTGTATATCATTATTTTTGTATACAGTGGTTTTTTATGATATATATAATGAAAATTTGGATAAGAAACACGGGAAAATTGCTTATATTTGAAAGGATTGTTATATAGGTATTATTATCTTTCGACTTAAGTATTATCTATCTGAAAGTATTTAAAAGAAAAACAAAAAGCAAGCACAATTCACTTATAATACTTACATTCTTAAATAAAGTAGAAAAAAAACAGACTCTGGAACCCTTAAGAGAAGAATACTACTACTTGGGTCCTCGACTTTGAGTTTTGTTAATCTGGTCTAATGTATCGTCACAGGTGGGGAACATCAGTGCGCAGGTAAGTGTGGGGAGGGCGTGATGGCAC
>NW_024733126.1:13768759-13833759 GCF_018991925.1 Homarus americanus | reverse complement strand
TCTTCTCTCTCAGTGGCATGCTAGGTAGTCACTTCCTCATACAGGCATCTGGCAGGTCCCTCCCCTAATGTCTGTTCCCCATCTATTGATATGAATTTTGTATTAGGCGCGTGACACTCTGGCAATTCCTCACCTCCCATCCACCTCCCCTGTCATGGTGAATGTACAATCTATCTCCTGTTTTCTGCCATAAATCTCCTACAGCGCTCCACCATAGGAATTTCATCTATTTCCTTGCTCAGCCTACCATAATCTATAGTCATCAGTCCATTACCATTTATTATTTCTTGCTTATTGTTATGGTAATTCCTTTTTTTTCTTTTAGCTATATTATTCATCTTTTCGTTTGATATAATCTATCTTCTTTCCATATCTGATTGAATTTATATCTTTAAATGTTGTCACTAATATCAAAGTCATCATTTGTTTCATTTCGATAAACTGTCATAAAGAACAGTCATTAGATACGTTAAACCGTGCCAAGAAAAAGTAAAAAAGAAAAAAAAGTGATCCCTCAATCAGGAGAAACAGCCATCAGTCAAGTTAGGAAAACCTGCTCCACTAGGATCATTGTCTCTTCCCTTCACTCCCCCGACCATCCATCTTCTATCCTCTCCTCGTAAATTCTAACATTTTGTTCGAATTTTCCATCACATATTGCTCTAGCTAGACCTCCCCTCCTCCCCTCACTCTCCCAGATGGATCATTTTGCCCTCCCCTCTCAGCCATCCATCTTCTATCCGCTAACTTTCCCCCCAAAAATAAAAATATATCCATCCTGTTTCACTTTAATTTTACAACATATCGCCAATGGAATTCCACTTCTTCTCTTCTCTCTCCCAGATGAATCGTTCTATCCCCCACCCACCAACCACCCACTCTCTCCCCTAACCACCAGTAGTCCATCTGCTATCCACTAACCATAAATTTTCTATCCCGTTCCACTATAGAATTCTTCCCCCGTTCCATTTGGAGGAGTTACTATTCTCAGGGCTGTGTGGTGGCCAGGTCGCAGGCGGGGCGGTGTGTCCCAGGGGCGTGCTGCACCTTCACGCCCACCCAGCCAAAGGGCCTCTTGTGTCTGCTGGGGAGTGTGTGTGGGGATGGGCCTCTGACTCCTGCCTTCCTCCTTCACTTCCCTCCTCCGACAGACGGTGTGGGTCTGAGAGAGAGAGAGAGAGAGAGAGAGAGAGAGAGAGAGAGAGAGAGAGAGAGAGATTCTTACTAATTCCTCATTTATTATATATTCTTAAACAAGCCCATTTTGGTGTGGGGTTTTTCTCTGTGTTTATTGTGTGTGTGTTTTTTCTAGAGTTAAAGTTATCATTATTATTTTAATTTTTCTCCATTCATTTATTTATATTCTATTTTCGATTTACTTCATTATCATTATTCCTCATATTCCTTTTATTTTAATATGTTTCTTGTTTACCGTACTATGAAATTTCTTTAACTCTCCGTCTCATCATTTGTCTTACCCTTTATCATTTCATATCATTCTTTCCTCCGTTTGTCATCTTACACTCTTTATCTTCCATCTTCAAATTTTCTTCTCGTCACTTTTAATTTTCTTCCATTTTTTTTTTTACATCTTCAATTTCTGTTTTCGTGTGTGTGTGTGTGTGTGTGTGTGTGTGTGTGTGTGTGTGTGTGTGTGTGTGTGTGTGTGTGTCTGTCTGTCTGTCTGTCTGTCACTCAATCCAAATTTTACTTCATATACCCAACAAACTTTATCTCCTCCTTACCCTCTACTTATCGTTTATTCCTCGTCGCCTCTTCTTGCTCATTTTCTGTTTATATGTCTCCTTCGGTTCCTTCTTGTTCTGCGTTCCATCTCACTGCCTCCAAGATGATGATGTTACTTGTTCTTAAGACAACATTTTCCTCTCTCCATTTCACCTGTAATTTAAAGCTCACGATCGCCTAAAATGTATTATCAAATTCTCGAATCGTGTTGCGCCATCTCTCTCTCTCTCTCTTTTGTTCTCTTTCTCATTGTCGCTAACTTTCTATCTGTTTATCAATGTGTTTGTCTATCAATTCTTCTAATTGTTTGGCTTTCTTTCTTTCTTTCTTTCTTTTTCTGGCGGCATGACTGTCAGGTATTATGTGTCATTACTACCATTATCACACGATCATTACCAATACCACCATTATCTCAGTCTCCATTAACCTCAATTACTAATATCATTACCACGACTACCATTATCATAACCACCATTACCACCACCATTATCACCACCAATCACCACTATCACCACCACCATTCTCACCACCACCACCATGACCACCACCACCACCACCATTACCCTTACTACTACTACTACTAATCCACCACCACTAGTACCACCACCACCTGTACGCCCAATGCATAAGGGATAACTTCTATATCATCCAATATATATGAGGAACAACCCTGTATTACGTTACCCATGAATCACGATGAGGAGTGCTGGCTTGTGTCATGGGGAGTGTAATTTATGGCACTGGCTGTGATTAATAAATTTAGCAGCTGTGGACAAGTATGGGCAGATGTTTTTGATGATAAGGTGAATATAGATGTTCACGATAACTATCAAACATGTGTTTTCCGTAGCACAGGTGTATATAGACGTCAGCAACAAGATATAAACACGTATTTTGCATATGTGACTTAAACGGGATTTTGATTGCGTAGGTGTAAACAGGTGTGCGTGATAATACAGGATGTAAACAGTTGGTCTCGATAACTCGCTATAAATAAAAGTATATAGACGTTATCAATTTAACAATTTGAAAGGGATAATATTGACAACACAGGGGTAAGCAGGTGATGTTAGCACAGGTGTGAATGGGTGATGTACTCTATTGTATAGTCTATAGCACAGATGTAGCCAGGTGTTTTAGATAAGACAGGTGTAAACTATTGCTGTTACTATCACCACCAAACACTATAAACACGAAGCAAATTTGTCACTTGTTCAGTCACCGGTATAATTACAGGTAGATGTATAGGCATAGGTACAGGTAAACAGACAATGGTACAGCTACAGGCATGAGGTATGTGCATTGTTATTATTATTATCAACACGAATTTAGGATTGATATTTTCCATCTAAATATTTTCATAATTAATCTGGCCCAAAAATTCTGAGGCATTATCATAAATGAGAAATTTGCTGAAAACAAGAAATACGTAATTTTCTAACACGCACGAACGAATGTACTGTTATCCCCCCTCTCACCTCCCCCTCCCCCGTCCCCTCCCCCGCCCCCTCCCCCACCCCAACGCACCCACAAGCAGACCGGAAACACCAAAACACAATCATAGTATTTCGATCTTTTTTCTTTTTTTATTATAATTTTTTCTCCTATTTTATGCTTGAGAACGAATCATTTTAATATATTTCCTAATCGGTTTTGCGCCGTTTTGGTAATTACTATACTGAGAAAGGTGTAACATCAAAACTGCAGGTAATTACAGGTGTGAGAAATAGAGCAACTTTTTTAATCATTTTTTTTTACAGGTTTCTTATACTCGCTTCCTCTCTCACTCTCCTCTTGCATACTGACGACGCACGGACACGAGATCAAAACGCGATAAGTTAGTTGTGAATGCTATTTGGAGGGAATTTCTACATTGGAGAGGCGATTATGCATTGTTTTGAGGAGTTTGAAGGATGTAGAGTGTTTGAAGATTCTTATAGATTTAAAGTGTTTGATAAATTGATAACGCTCAAAACGATATTAATATTACTTAAGGAAATGTAAAGGAGCCTAAAGGGAAATTTAATATAAGCAAAGATAATAATTAAATGTTTAAGATGATACAAAATACCTTAAAGGGGAGATTGGAATTGGTTAGACAGCATCCATAAGACTCTTTCAGGGAAGATTGGAATTAGAATGTACAGAAGGAGTTGGAATCGTTTCAAAAGAGATTGGATCAGAGGAAGGTATTCAAAGAGGATTTAATAAGCTCTAGAAAAAATTGGATATTAGTCAGGTGTAAATTTAGTCAAGAAATCATTTACGACCATGCACAATATTAAATGAGGGAGTAAAGTTTGTTTTAGATTTCTGATTATTTATTGTTGCCTTTACTTATCACGGCGGAGAACAAGTTCTTCCAGATAAGAAGAAAAGGTAATATTGGGCTGTTGGACTTTCTCATTACACACACACACACACTCACACACTCACTCTCTCTCTCTCTCTCTCTCTCTCTCTCCGCTAGTCATTTCTGCCCAACTCAATTTCTTTTACGTTTTCTGGGTATTTTCACTTAATATAAATACTTAACCTGCGTGTACAAGGAACAACAAAGAGCGTGTTTTGGGGAGTGAAAATAGCAGTCTTTAATATTAAATGCAACATATGTCTTTCTTAACTGGTCAATTTAAAGATGATTTTGGTCGATGAGCAGCGAGAACTTCCACGAATAAATATGTAAATTGTTTAGTTCCAGTATAGGATCATTTAAGCTGAATTTGAGAAGTAAAAATCACCCTTACACACACACACACACACACACACACACACACACAGCACAGCACACACACACACACACACACACACACACACACACACACACACACACACACACACACACACACACACACTTATAATGAGTATGTTGATTCGTATGAGTACAATAGGGCCAGTCAGTGCTATTAATATGTCTCTGTTTACATATGTTTGGAAGACTACCTAAGCGGGCTCTCATTAACACATATTTAGCCCACATTAGGGAGAGAATTTACTCACCTGTTGCTTGTTACCTGTAATATAGTGATTTTTCTTCTCTCTTTTTCTTCGTTTTTACGTCTTTTTTGTAATTTTGTTTTTATTTTTATTTCGTTTTTTCCTTTTATTTATTTTTGTCTCTTTCCTTTATAATTTGCTTATTATGTTATCCCTATTTCGTTTTATTCTTCCTTTCCTCTGTTTTTATTTTATCTTGACATCCTTTACTTTATTCTGCTTTCTCTCAATTTTTTTCTTGTTCTCTCTCTTTCTCTCCATTCTTCTTCTTCTTCTTCTTCTTCTTCTTCTTCTTCTTCTTCTTCTTCTTCGTGCTCTTTCTCTCCATAACCGCTTAATCCCTGCTTGCTCCTTCGTGTTAAGAGAAGCAAAAAGGTATAATTATATTTTCCTCTCATTATCCATATAAGACGTTTATATTACGTCAGGTAAGATATACCATCAAAAGGAGAGTTACTCTTATACAAAACCAAAATTACCTTTGTTATATTGAAGATCAGGGAAAGAAAACACAAATTAAACTTTGAGATTTTCCTTACATTCACGAATTTATATTATCTTCCATCTACTCTTTGTAAACTGGGTGATTGAACGTAATTTCTTGGTAATTTAGATCACGTTTCATTGAACTATATATTAAATCACGTCGTAAGTTGTTGTAAATGAACGATAATTAATGAATCTTCGACAATAAATATTACTCGGGTGATTCATGATGCATTACCACATGTTATATCCTTTATGACAGAAACAAATTTTTAGACGTGTAATCGGTGAATTGAGGGAGATTATCGTGCAGCCAGAGGTCATGCCATAGGATAGTTCAAGGATTAGTCTAAGGTCAGTGGATGGTAATATAGGTCACGAACAATCACCAACACAGTTTCTGAGACGTATAATAAATGTCTATAAAGGATAAAATCACAACATAAGTGGCAGATGAAACACAACAATTGACACAGCTTGTAAATATACTTACTAACTCTGCTGTTGTAAAGTTTATCTGTGTTGCATTGGAGGAGCAGGAGAGTTTGTACCTTTTAAAAGACTTCGCTGTCCTCGCTTTAAATAATTCAGTTGTGGATATAGATACATAAAAGATACATAATTTTTTTTCAGTCTATTATTGAAGTTCAGTAGTTATATTTCAATTAGTAAATGACTATCATAAAATAAGATGCATGTTTAGTGTTTAGTTATAAATTATTCACCTACAGCTGGTACTACAAGTAATAACCGCACTTTATTCATTTTACTATAGTACAGTCACAAGATGGTACAGCCTCACCGTACCAAACATTAGGTATCGTTTAGTTTAGTGGTACCACATAACCCCCCCCCCCCCTTCCCACTCCCATCTCAAGCAACACAAGCCATCAGCAACAATACCAAGCAAGTGTGTGTGTGTGTATGTGTGTGTGTGTGTGTGTGTGTGTGTGTCCTCTCTCGCACAAGTCACACACCCAGACATAGATTGAATTCCACACACTGCAACTTGAGGTACCTTTCTACCCGGCACCCCACGGCAACCCATGAATTGCAAGATGCCGAAGAGCAAGAGGGAGCTAAACCACCCGGTACCCTTAGGGTCCTTGGTCGTAGCCACAGACAGGGGGGATTCTCGCCCTTAGATACCCTTGGCGGCTGTGACGTTGCGGCAGCGACCTTTTCGGCCTCAACGGGCTGCAAGAACACTTTGAGAGGGAGGTAGAGAGGGAGAGAAAGAGGGAGGGAGGTAGAGGGGCCGTCTGCATCATTTGTGGAGGCGTTAAGGGAGGGTGAAGGACCCATTTTCCGAACATGTCATAAAGTGGTAACTCCGATTTTCTCGCCTCCCAGAAGAAAGGAATTCTTGCATGTTGATATCAAGTTACTTCTGTTTTTTGGAATTCTTGTAAGTTCTTGTTGTATTTTTTATTTATACAATTCTCTCTAATGGTTTTATTATTTTGATTTATTGCACCAGATTTTTTTTCTCTTGCATATAAATTGTTACATGATACTATTTATGTCAATGATATGTAACAAGAACAACTAAGAACTATTTATAAGTTGCGTCGCTACAAGCTGTTTAAAAAATTCTCTCACTCAACCAGTCAGCCAGTCAATTTGTAAGTCAGTCACTCAATTAATAAGTCAGTCATTCAATCAGTCAACTTGAGTGATATTCATAGACCTAACTAAAACAGGTTGAACTCACATACCACGTAGACCAATACAGTCAAACAACACAACACATCAAACAAGAAACCCAAGACGCTCTTCCATCACACCGAGATATATCTGCGTCATCTGACTAATGTCCACATATTACTGTAATGGATTGCGTGATTATTTTAATAGCCAGTCACATAAGCAGTCACAACATAGTAGTCAACCTCATTCCATATTTAGATAATTATATACAACAGGAGTTCATGATCGGCATACACACACCCTAGACACCTCGACTTTGTGAATGTGAGTTGAATAACGCAAGATAGTGTCACTGAGTATTAGTATCGCTGTATAACGAGGTTTTCTTTATAAGGCGGGTCATCAGAATAGATAAATAATAATGACAAGATGAGATGATGCTACAGATAATATGTGTTTAAGAGTGACGTTGGTATTAATATATATTTTAAAAAGATAGAATTGCTATATAATATCCATCCATCCATCCATCCATCCATCCATCCATCCATCCATCCATCTATGTATATATGTATTTCTTGCAGATAGAGTGATGTAGATATAGACATAGATTTTTATAACAGAGATAATTAGATATATTCATTTAAATCCTATCTGTTGAGTGGAGAGGGAAGTGACCAGATAAATTACTAAGACCATAAAATTGTTAAATAAAAACAAAATCAGACAAAATAAAAGCGATAAAATAAGATAAATGAAGGAAGTAGATACACAAAAAAGGTAAAAATGTGAAGGTGCTACAATGAAAGTGGCGATAGAACTAAAGAGAAGTGGAGACGCTAAAAGTATAGTGGAGGAAAGAAACAATAGTATAGAGAAACAGAAAGATGAAGGGAAGGAAGAAGGAGATTAATCACAATAACAAATAACAATACAGAAGAACAAAAAAATACAAAGATAACGCCAAAAATAAGTGAAAAAAAACGAAGATGCAATAACGAATAAGACGAAAAGATAAAAACAAAAACATATAACAAAATAAGCAAAAAATAAAGTGAAACAAAAAAGTCACAAAGAACAAGTCCCCCTCCAAAAAAAACAGACGCAAAAAAAGTTTAAAAAAGGGCGAAATGGAGACGCCATACCGGACCACAGGAGAGAGAGAGAGAGGCCACAGATAACTCGTTAAGTCCAAGAGATATTAATTATCCCTGACCTCTTGCATGATGATTTAGCGTCTCTCTGTCTCCCGCTTGGTCATGCACGACATGTACCACCCGCGATTTATTACCAAGGTCGGATGAATAGATGCAGACGGGAGAAGGAAGAAGAGGTGTGTGTGTGTGTGTGTGTGTGTGCGTGTGTGTGTGTTGTGTGTGTTGTAGGACGCGGAGAATAAGAGGATGAAATGGAAGAGAAAGATAAGTAATACAATGAAGAGGATGAGAAGGATCGGGAGCTAATGGAGAGAAAGATGAGTAAAATGAGGAAGAGAAAGAGAAGAGAAAACAGAGAAGATAATAGGAGTGAGAAACATATGAGAGATAATACGAAAAAGGAGATGATTTGAAAAGAAAAGATGAATTACAAAAAGGTCAAATAAAACAGGTAAAAAGGGAACTATAAGAATATAATAAAAGTATAACAAGAGCAACAGCAATAAAGATCGTAATTAGAGACAAGTGTCGCGTCTCTCAGGCCACCACCATCGTCCATGATAGTAATCTGTTCTTGCCTCTCTCCCATTCTCTCTCTCTCACCCTTCCTCCTCCCTTCATGTTCTCCCTTCTTCTCACTCTTCCTCCTCCTTATCCTCCCTCTTATCCTCCATCCTTGCCTCCTTCCTTACCTCCCTCCCTCCATCCTTGTCGTCCCTTTCTCTTCATTCTCCTTGTCTACCTCCTTCTCACACTCATTTCTCCCGCCTTCATTTCCTCTCTCCCTCCTTCCCTTACTCTCTCCTTGCCTCACTTCATATCTTCCCTCTCTCCATTCCACACTCCCTCCTTTCCTTCTTAGAGGCCTTTCTCCCTCCTTCCTTGCCTCCCTCCTTCCCCCCCACCGAAGGACAAAAATGCAGCAGGAGACACGAGGTAGGATTTCTTAATGAACGTGTATATTTCATTCTGGCGCCCCCTTCATCGTCCTGTACACTATCTGCATATGAATGGCCAGGAGCTGTTATTGTTGTCTTTGTTTCTGCCTATTGTTGTGCGCATGGCGTGGCCAGGCTAGAGGCTTTTGATACCAGGTCTTGATTGCATCTGGGGGGAGAGTTTGAATTATACTAAGGGAAGGCAAAAGGTTGGGGGAGGGAGAGGGAGTGAGTGGGATGGCTAGGAACTCGTTTCTAATTGGCTAGGTGAAACATTCCACCGGTTGGTCCGTCTGTCTGTCTGTCTGTCTCTGTCTGTCTGTCTTTTTGTGTGGTGGAGAAGGAGGCATGAACGATAAAGGGATGGGGTTGTGGACTCGAGGTGTACTCTAAGGGATGGACTGTGTTGGTTACTATGTTAATTTTGTGTGTGTGTGTGTGTGTGTGTGTGTGTGTGTGTGTACGTGTGTGTGTACATGCTTTACCATGACTAGCACAATGACACCCAATAAGAGGGAGACACAACAATTGCTGTAAGCCACATAAATACGATTCTCTCACACAAACAACACTTAAGTGGTTTTCCCTGTTGGTTCATGGCCGTGGTGGTGCTTGTTAAGTGGCTGTTTAGATCATTATCGAAGGCTATTAAAGTTTTTCCGTCTGTATGAGAAGACTAATTATGACATTAGTGTCCTCACATTAAGATCATCTCATCTGACATTGTTCTATTTTCCCTCAGGTTGTTTTGCTTCACTCTTTTAATAAATAGAGAAAAGTAAGACTGGGGAAAATTAAGGTTGGGTTTATTTTTCTTCTTGCTAGGTTTGTGTTCTATTGACTCTTCCTCCCGTGTGTGTGTGTGTGTGCGTGTGTGTGTGTGTGTGTGTGTGTGTGTGTGTGTGTGTGTGTGTGTGTGTGTGTGTGTGTGTGTGTCCTGACGAAAATCATATCGTGTGAGCAGCGAGCTAATTTACGTCTAAGTGTTTTTGCTCCACAGATTCTGAAGATTACGAAACGCGACACCGACTCCCTCAGGCACAGTAGAAGATGGATTCTGGCTAAATCCTCTCTCTAAGCCACGTATGATTACACATATCCTGAGATTCGAAACAAGCAAAACATCACCCGAACTTTTTTCTCTTTCCGGCCGCTCTACTTCTTAGGGACAAAAAACAAACACACAAAACCCCAAACAAAACAAGATAAAAAAATATAAAGAAAATACTTTCCCAAGGGTCTTAAGAAAAAATATATAGATATGCTTCACACAAGTGTTTACACCCTCTACACCTCCGTGCTAAATCGCAAGTGAAGGGAACACAAGGTTTTTCAGCAGTGCGTATCCCCTCCCAAGTGTCAACAACTGGCCGACCTGTTCTTGCGCGCATACTTGACGATGGCGTTTGTAAGCGCAGCCGCTGGGGTCTTGACGAGAGAGGAGGTGGTGGCAGCGAGCTCCTCTTCTCTCCTGCCGTAAGCGAGGGGATCATCATCCTACACAGCTCAGGCCCCAGGATTAGTGCCTCTGATTTATCGGCTAAATTTAGAATTAGGTACGGTAACTGTGGTAGTTGGTGTAATGAATTGGACGATTCGAGGAGCCTTAATGAGCGAGTGTAAAGCGCTGAAACGAGGTCATTTTAACGAGGTGATGTTGCTGAGCTGGACTCTCGCTTTGTTACGTCTCCTTCTTCTCTTTCTCCTCCTCCTTCTCTTCCTCCTTCTCCTCCCCATGTTGTTGTTGTTGGTGGTGGTGTTTCTCCAGTCAGTATTTAGCACAAACTGCCCCAACTGTTGTTAGTGCTGTTGCTGTTGCTGATGACGGTGCTGCTGCCGCTCCTCCTCTTTCTTCAGTTCTTACTGCAAGGCGTTTATGCTGCTGCCGCTGCCGCTGACGTTGATCCCCCAGCACCTACATCAAACTCTTAGTCCTCCTCCTCCAGTTCTCACCACTAACTAGCATGTCTAATTCCTGTTCGGTGCAGCTGTGTTCTGTTCCTCTAAAACCACTAACACCCTCAACCTTATTTATGCCAGCATAACTCTTCACCCCCCTGAAGCATCGAATCTCCATACAGGAACAAAGTGAACATGTGGACTACGCCTTGGTACGCTTGCAAGCGCTTAAACCGAAGGTACTGAAGACCCTTTGCGAGATGATCCTGAATTCGCATTAACAGGGTTGGATGATGCAGCCTCCCAGCGTTATCTGTAGTATTATCAAACACGAAACACCATCTCCCAGACCCTTAAGACCATCTGCGTCTAATATGCACTTTCTCTCCCAACTACACTGTCATAGGCATAAACATCTCTCCCAGGCCGTTCGCTGGTGTGCTAATAGGGTGTTAGAGAGTGTAGGAAGGAGGTGAGAAGTGGGAGTGTAACTATGTGTAACTATTTTGTATTCGAGTTGGGGAAACTGTTGAGGTATTACTGCAATGATTTATGCATTCACACAGGTAGGTATTCTCGTACCCTGGCCTAGAGGTGTGTTTACATGCATATGTATAGTGCAGTTTGAAGATATGTGCACATATACTTGTACAGTATATATATACGTGTATATATAACCACGAGGATGTCTGATTATGTAGATTATTTAACATATTGTCCAATAGATTTCTTAAAGGAATATTTAATGTGTGAACGATACGAAAGGCGAAAATTCAGCATAATGTAGTATGTGTACGGTGTTTTTACACGCAGTTGTGTAGGAATTTATACGTGCATAAATATTTACGGATATTTACTGTACTTACAAACACGCATTTAAGTAAAGACACACGATCACCTCCCCATACACTCACACACACACACACACACACATATACACACACACATACCCACACACATATACACACATACACCCAAACCCATAACTTGCATGCATTGCGCCATTGTGCTTATATTTGTCTACTAAAAACTATTTGAATTGAAATGGGAGTTATCTGCATAGTTACGCAGTTACAATTAGTATTTATACAGTTTTAGTTAAAATTTATATACAGCATTATTGCATATAAAATTTTTGCATTTCCGCAGCTAAAAGTTATATAATGGACACAAAACCTGCAAATTCATACACTTTGAAAAAATGTATAATGGCGGAGGTACTACCCATGTACATTGTTCATTGGTGAGTTTGTTATCTCGTTCTCCCCGTGAAATAACTGATGAACATAAACAATATATTGCCAGTAGCGGAAATGTTGTTCAAATACTGAATACATATCCAGTAAGTATACACAGGGAGTCATACTACGTAATGTATTATATATTTGTATAAATCTTTAAAAGAGAATTATTTTATTCAGACACTTCAGAATAAGTTTGGTCAGGTTGTGTATGGTTTCATTAAGTTAGTTTTGTTAGGTTAGATTGTGTATGGTTTAAGTGAGTTAAGTTAGATTAGGGTCTCATAGGCATACACTCATATACTTAGGCGCAGTTACACGCTCCTTTACTTACTTGTATAGGCACACACCTATATACACCAACTTGTACACTCTTTATAAACATACAACCGTACCCTCTTTTACAAGTAAACACGTATTCACTTGAGAAAGAGCACTCATGCACTCACTTGTAAACATACACTCATAGCCAGTGGCGTTGCTTACACAAACACACACACACACACACACACACTCACACACACACACACACACACTCAGATGTAAATACCTGTATTGAAATGCAGTCAGGTACACATAAATAACGTGTATAAGTGTACCTGAACACGTATAAACGCAAGTAAGCTGCGGCAGGTGTGAAAATTATAACAAAAACATACCAGAGACGATAGACGGACAGGGAGACAGACAGACAGACAGACAGACAGACACCAGACCCATCGTATGTCATATAATTTATAATGCACTATAATATACCATCTGACGTGGCAAGAAAGTTGTATATAATTGATATCAAGCAAGTAAAGGCGAGACATCTTGACGTTATATAATTTAAAGGCAAGACCTGATGAGTTGTTCCGACGCTTATATATTTTATAATGCGTTATAATATACCATTTGCTATAGCTAGAAACTCCTATAATTGAAAACCAAAGCATGACTTGATGAGATACTCCGACGGTAAGTAGCTCTCAAAACGATGTACATAACAACCCAGCCAAAATTGCTCCTCGGTGCTTTAATTATATAATGCGGACGATCTAATTCACTTCCTCTAGTTAAAGAACAACTTAAGGAACCCCCGGCAAGTGACAGTCTACCTGCTGAGAAGGAAATGAAGGTCGTAGGAATTAAGAAATAAACAACGTTGCCATAGGAACCTATTTGGCTGGCTGCCATATTGTGTACGTCACACCTCTTAACAGTTGCCAGCGTGTGTTGTTTTTTCTACGTATTTTTACAGTCGATAAATTAATTTTTTTCTGTTAATTTCGGTTCATAGTTATACGGAGTATTTTTTTATTTAATTGATAATTATTGATCAGTGTAACTAAGCACAGTGTGCTCAAATTTATACGTTGGAAAACATCCATAAATAAAAGTTTATTTTAGAATATTGTACACTATTCGTATGTCATTACTGTTTGAACTGTTTACATCCATCATTTGCTGATTTATCACTCCTTCAATCTGAATCTTTAACACATTTCCTTTCAGCAACACACTTGCCCCACTGTTAATGTCATACACCTCAGCCACACCCTTCTTATTTTAATGTACTGTATATGTTATCCATGGTCACCAAGGCTCATATGATCAATATTCGTCATAAGTGAAGACGAAAGAGAACAACAACCTCACCCGTTGACCATTACACTAAGAATCTAAACTTATTCGATAATTTTACTTAACACCAATTACTTCTGTCTCCTAACTGGTGTGAAGTGAAAGTAGGTAGATAAAATAGTTTCTCAGTGAAATATTAAACTACTTTGGGACAATATCTTTGTGTTTTAGCTTAAGTGGCCCTGTTGGGTACATTTTTACATTTTTATTTACAAGAAATATTCATCATAAGAGCGTCTGTAAATCTGGAAACAGAATGTGTGTAACAAACACGAATTATTACCAGGCACTTTACACTCTAGCACTTATGATCGTACCTTAAGGCTGACGTAGTATATATTTCTGTGCCTTTCCTTCCAAAAGCTTCACTGTAGGATGGAAGAAAACCCCAGGCGCTATTGATTGCTCATGCTGGCGCTGCTGTTTTAATGGTACGGCATTTACCCTAATCATCTAATTATTGGTCTTGGCCTCCCCTCTCGCTCCCAGCAGTTAAGGCTCTCAGGTGTAGCCAAAATGTCGTCGTTTCCCTCTTCAGTAGGTTGTGTCCGGGCGGAATCATGCTCTCGAAAACAGACAAACCTTTTGATGTCGATTTACAATCCTCTAACCTAACCTAATTTAACCTAACGTAACCTAACCTAACCTCGACCTAATCTATAATTTTTGGCGTAATAAAGAAATTAAATTTATCCCTAAAAAAAAAATATATCCTCGCCCCTCCTCCCACACTCTGTCCACTTCGTCTCTCGTTGTGGTGCTAAATGCCAACGCCCTTATACACAGCCTCCGTGTGTGGTGGTCATTTGTTTCTGGGGAGGTTCATACAACACGCGTGTGATAGAGAGAGAGAGAGAGAGAGAGAGAGAGAGAGAGAGAGAGAGAGAGAGCGGGGAAAGAGGTAGAGAGGGAGAGAGGTAGAGACAGAAAACTAGATAAAGAGAGAGAGAGAGAGAGAGAGAGAGAGAGAGAACAATGCAGCCAGCCACCCATAATTCTTCGACAGTCAAAACGAGAAGCCAATATACACATTCACCAAGGGAGACAGTTGTTGAGATTAAAACTTTCACCTTACATTCCTCATCTCTTCTACTCCTCTCTGTTTTTTTTCCTTTAACCTAACTTACCTGAACTGATTTACTGCCCCGCCATAAAGCTCTGATTAGGTAAATAATAGATTTGTTACCTCATAAAAGAGTAAATGCAACTTTAATGGCGGGTGTTTTGCCTCGTAAACGCCTAAAACTACCACAACAATAAATTTTTCATCACCTCCATCCCTCCTCTCCCCCCGCCATCTCTCCATTCCTACCTCTCGAAGATATTTAATTATTTAATGGACGTATTTTAACCAATTGCCCGTAAAAGTCAACCACCAATGACGTACATAATATGACTAAAAAAGTATCATACCTACTTTTTATTTTTATTTACTTTTACTTTCTATCCAAATATGTTCTTTCAACTTCGGTAAATCATTCTTATTTTTGTTTCATTCTCATAATCGTTCTGATATTATGTTGTTGTAAATCTTTGTTTTAATTTCTAGTAATTTATTTATTATTATTCAGGAACGAGTTTTTAGTTCGTAGTTTATATCTCTCTCTTTAATCCAGCTTATAGGAGTAGAGGAGGTAATATTACACCTGGTGGCCACATGTGTACTTAGTCACATATTTCCATCCAGGTGTTACAAGGTTGAATATGAATATGTATGTTAACACAGATATTCTACATATACGTAAGAGTAAAACGAAAGAAATATAAGGTAAATATATACGATAATTAGGGAGAATATTGTCAAGGTAATCACAGTATCATTGTTCAAAAATCATCTTTTTTATTATTATTATGGTAGTAAAGGTATTTTTCTATTACATATTACGTCATTCCTCTTTCCTCTTCTTCTAGTTTCCTCCTCATCTCTCTCTCTCTCTCTCTCTCTCTCTGTCTCTCTCTCTCTCTCTCCTCCACTTCCTGGATCTCTTATTTCCTCCTCCTTAGTCCTCCTTCACTTGCCATCCTTTCCTCCCTCTTTCACTTACTAGTCCTCCAATTTCCTCTTCTTCCTCATCCCTCCTTCCTCCCTCAATTTCCCATTTCTTATTCCTTTCTTCTACACTCACTAGCCTTTTCTCCCTCTTTTATTGTCTCTTCGTCCATCTCCTTTTCTTATCCATTCTCTCCCTTATTTTCACCCTTCCCATCTCCACTTCCCCTGTCCTCCTTTCATCCCTTCCCTTCTCCCGTATTTCTATCCTTCCTTCTAAACCCTCTCTTCTTTCCTCTTCCTTCTACCCACATCCCTTATTTCCTCCTCCTTCTACCCCCATCCCTTCCCTTCTTGGTTACCCCTGTCTTATCCCTTCCTGTTATCCCCTTCACCTCTTTCTCCCACCGATCCAAAGATTGCTTCGTGGCGTCCCAAGGCATAATGGACCTCCTCCCAGTGCCGTGTAAGACCCCCTGTAAGACTCATCACAACCACCTGTTAAAGAGTCGCTCCTCTTTCTTTCGTCTCTTTTATTCGCTTTTGTTGTGAGATGTGAAACGAGCTCAGGACTGGTTTTAGGATGAGCAAAATTGTGACATTACCTTAGATTAAAATTAATTTCCTCTCTATCTCAAAAATAATTGATGAAGAGCTGAATAAAGAAGCAAGTTAGTCAACCATACTATTAATCATTAGTAGGCTTAGGATAATTATGCATTTAAAAATGCCTAAATATGCATGCAAATATGCAGTAAAAACTGAGAACAAAAGAGTGTCAGGAGGGAACTGGTGGAGCCCATGCATCTATACCCTGCCTGGCTGAACACGAACCCATCACGTACAGTTCATGTCCACTGTTATGCTCGCGAATTTTTTGACCCTTGAGGTTGAAGAATGTTTTATAATAATTTGAAATTTTCCAAGTATATGCCTTATAAAACAAAAAAATATGAATATGCACTTTAGCTCAAAAATGGCTTAGATATGCATTTGCATATGCACATATGCAAATGCATAATTATCCTAAGCCTAATCATTAGTTAGTTGATAAATGATATGTAAGGCAATTCTATGTGTTTTTTTCACTATATATTATATGTGGAAAACTTAATAGTATATAGAGGTAACTGTTTGATTCCTAGAAGTTATATCAGTCAGATGTTGGGAAGTGAATAAAGCTTTGAACTTTGGCGTAAATTTTTGCTCAAAATAAAGGGAAATCTTAATAGAGATGGTAATGCAAAATTAGATGATGAAGAAGGAAGAAAATGAAAATGAGGTGTAAAATAGAAGAATATATAGAACAAGATGAACAGGAAGAAAAAAAGGAGGGAGATGACGAGAAGAGTTAAGGAATAGAAAAATCAAACCCAGGTAGAAGGTAGAAGGTGAGGAAGTGACTCTATGGGGAAGACCCGTAGCAGGAAAAGGTCTCCATATGACATGGGAAAAAAAATGAAACGTAACAGAAGCTCCCTGAGGAGAACATGCGTGACGAGGAAAAGGGGATCCTGACGGGTATGTTCTGCAAAAAGGGGGGAAAAGGAGGGGCATGGGTAGGGGGCAGTAACACATATGGGACATAAGGGGGAGTTGTAACATATGGGGTATGCGTGGAGGAGTGACAGGGGTACTTCGGTTGACGGAAAAGGACAACAGGGTGGGCAAGTCCTAGTATAAGAGAGACAGTGTTGAAGTTTCTGCTCTGAATAGGGGGAACACTTGCCAGGGGAGAGAGGGGGAGATAGAGAGAGTGAGAGAAAGGGAGAGATTTAGGACAGGAGGGTTTAGCTAAAGGTTATGCGCAGGTAGGGGAGGTAGAATCAGTTAAATATAGGGTCAACAGAGGGAAAATGTTGAATGGGGAAGACTCTAAAAGGATGCAATTGCCAGGGAAATGAGACTGGGGATCAGGAAGGGGGATCTAGCTTTCGAAGGGTGTGTAGGAGAAACGGTGGTAATGATAAAGCCGAGACTCAGTGGTGTTCGACATGGGGGGAAAGGAAGGAACGATGGTTGAGGATGAATGGGTGAGAGTTTCTTGGACGTGTAGGGCAAGAGAGGAGTTCTATAAGAATGGGTAAGTGAGTTGTAGATGGGGAGGGAATAGGCTACTAGGGGAGGGAAGGAGGGAGGAAGGTAGGGACTGTGACCAGGTAAATCGACCACACACAAGGTTCCTGCGCGGCCATGATCCTCAACTTTGATCTCTGCTAATCAAGAGCGCAATCGCGAAATATGAACTACCAATCCCAGTCTGTTACCTGCCTCACACTGCTTGTCAACGACCCACTCCTGCCTGTAAAACTGCCTCATGACTGTTTATGAACTTGTTCCAGTACAATAGCAGATAACAAAGGGGTGTTCCGAGTCTTCGCGGACTCCTCCTTAGGTCAGTTTACATGCTAATTGTGTCACTCTATCACACACGGCTGATACTTGTCCAAAGCAAGAAATTTTCTGAATTATCCGGCCACAGTCTCGCTTGATTGAGTCGTCCCTGTCCCGCCTCCAGTAGCGGGTGCATGTCACCTCTCCTTCTAAGGCGTTGCTTATCAGAATGCTGTAATACAAAAATGCAGAAACTTGAGATTATTCGCCTCCCCAACTATCGATCCGTGGCAGCTGGGGACATAGCCTGGGGAACAGGAAACCTCAGAGACACTCAGGTTGTAATTGTTTGCTTCCTTTTCTTCTTCTTCTTCGTCGTCGTCTTCTTCTGATTGTTCTTACTGTTCTTCAGGGAGAAATAGACATAAGGAGGAGGGGTAGGAAGGAGGGAAGGAGAACCCCATGAAGCGTGCCTTCTGATTAGGAGTCGTTGCACACTCACAACATTCCTCGTAATATTCCTCCCGTGATGCTTATCCTCAGCCTCTGCCATTCATAGATCAGCCTCACGTGCCAATTAAATGCCGCCAGAGTATATATCAAATAGGTCTCGCAATTTCCACAACTTTTATCACAAGATGGAGGACTCGTAAAATATCACTCATAATGATCCATAAAACGATAATATAGGAGAAACTGAGTGATACGCCCAAGTGGGTTGTAACCGCCCAAACCAACTTGAGGAGGGGGAGGAGGAGGGGACAGAGGGAGAGAGATAATAGGAGGAGTATAGAGGGTAGAAGATAAGGATAAGGGGAAGAGGAGGAGGGGTAATAAGGGTCAGAAAGGGAGGGATAAGGAGAGTAGATGAGAGAGAAAGGAACAATAAGAGGAGGAGGAAAAGGAAGAGGACGGGGAGGAGAAGGGAGTGGAGGAGGGGGCAGAAGCGAAGGTTTAAGGAGGAGGATTGGGGGGAGGAGGGGGATGGGGAGGTGACCAGGCTACACGAAGAATAGACCATGTCTGTGTTTATTGATTTATCATGTGGGCTGAACAATGATCACAGGCTGGGTTTTCTTCAAGCTTGACTAATGATCCGAAATTGAACTTCTAAGTCAGCCAGGATACAATTACGTGCTGTGGTTTAGGCTATATAATGTCTGGGATTTTGCCTTTTGGGTACACGAAGGAGGATGATTGAGCGGTTGATGTCCGAAGAGAGAAGAAAGATACCAGAGAGGGGAGGAATGCAAGGAACATAGACAATGGCGAATGTACTCGATGTTATTTGAATTTGTAATCGTGAAGGAGAAAAAAAAAGTCCACTTCAGGAGGAGAAGGAGGAAGAGGAGAAGGACTAAGGGAGAAGAAGAAGAGGAGGGAGGAAGAGGAAGAGCAGGAGGAAGAGGGGGCTAGGAGGGGAGGAGGAGGAGTAGAGGGGGGAGGAGAAGGAGGGGGATATGCAGGAGGAGGAGGGGGAATAAAAAGGGAAAGATGGAGGAGGAAGGAAGAGGAAGAGGCGGAGGAAGAGAGGAAAGGCTGAGGAAAAGGAGGGATAGGAGGAGGAGGAGGAGGAGGAAGGGGGTAAGATGGAGGAAGAAGGGGAAAAGAATAAGGAGGAGGAGGATGAAGAGGAGGACAATGTAAGCAGAAGTTAAATGTCATGTGTGGATGAATTTCTGTAACATTTGTTTAAAATTCTTAACATAATAAAAGGTGCTCTAGAAATACTACTTCATACAGAAAGGTAATTAGCATGCTGTTGGGTTAAGTTACCTGGATGCTTTTCTAAATAACTTCATCCAGATATCTTTGGTCATCGTACGCAGTCATTATCTTAATTGGAGAGAAACTATATTTTTGACAACTTGAACAGATCACTCATATAATACCAAAATGTCATTATTATCTTTAAGGGCACTAATATACAACGGCGTACACTTCATTAACACATAATCAAAGACCATTAAAAATATGCATATGCCATTAAGAACACGCACCTGCTGACATAAGTACATAGATATTATGTAAATACACATACCTTGTAAATATATACATGCTACTGTATAAACGCACGACATTAAAAAGATGAATACTATGTCATAAAAGGATGAATACGCCATTAAAGGGGTGTAAATGCCACAGCAGAAAGCGGTATAGCACCATAAACACTCAATTGACGTTAAAAAGACACGTACAAATCCAGGGAGCCAGGGACTGTTGATACAATGCCTCTGACTCACGGGGCAGATGTTGATGTGTTCTTAGACTGTAACACCGGTAAACTTACTGAGGCGACGAGTCAATCATGTATTGTCTCATTATGTATAGCCATCACTCTCATAGAAAGACACACGATACAGAGTTCTGATGATCAACTTCTTCGTTAGTATTTGAAAAGATTGACTGGATATTGTTGTCGTAAACCTCAGGAATGATAACGATGAATATACAGATCACAAGACAGATTCAGATAGTGTGATTCTCTTTCTCTCTCTCTCTCTCTCTCTCTCTCTCTCTCTCTTCTGGTTTTGCTCTCTAGTTAAGACTCTTGCTCAGATATTCAAATAGAAATCATTATTATCCGGAACACTAACGCAAGATAACTTTGATAATTGTTTAAACTTGATGTCTTTCTGTTATTACGTTTTATAAGTGATGTTGTTCCGATGATTTGGTATGGCAATGCAGCAGCAGAACAGTTTAGGGTGATTTTCTGTGTTTGTCTGTCTGCTTATTATCAAATTTATCTTCGTTTGTGTATTTTGCTTCCTATTTACTTATCTATCGCCTCGTCTCTCATCCGTCAATTACTCCTTAACTTTCAAAAATATCATCACATATAGAATACTTTAGCTTTCTTCCCCAGGACACAAATGCAGTTCCTCCTCAATAAATCGCAAGAAATCCCAATATCTCACTAGAATTATTGTACTGTCAGTGGGAGGCAATAAGTCGTCGAGGACAGTGATAGGCAATAAACTCTCAAATCCTCTCCTAGTCCAATAAAATATATGATAAATTATCCTATAGGGAACCCATATACGTTCAACAGGTCAATGACGCCCAGCCCAGCCACCAAAGGTAACTACCATAGTCTTGATAAAAAACAAGTAATAATTCGTCGTCAGACACTAGGCGTAGCTGACACCTTTTCCCTGATATGGTCAAGTAAAACGGTCCTCTTTATTTCATACCCCCTAGAACCAGACGTTGGTAGCACCTTATCTGTTATATGGTCAAGCAAAAAGTTCTTGATGGTCTACGTTCAGAAGGTTCTCCATCTTCCCGACCTATCGGATATTAGGTGTAGCCATCTCCTCTTCTATGTTTTGGTCAAGGGAAAGGTCTAACTCTATTCTGCTTTCAGTGTTAGGTTAGGCCAAGACCTTCCTGTGATATGGTCAAGCAAAAAAGAGCTTTACTATTCTATTTGCAGAAGGTTCCATTTAGTCTATGCTAAGATATTTAGCGTAACAAACACCTATTTGGTGAAATGGTTAAAGGGGAGCAGAGGGGGTCTTTCTTACACCATCTTCAAAATTTTGGGAAGGGGGCGGGGTGAGTAGCTCAACAACGAAGATCCTGGAACCGTTTGGGTAGTGCAGCGTCTGTCACCGGTGTGTGAAACTTCTCTATTCCTTTGGTACAATCATGCAAAGACAACCTTAAGCGTGAATATTCGACCTCCCAGATACAAGATAATTTATCTTTCAAAAGCCAACTGTGTCGGCCACTCGCGATCAGACGAAAACATAGTTTATTTTTCCAAGACAGTTATACAAATAAAAAACTTAATCGGGTAATGGACACCAAGAACAGAATGTATTTTTTCATCTTGAACTAACCGTGCGTATGAGCTAAATGCAAGGCGTAAAGGCAAAGTGTTTCCCTTATAAAAGAACCAGGTGAAACGTTTCTAGCTGTAGGACGTTTGAAGCTTGAGGAAGCATGCGTATTCTCTCGTCAAAAGCCCAGCGTAGCAAACAAATCACCTTGGAACAGTCAAGCAAAGAGAAGCTGCGGTGCTCCAGCATAAAAAGTCTATCGTTGCTGGCGGTCGGTTATAAAACTTTTACGAGAGTGTTTAGTCACGTGACTGAGGGAGGAGGAAAGTGAGAGAGAAAATGCAGAGAGAGGCCCTAGATACGAGATGGTGAGGGGAGGATGAGGTAGTTTTAACACAATGGCTCGTCCTCATGAAGAGAACATGAGTTAGAGGGAAAGGGAATGAGGCAACAACCGAGAATAATAATATATGAAGGAGAGCAAAAAGAGATGGTGAAGATAATAGACAATACAGATGATCTCCACGAAGATAAAATAAACACAGAGCCAAGTGACAACAGGTGTATACGTGAAACAAGAAAAGAATAAAACGTATCTGACTAAAGGGTTTGAGAAAGAGGGAGAAAGAAGTGATGCAGTGAAAAGGTGAGAGTAAAGTAAGGAGAGGAGAACAGTGGGTTAATGGAGGGTCCTGTGTTGGAGGTATGAATGTTGGTCTCACTAAATAGATCCAGATGAAGAGATGAAGAGGAAAAATAAGGAGATACATAAAAAGATGAAGAAAAGAGAGAGATAAAAAAATGGAAGTAGGCAAAGATAATAGTGGAAACGAAGGCAAAGAAACAACAAGGAGGTGTGTAAAAAGCAAAAGAAAGATAGAGGGAGAAAAAAGATAGAAAAACAGAGATACAGAGAGAGAGAGAGGTAGGTAGGCAGGCAAGGGAGGGAGTAGAAGTTCCTCTTACAGACAATTAGAGGAATTTGCCCCAGGAACCAGACTAACAGGTCCACTAGGAAGGTGCTCCAGGGTACTGCCATGATAACTCGATCTGTCTCTCTCTCTACCAGGGTCCGTATCTCCTCGTGTCTGTGTATACCTCCTTATCATGTCTTTGTGTCTTTGTCCTTGTCTGTGCATGTATCCTTATCGAATCTTTGCCCATAACTGTCTATGCATCAGTGTGTGTGTATGTTCATATGACGCCATTCTCCATCGTTGTGTATGTGTCTTTCTATGTATGTATCTGTGTCTCTGTTAGCTATATGTATTGTTCATTATTTATTTTAAGTATTCGTCTCTTGGTTGAGTCGGGATGTATCTCAAATCTGAAGCTACAGATGTCTTAACACCTCAGGGTATGTTACGTCGGGAACCACATTCATATGATCAAGTTTATGTGTTTAGTAATGCGTTTCGTTTATAAATATTACTATTTGCTCTGTTATGTATCTGTGTGTGAATAATATATGTCATTGTGTATACTATTTATTCGTGTCTGGAATTTGGATGTGTGTGTGTGTGTGTGTATATGTGTGTGTGTGTGTACCTGGTTCAGTAAATCCGTGTACACCACTATAATCAAACAATCGGATAACTCCTATCAATTGTATAATCAAGTTTAATAATCAAGTCGCCCTGAACAAATAGTACAGGTAATTCGAGGTTGTTTGCCCAAGTACTCAATTTGGTGGGGTTCACTAATTAAGTAATTTGACCAATCAATCAAGTATTTCCAGTTAATGATTAATTTATTCGCCGAAATTATTAAGGGCCTCGATCTAACGAGCTAGGACCTTGCATTAGGAGTGGTTAAGTATCTAACAGCCAACGCTAAATGTCATAATAGTTGGTCCATAAAATTTGGGTAAATTGTGGTGGTAACGGGGGGAGGGGGGGCAAGAGGGGTGTGAGGGGGAGGGGACTGAATGATAAAAGGGAGAGGAGGTGGAGGAGGAGAAAATAAAGAAGGGAGACGAAGATAAAAGGGTTGGATTGAGTTGAAAGGGATGAATGGGTGGGTATTTAAAGGATATGAAGTGATAGAGGTTAAACAATAGCCAAGGATAGAGAATAGTGATTTTAAAAAATAGTAAGAAAAGCATAAATTCTTCCCAAAATATAAATACTTATAATCATCAAACTAATAAATAAAACGTATAGGAAAAAATATATCAGAAGTGTAATTATATATCATCCCAATTTTCTATATATAGATACGAGAACTTATACATTTTCCTCTTATTTTCAGACTCGGAGGAAAGGCGAGGAAGCGGCTCATGTGAGGGAGAGAGAGAGAGAGATCCTTCACCCCCAGCTGCCTCACCACGTTACAGGACTGTGTGTTAACTTCAGCCCAATACACCTGCAACACCTGATATGGCTGTCCCTCTACACTCTATGGCTGGGTCTTATAGTTCATCTTAGTTCATTTTTTCTGGTTTAATTTACTCTTTTATTTTAGCTGATGGTTGTTGTTAATGTCTTTTTTTCAGCACGTATGTTATTCTTGCTGTTGTATTAATTAAGTGTGTGTGTGTGTATGTGTATGTGTGTGTGTGTGTGTGTTTCATATTATTTTTTCCACTATTTCCAGATCCTCTTGTACTGTTTGTCTCTGAATTATTTCCCTCTCTCCTTCTCTATTTTTTCTTACCCTTCTCTTTTCTCCTTCATTAACATAATCTCTTGTACGCCTCTTATTCGTTACTCTATCTATCCCTCTTTCTATTACTTTTCCTCTTTATCTCTCCTCTTACACCACATATTCTTCATTCCCACAAGCAATCTACACACGTATCACACTGAGGCTCTCACATCACCCACACCTTATCCTCAGGAGAGACAAAAACAACGAATGAACTATCTCACATAATTTACTGGGAGATAACACCAAGAGAATCCGTCAAAGTCTCTCAGTAAACCTTCTGTAATTCCTCATCTCTCATCTCCTACATCTCAAATCCTCTCTTTTTCTCTACTCACTTCCTTCCAGTTTATACAGCCACTGTTATTCTTCCATTACTCTAGTTCTCTCTGCGCTCGGGTCCACCTCCCACCTAATTTCACCCACTGGTTTTCTCCTTCTCTCTCACTTTACGTCCACTCACGGGCTCCTATTCTTCCTTTTTTCCCCCTCTACCTCCGTCACCTCCATCGCCAGAGAGATTCTAAGACTGTTTGATCTGGGCTTAAATTTAACAAGCTGGTTAAACGCCTTTCATTGACGACTAGACCAGGGATAAAAAAAAGAAAAGAAAAAAGAAATCTCTCGCTCTCTCTCTCTCTCTCTCTCTCTCTCTCTCTCTCTCTCTCTCTCTCTCTCTCTCTCTCTCTCTCTCTCTCTCTCTCTCTCTCTCAAGATCTTTTCCCCAACGTCTATCCTTCTATCAATCCCGACTTTCCTCACCTCCTCTTCTCTCTTTCCTCCTTTCCTCCCCCGACCCCCAGACAGCCTGCACATGACTTAAGAGGGGGTGTGAGGGAATGAGAGGGAAGGTGTGAGGGAATATGGGGAAAGGTGTGAGGGAATGAAGAAAGGCAAGAAGGAATGAGGAAAGGTGAGAGGGAATGAGGAAAGGTGAGAGGGGGAGAGGGAAAAGTGGGGTGAGATGGTCTTATCAAGCACATCAGACTATAAACCTATATGACGAGACTCATTTTCGCTTTATAGTTACTTTTACATGTGTGTCTGTACTTTTTAGGGTATAACGCGGTGAGGCTCCCAGTGACCTGAGATAAGGACCTAATTGTTTGTGCTGTGTGTGTGTCTAGGGGGAGGGGAAGGAGATACCCTGGATGGAGTTTACTTAGGGCTTCACGATCTTAATGAAGGTGGCGTTGGATGCCTTTGGGATTTAGGGGAGGGGGGAGGGGTGTAAACTTAGTGGGTGTTGGTGGTGATGGTGGTGTTAGTAATGATGTTGATGGCATGTGATGGTGGTGGTGATGGTGGAGTTAGTGGTAATGATGATGGTGGTAATGGTGGAGGGTTAGTTGGTGTGAGGGAAGAGGGGGAGAATTTTAGAGTGGGGAGTGTTGGTGGAGAGTAAGTTAAGATGGTAGCTTTTTGAGGTATAGGGTAAGGGAGCATATAATGAAGGTGGGAGATGTAAAGTTATTGATGTAAGGAAGGTAATGAATACGGGGGAAACTTGATAAGAGGGATCAAGGAATAGAAGGAGGAGGAGGAGAGAGAGAGAGAGATAGGTGAGGAGTGTAGAGAGGATGTGATAAGGATAAATAGTAAATGAAGGCAATTAATAAACAAAGAAGAGGTAATTTTGATGACGAATTCTGTGTTTCATCAGGGTGTCGAAGGCAGGTGGCGTGTTGCGTGGTGGTTAGTGGTGGTGGGGGTAACTATTTTGGTGGTGAGGTGGTTAGGGTGCAGAGTAGAAAGGGGAGGGGGAGGGAGGGAGGGGGAACACTTGCAAAGGGTGTGATGGAAGGGAAGGGGGAAAGACTGATAGAAGAGGTGAGGTAAGGGGGTGTAGAGGTATAGGAAGATGTAAGGAAGGGAAGCTGTTTCTTAATTTAGGACAAGATTTTAATGAATTTTTCTATCTCTTTGGCATTTTAATTGGGAGTGTTTGTGGTGTGGGAAAAAGTGGATCGATCTAATGGGAGTATAAACCGTCACGTGAGAATAGGTGTGTGGGGGGACACGCGTGTTGGGATGTATTTTGTCGCCTTTACATAACGTGAGGTATTATTTCGTCACATGCACCACGAGGTAAACAAGAGCTAACTGACACAGATATGCATATTTAGAGATAGGTAAACATAAACAAACATAAGGATAAACACACACACCACACACACACACACACACACACACACACACACACACACACACACACACATGTATTTAACCCGTGACAACCTGTGACAGTTGTACACAGTATAGTCATTACAGGAGGTCCGCACTACACACCTGCATCACATATTTATCACACATCTACTCTCACACCTGCTTCACATACCTGTATGATTACCTGCATCAAATTAAACACATCATTTCATCACACACACACACACACACACACACACACACACACACACACACACACACACACACACACACACACACACTCTACACCCCACTAGTCCCCCATCCTCCATCCTCATCCACACATTCTTCCTACTCATGAGCGTCATCCCACCAGGCTCACAGTGTGTATGGTGTGGTCCTGTGCACCTCTTCCCTCCACCCACCTCCCCTGTGCTTCCTCCACCCACCTCCACCCCATCCTCCACCCACCTCCCCGTGTACCTTCCTCCACCCACCTCCCACCTCCTCCACCCACCTCCCCGTGCATACCTCTTCCTCCACCCACCTCCCCTGTGTACCTCATCCTCCACCCACCTCCCCTGCACCTCCACCCACCTCCCTGTACCTCCCTGCACCTCCCACTCCACCCACCTCCCTGTCCACCCACCTCCCTGTGTCCACCTCCCCTGTGTACCTCTTTCCTCCACTCCACCTCCTCTGTACCCCATCCTCCACCCACCTCCCTGTGTACCTCTTCCTCCACCACCTCCCCTGTGTACCTCTTCCTCCACCCACCTCCCCCCCCTCCCCGTGCTCCTTTTCCTCCACCCACCTCCACCCACCTCCCCCTCTTCCTCCACCCATCTCCCCGTGTCCACCCACCTCCCCGTGCACCTCTTCCTCCACCCACCTCCCTGTGTACCTCATCCTCCACCCACCTCCACATACACCTCATCGTCCACCCACCTTCTCATGCACCTCATCCTTCAAGGGACACACACACACACACACACCCTCCCTCACCCCACTCTATCAACTCACACAACAAGTACCCATCTCTACGTAAACTACCCCATCCCTAAGGCCTCAACGACCTACACAACAATCTCCATTACCTCTCCATACGCCACCTACTCACATCTCCCCCCATAAACCACCTCACAAACCCCCCCTGCCCTGCCCTGCCCCTGCCCTGCCCTGCCCTGCCCAGCCCTGCCCCTGCCTTGCCCTGTCCTGCTCTACCCTGCCTTATCCTGCCCTTCCTCCCCCTCCTTTCACCCCCTCATCCTAACACCACCTCCTGCTCCCCCTCTCCATCTCGTTCATCATAACCATCAACCCTAACCATCAACTTGTCCAAAATGCCCATGCGCCAACCACCTAATTACCTGTAACCCATGGGCTCGCCGTTAGCTCAAAAACTCCTCTAACAACTCCATAACTCCATTAGTAGGTCATAAAACCCATGGTTATGTCACAGGTCTCCGCCCCATTGACCTCTCCACCCACCGCCCCCCACAACAACAAAAAAAGAGGACTTAGGATGAGGTCGTTTCGTGCCCACAAAAGCTCTTGGTAAAGGACTTGTTTACGTGGACTATTTGTCGTGTTGAAGAGTGGTGGTGGTGGAGGTGATGGAGGTGGTGATGGTTGTGGTGGAAGTGGTGATATTGGTGGTGGTGGTGGTGATGGTAGTGATGATGGAGATGATGATGGTTGTGGTGGAGGAGGTGATAGTGATGGTGGTGGTGATGGAAGTGGTGATGATGGTGATGGTGATAGTAGTGGTGATGGAGAGGGTGGAAGAGGTGATGATGGTGGAGTAAGAGATGATAGTTGTGGTGATGGTGATAATGGAGGTGATTAAGATGAGGATTAATGATGGTGATGACTATTTTGATAATAATTACGTTTAATAGTAATGATTTGGTTAATTATTATGATTTAAGTAATGGTTATAATGATGATTGTGATGATGATCATGTTAATGTTGGTGATGATGATGACAATGATGACTAACAACTATATTGAGAGTAATACTAACAAAATGGTGTGATTAGGGGACTATGCTATGATGACTCATAGTGATGTTTCAATCTCTCTAACGGGATATATTTCACATTTGGCGAGGCATCAATAGCTTGGACACATACCCTTAACATAGTTCATCAATAAGGGAGATACAGAGACTCAATGAACGTTTATTGTGCAAACTTTAATCAAGATATCAAAATACGTAAACCAAATAAATTCCAGTTCCCATTCCCATTCCAAATACTGACTCTAAGACGTAATGGCACCACCCTACAACAGTACACCCAGGTGGCTCTCTCACAGTAGCGCCAATTTCAGCTGCTTATGTGTATATTTAATCACTATGTAAATATTTGTATCTATTAGGTGTGGATCGACATTAATCCTCGGTTTGAGACACACAGAACAACATCTTCATTAACGCCAGTTGTGCGAAGATGTAAATTAGTAAGATTAACAGCGTATTTATACCCGCCAGTGTTTCGTGAGTACAACCAGAAAAAGTGTACAAAATTATGGGGTCATAACTACCACCAACGAGGCTGTTAGCGTCTGCCGGCTGACCCAACTCGCCCTCACACACTGGGCCACCCACTGTTACCAGTAACGAACTCGTATACCTTGTAATTAACGTCTACCTTTCCCTGAATTTGCCCTAATATCTCATCAGCTCCTATCCCACTTCTGTCTTTCGTTATGTTGTTTACTTATTTCACCAGGCTGTTATTAAGACCTAAGTGTGACTTCCTTCACTACAGCAGTATGATTTGGTAACACTGTCAGCCAGCAAAAACACCGTTAGGACTGACACAATAACAATCCACGAGAGATTTATCAACACTGTCATCTCATAAATATTACGACGGTGTAATTGGAAAACAAGAATGTAAAAAAAAAGTCTCTTGCAATATTTTTCTGCCACATCAATACTTCCACCAGTTAGCTACACACCACAGCTCTCACTACCTGTCCTTACAAGCACAGTTACCACCTACAGTCACCACCTGAACCAACACCGCCTACACCACCTACACCACCTACACCATCATTTATCAGCACTTACACCTTCTCCAACTACACCATGACGCGATTTTTTCCTCTTATTCTTCGTCTTTCTCTTTTCTTCCTCTTCTAAGCCATTGACCTCCTCCAACTCTACCATCTTCACTTCCCCATCTTCCTAAGACACACACTCCTCCTCCTCCTCCTCCTCCTCCTCCTATACTTCCTCTTCCTCCACCTCCTGTTCCTCCTCTTTCTCCACCTCATGTGCCTTCTCCTCCTCCTTCGCTTCATTGTCTCTTCTACATCTTCCTTAACCATGTCCCCAACTCCTCCTTATCTTCCGGCCTTTATGTATACTCTACGTATCTCCTCCTTCAATTACTTCTCCAAAACCTACCTCTTCATTCCTCCTCCTCCTTCACCTCCTCTTCCCGTGCACCCACCCACCACCTCCTCCTACTCCTCATCTTCCAGACACCTCCCCCACCTTCACCCATCTTCATCTTCCTCAACCTTGTCCCTCCTCCTCCTCCAAACTCAACCAGCCTCAACGTCTCTTCCTCCTCGTCCTCTTCCTCAACCATACACCTACCACCACCACCTACCTCCTCCTCCTGTTCCTCCTCCTCTCCCTCCTTCCCCTGCAGCTTCCTTCCTTCCTTCCCTTTGGCTCTCCCATATGTCATTCTTCACCTACTTTATCGTCCACTTGCCGTGCTGTACTCCTTCCCATTTCCCTGCCGTCGTCTTACTGCTATTTATACTCGTGGTATCATCACCTTAATTGCCAGACTTACTTTGCCTCACCTATTTATGCCATTGCTTCCTTCCTCTTACACATTCTTTATTCTTTTTTATCTCCCTTCTTTCCTCCTTTGATTTTCCCCTTCTTTGCTGCGGTGTGTTTCTCTACCATGTTATTATGACTGTGTTTTGTTGTGTTATATTGTGTTTTGTTGTGTTTTGTTGTGTTTTATTGTGGTTTGTGGAATATTTATTGTAGTCTTGTTATTTGTTTCATTTTTATCATCTTGCATTTTTTAGTTAGTTTTCTCTTCTTTGTTTTATTTCTTTATGGTGTTATAATTTGTTTTTGCAGAATATATTATCTTGCTCATTGCTTATTCATTTTTAAATTCTTACATTGCTTTCATTTTCTCTTTAATAAGGTGCTTTGTATTTCCGTGTTTAGCTTAATTTCGTATAAACTTAGTTTTATTAATTCTTATTAGGATGTTATAAGACTATATATACTTTTAACCATATTTTTAAGAATCTAATATATATATTTCTATTTTTTTTCTCTCGTGTGATTAAATTTATCATTTTCATTTTATGTTTCATCCATTCCAACCAGAGTGTATCAATTATGTATTCTTTTAGCACATTTACCATACCTAACACTCTCTTTTCTTAGCATACAGTTAGCATTATGTTCCTTTATCATAATCTATCTATCAGCATCTATCATTTGAGTTCATTGTATTTCTTAATGTTTTTCTTTCTAAAATTTAAATCTCTTTCGAAGAATTTCTTGCCGACTTTGATTTCTACAGATACATTTCAGGGAGGATTTTCCACCCAGCCCAGTACGATATATTTCCTCCTTTACGTATTGCAAAAGCAGTTTACTTGACCTATGCTGACCTTTTTGCTTGCCTTCCTCTGCTTCGACTGCTCTCTATCATAAATGTATCTTCTCTATTTTCATATATCTATCTTCTGTCTATTTGTCTCTATTATTAACGTTTTTTTAATTTTCTTATTATTCGTTTTTATTATCTTTTATCTTCTCTGTGTCTTTGTCTTTCTTCCTCTCCGTCTTTCTCTCTTCATTCTTACTTTTTCCTCTTATTTTTCCTCCTCCTATTTTCTGCCCCCTCCTCCTCCTCCTCCTCCATTCTGTTCTTCTATCCGCTTTTTAAATTCCTTTACTTCTCCCCTACAGTAAGCTCTACTAACGAATAGGAAGAGAGAGAGGGAGAGAAAGAACAAGAAAGAGAGAGGGAAAGAGAGGGACGGACGGGAGGGGGGTTAGGGAGGGAGAGAGGAGAGGTAGGGAGGGAGAGAGGTAGGAAGAGAGGGAGGTAGGGAGGGAGAGAGGTAGGGAGGTAGGGAGGTAGGGAGGTAGGGGGGGGGTTAAGGTTAAGGGAGGGACAAGAGCACATTACTATGCAGAAGGAGAGGGTCCCCAACACCTCACCATATTATTTCCCGTAACGTGGCAACCTACATACTTTTTCTCTCTCCCTTGAGCCCAAACGCCTTAGGCCTCTCTGGTATCCGACCTCCAAGGGGCAGAAGCGTGGTGGCTGGGCAAAGTAGAGGAGGGGTGTGGCTGGGGAGGTAGGGAGGGGGTTTGTGGCTGGGGAGGTACAGGGAGGTGTTAGATGGTTGGGGGAAGTAGAGGGAGGAGGGGTTGGGAGGCTGGGGGAAGTATAAGGGGAGGGTAATGGGTGGGTGGGTGGATGGTTGGGTGGGGTAAGGAGTGGGTGGGTATTAACTGAGTGGGTGGGGGAGATGGAGGGGGAGGGTATTGGGTGGTGTGAATGGAATAAGAGGAAGAAGGCGATAAGTGAGAGGAGAAAAGACCAGTGAAGGATGAGAGGAAAGTAAAAAGAAATGGGAGAAAGGAGGAATAAGAGAAGGATATGAAGAGATTGGGGTAGATGGGAAATAGATGAGAGAGATGGTGAGAGAGAGACCCAAATAATTACACACTAAAGAGATAAAGCAAAAATAACATCAACTTTGAAAAAAATTATACAGCTATTTAATTTACACTCAATTTTGTTTGCAATTACTTAAACAAAGAACAATTATGGTCATCAAAAATACTAAAAGTAATATTTAACCAACTGACGACAATGTTCTCTCAATCCATCAACGACAAAATACATAGACATATAAATTCCAGCCATGTAAACAAACAAGAAAACAAAAGATAGTTGGGTGCTACTCGGCCAGTCGACGCAGCGGTCTCCCTAATGCTATAATCGTTTTATAAATTATTTTAGTGCTCGATTTATCATAATTTGAGGTGCGATTTATAACTCTGTAGTTAAGTCGTAATTATATACCTTCATTTGTGTATTTGTTTGTGTATTTTATCTAAATTCGTGGGAGAAAAAAGCCTTTGTAATTTATTTATCTATAATTGTTTATATTATTTCATTGTATTTAGTTTCGTCCTGACATGCAACTTTTGTATTTCCTTGTATAGATATTTTTTTTTTTTTGAACTTCCGATATAACTTGTTTTTTTTATGGCTTTTGTTATAGGAATTAATTTATTTTGTAAATTTTATATGGGAAATAAAGCCATAGAATCAAATATGTTTACTAAAAAATATTTCTATCGATTTTATTAATATTTTGTTGGAGAAATAGTAAATATTTAAAGTAATTTAATTGATAATTATGTTATTTGTCGTTATAAGTTGTTTCTTTTATTTATCTGAAATATATTAATCTCATTTTCGTCCATTTTATTCATGAATCGTCGGATATTTCATGAAAATGGAAGATATATTTTTATAGTTACTTATAATGAATATTTTTATCATTCTTTTGTTTTTTCGTTTCTTCCATACATCCTCTTTCCCCTGAACTCTCTTTTCACATCATTCTATCTTTCTTTCGTTATTAATATCGACTTTCATGTGTCAATAATTATGAATACAATCTTCATCTTATCACTCTCTTTCACCATTTTCTTTCTCATCACCTTGTTTCGCCTCATTTCATTCCTATTTTTTTCGTTCCATCGTGTTTCGTTGTATATTTATCATCAACAATTACTTAGATATATATTATACATCATCTTGCTTTTAATGGATGAAGAGGTTAGAGAAATATTTGTAGTTTATTAAGAGAAGTAAAATCCTCGCCAAAATACCACAAACCGCATCCCGTACGAGCCATGAGCACCCACACTGCAGCGAACGCTTCCCCTTTACCCCCGTGTCTCTGCCAGCCCTTAGCTCTCGCCTCTAAACCTAATGCAGCTACCTTTTTTGCAGTGCTATCGATTATCGGAGTTTATAATAGTTTATCCTATTTACTTCGTTATCTCCTTCTGCTTCCCCATTTTCTCTTTTCTCCATTTTGTTCCATTCTTAAACTCCACCCCAAGAATCGAATAACGTCCATTAGTTACCTAGGGAAATGCCAGCTTGCTCCCATTATTGAAATTGAGTGTATTTGTTTGTATAATGCAGGTATGTTATGGTGTACGTGCGATTCACGGTGTAAATACCAATTAAAAGTTACTTAAATATTGATTAAGTTCGATGCGCTCACTATGCTTCAAGTGTAGTGAAGGCTAAGCCCACATTTTATGGATTGTCGTACACCGACCACTCGTACTGGGCTGCGGGCCTCGGCAGTACGATGTTTACCATTTTCCTCTATCTTATTTTGCATGATTCTACATATATATGAATTTAAATATTAAAAATCCCTCAAAATCAGTAACTTGTGAGTAGAAAGTTTATTGATTTACACCCATTTACGAGAAGGTGACCATGGGAAGCTATCTTTTAATGGTATATTCCCCCAGTAAACATTTCGGCAAGCCGCCCGTGTACGATTATAGAACCTTTTTGTAATTATGTATTTCAGTGTGCTTAAAGCGACCTGCTCCACACCGTTGGGGCAGCCGTGATAATCATTGTGTGCAAGATCACTCCGTCTGTAGGCTTGATCTTGGCTAGGGGGGTAAGCTAGTTACAGTTCTTGTTCCTTTACACATCATATTATTTCGTTCAAGGTGTTTGGTAAGGATGGTGTTTTGGTGCTGTGGTGGTGGTGGTGGTGGAGGAGGAGGAGGAGGAGGAGGTAAGGGAGGAAGAGAATGAGGGAGGTAGGGAGGAGGAGGAGGAGGAGGATGAGGAGGTTGGTGTGAAAGGCCCGGAGGTAGATATATTATTTGCTCTGACTTCGTTATTAGAGTCAGAGCTGATGTCTTCATTGTCACTCGAAGATTACCGATTTGAGCGTGAAGACAATTTTGCTTCAATTTGGATTCCGGGAGCGAGTTGGCAATGAGAGACTTCTGTTTACTACTGTTGTTGTTGTTGTTGTTGTTGTAGTACATAGTCTTGCGAGAGTAGTGTAAATGTTTATATCTGAGAAACGAAAGAAAATGGAAAATACGTCTGTTGATGGTGTGGTATATTAGTGATAATTTATTATATTGTCATTATTTTTCTCAATCGTTAGTGCATAATATTAATAGTTATGGCGATGTTGTTATTCTGATCGTTGTTTCTCGTTGTTTTATTGATTTGTTTTATGTTTCTGTCTCGTTAAGTATTTGAGTAACTAATTTAAGTTACTGAATAAAAGACAATGGTGGTAATAGTATAATTTATAACAATAATGGTAATGATAATAATATTAGTAACATCATTAATTAGAAAATCAACGATAAATAGTAAGAAGAATAATGATAATTATTGATATTATTATCATAATTATATTATGAGTATTGTTGACATGAAGCAATAGTATAAATTATATGTTTTTCAATATTATGTCTGTTAGTATTGATACTATTTGTCTAAATTAATGTTACAATTAATATTATTGTTTTTATTATTTTAATATTAATTTCCTCCATTTTCTCCTTCTCCTTCTTACTATTATTATCATTATCATTATTATTATTATTATTATTATTATTTAGTTATCAATATTATTATTGCTGTTCCTAAAACTGTGCTTTTAATATTATTTATGTAATATGATATTGATATTATTAGTTTTCTGTAATATTCTAATTACTATAATAGTACCTTATATATTTATTTCCCATATATCATTATTATGACTAGCTACCACCATCATTACCACCACCATCACCACCATCACCACCATCACCACCATCACCACCATACCACCATAAGCACCATCACCACCACCACAATCACTATCACAAACATCATCACCACCACCACTACAACCACCATCACAATCACCACCAGCACTATCAATATCACCAACACTATCACTAACACCATCATTACCAGCATCACAAACACCACCATCACCACAACCACCACCATCAACACCGCCATCACCACCACTAACATCATTACCACCACCACCACCACCACCACTACTAGAATTCACCAACACAACTATTAACATGACCAGTAATGCCATCATCACTCTCATGGCCCACACCATTAACACCGTCACCATAACCACCATCAACACCACAACGCCAATATCATCCTCACCATCACTAATCTTTGCTCCAATTAACTTGTTCTCACGACCACAACAGAACGTTATAGAGTAATTAACTGAACTCTATGCCACACTGTATACCACTTTATTTCCCCCTCTTTTACTTTTTACCCCTTCACCCCCCAAACCATCATCACCTCACCCCTCTTCTCCCCTTCGCCTTCAATGATAACTACTATCGTTAGGATAATCATTATTACCGACATTGCAAAGGTGTTGGCTCCTCACCAGGTAGCTATATCAAGGGAGTTTTTTTTGTAATTTTTTCCTTATTCTTCCTGTGTGCAATTTATCTATTTTTTGTTAGTTTATCTTGTAATTTATTTGGTTTGTGTCTTGGTTTACTAGAGTTAATTATTTTTCTCTCTAGTTGTTATCTATTTGTTTATTGTTTTGGTTCCCCACTCAGATTTTAGAGGCTTAAAGATCATACATTATAAAACAAAAACAAAACCAGACTCATTGTAAGCTTAGATCAAAAGGTTCCCCAGACTTTTTAACAATAATGGTACTTTGTGAGAACCTATATACAGAAACAGAAGTATTCTTGCTAGTTCTGTACTTTAGCTAAACTGACAGAAAACATCAAATTTTTTTAAGGGTCAAATATTGTGTTTCCGGCTTTGCTGTTCCTTTATTTTATGACCACTTAATACAAGGTTTATACTCAAATATACCTATACATAGGCCTATGTATATTGAAATTTATTTTGAATGTTTGGTATTTATCATCTTGCAAGGTTGAAATATGGGGTGAATAACCAGGAAAAGTCACCCATTACGATGTTTTCTGCTGTCTTCATACCTTAATTAAGATGCCTTGTGAGAATTTTCCAACATTGATGTGGACATTATTAGGAATTTATGTTATGCTGTTGATGAGAGGAGTCTGGGCCAAATAGCAGTAGGAAAATAACCCCAGGTAATCCACACAACCAAGGCTGATGCAGATAGATGTGGAATTTGCGTCATCTTATATACCATGTAGCAGTCAAAATCCACCCAGATGGAATGTTATGACTGTCCCCGAATTAGGATAGTTTTGTATTTCATTCTTTCTGTTGGTGACTGATAAGACTGGTATGGAAGGTGACGAGTCCTCCCTCCCAGTCACCTCTGTTAGACTAGCTATGACGGATGTAGTCAAATGGTTTTATGAAAGGATTCAGGTTATTTTGTTGTTGTTTTTCTCTTGAAAGCAGTTACCAATCCAATTAGCACAGGTTTGATATCTACCTTATCTTTTGGCAAACAGAAAGTATTTTTATTGAGTAACATTGGGTGTGTGTTGTATACGAGTCTTATGTGTGTATCTGTGTGTATTTTTTGACTTACATGTCCATAGTGTGCGTGTGTGTTTTATGCACATGTCCTTAATTTATGTGTGTGCTATGTAAGTGACTTTTGTGTGTGTGTGTGTGTGTGTGTGTAAGTGTGTGCTATGTACATTTACTTGTTCCTGTGCCAAGTATTTGTCTTCCCACCGTCTGAATAGACTCTGAGTCCCCCACTATACAAAAAATTCTACATTTCCATATATTAACATATTAAGCAGACAATTAACATGCTTGTGGTGACTGGTATTTATAACTGCATTCATTAATAACAATGGCAAATTATACCATTAAGTTGATGATGTAACAATGAGCTGTTGATGATAAGTGGGAGAAGAATTAACAATAATGACATGAAGATTAGTGTATTAAATGTAAACAAGAAACTGAATGAAACATAAAACAGGATGTAAATTAGATTAATGTACTGGTAGATGTAAATGATGGCAATTAATATAATGTGCTTGGAAGAATAAAATGATCATAAAACATGGAAAAAGAATGAATGAGGCAAATGATGAGAAAGGGAATAGTACTATATGTTATGTCGTATTCCGAAGTTAATATACAAGATTCAAAGTGAATAAAAATAGGGAAAGATCTCTCATAGACACACACACACACACACACACACACACACACGAGTGGATTTGTTTTGTTCATCAGCTGGTCCTCACTTGAGAGTGTAAACAAAGTGTTTCAGGTACACCATGATGATACTCTCATGACTTTTAGCAAACTCCCCTTTTGAATTATCTTTTATTCAATAAGACATTGTCGAAATACGTAAGGAATAAATAATAGTGTTTCATGGACAGAATGATTACTCCTGTTATAAATGTCCGCTGTGTGCGTTCAGAAGTAATGAAATACATTAACACGTCAGTGGGTAATTATATGGATATGGGTTAAAAAAATGCAGTATAGTTTGTTACTGGGGGGAAGAAAGGTGTGAAAAGGGTAATATTTGGATAATTTTTACGTATTCAATGTCATTTAATGTTTGAAGGGGAGGGCCAAAGGGTTATGACTATAGCTATTGTATTTTTTTACCAGTAGTTTTTTGGAATAAGTTAAATGAGAACTTGATGTTTGCACGACAGAGACGGAAGCCTTCTGTTGAGTAATTTGAATATTTGTGTCCAGTGGAATCAGTTGTCGAACGTTAACCCCTTAAAGCAAATTGAGAGGATAAATATAAAGGTTTATGAGAGACCTTCGGAATTTGAGGTCAAAGATGACTGGAGAGAAGCAATTAGTTCAGTAGTTCTTTTTCGTAACCTGGTTGTCATGGGAAAGACTTAGTTTTTTATAAGACAGATTCAGTTGCATTCGAGCAATTCTGACGGTACTAAGGACGACTTTAGTAATATAAAAACAAAATTTTATGGTGCCATACACACGACTTGCGTTATTGCCTAAGATTTCTGACAACGAACTTGATAAGTAGGTGTCGAAAAGAATATTTGAAGAAATGTAAACTTGATAAGATATAGAATTAGCAATACTTAAGGTTAAATTATTCTTCACTCTTTCTGGATGATCATATACGAGAAAATTAAAGGCTACACTTGAAATTCAAGATCTTAAAAACACATTGATGGCCATTACGGCAAAACGAGTTCAGTTGGAAATTAAAGATTATATGTGTAAAATTGGGACTTTGAGTGTGAATTTATTTGCAATTGGGTGCGAAATTGTTGGCCTCAGTATGGGAGTGGGGTGGAGGGTTGGGGGTACGGAAGTCATACCATTGGGAGAAAGAGGAAGGGTGCAGCTTCGATCACTGTCGAATACTGAGATCAACATCAATATACCTCTGATTTGTTGGATTCAGTTGGGTAACCATGTCCCAGTAGGGTTGTTTTTTGCTTGCAGGGTAAATAATGGTCTCGATTCTTTTGCCTTCCACCTCACCTCTTACTGTGGTTGGTTGTCCAGACCTTACCTGCACTCAGACTGCAATTCGAATAATGTTAGTGGTACTGCTGCCTCTGCTATCTATTGTCGTCACTCCTGCTTGCTGCTCCTGTTGCTATTGTCACATCGGTGGTCCTGCCTTTGTTCTCTATTCTACTTCCTACTGCTATTACAGTTGTCACTTCTGTTTCCGAGTAATTCTGTTGTCACTTCTGCTGCTTACTAATACTACTGATGTCTGTTGTCACTTTTGTTTACTGTTGTTGCTGCTGCTGCTGCTGCTGCACACACAAAGTTATCAATAAACATTCAAATAACACTATCAATACCACTAACAATAACGGAATGTTAACACAACAATGGGAAAGTCTCTGGTTTGTGTAACATTATAGCTACAAACAGTTTCTGTAGACACCTCTCTCTCTCTCTCTCTCTCTCTCTCTCTCTCTCTCTCTCTCTCTCTCTCTCTCTCTCTCTCACGAGACAAATAAATCTATAGTTGCTAATTAGTTTCCCAGACTATTACATTAGTTCCTGAGACGGACGTTATGGGAAAACTTGCAACTAATATCTTGAGTATTCATTCTTACATTACTTCTATCACCATGATTATGCAAATTTCATTCTACATAACTTCCTGGGAATGTTAGCGTCTCCCAATCCCCCCTTCCCCCTCTCTCTCCTAATTTTTAACCGTATGGTAATATGTGGGGTAAAAATTAACCCTCAGGCCATGAGACACTGTATTTACCCACCGTGGGGGGAGGAGGGGAACAAGAGGCGAGTGTTTTGTATATATTTATATATATTCAGAATGTTAATGTAGTCATACCACCAGGCATACACTCATGTGAAAACCGAATTTAACACGTGTTGCAGGTACCGGTCTAGGGGCTGAGGTGTGAGTGTGTGTGTGTGTGAGTGTGTGTGTGTGTGTTGCGAGGGCCGCCCCCGTGTGTAAGGCTGAGAACGTGATGAAATTAATGTCTCTATTTAGACCCCCAATCCCAAATATTTCCGCTTGATTATTCGATAAATTCTTTCAGTTCAGGTCCACTGTGGATTGTCTCAAGGTTGGGTGTGCAAACCTTACGCCGTCCAGCACACGTTTAAAGGTAGACTGAGAATTGCGTATAACTCCGTGTGTATCCGTGTGTGCGTCTGCGTCTATGTGTGTGTGTGTATGTGTGTGTGTGTGTGTGTGTGTGTGTGTGTGTGTGTGAGTGTGTGTAGGTATGCGATTGGGTGTGAGCGTCGAGTGAAATGTTTGTAGATACGGCAAAACCTCTTACGCTTGCAACAGCAGCATTATACTCAGACTGTACTGTGTATAGCCCCTATCCTGAGGACCAATACCTCCTCCCTTCCCCCACGATACACTACATATCTCTGGGTCTGGAACAGCATCATCAACAGAGGAGAACAAGATAAAAACAAGAGAAAGTGAAAGAAAAGAAAGAAACGAGGAAGACCTTAGGTAAATACAGTAGTCGTAGTAGTAGTAGTCATTTGTTACCACAGTGTTCCTGCTCTAGTCTTTGCTCTCACCCCCTATCACCTTACTTCTCCTCACTACCTGCCTCCCTGTAATCTCCCCCTCCTCACTAACCTGCACCCCTGTCATCTCCCCCTCCTCACTAACCTGCACCCCTGTCATACCTCCCTCCTCCTAACCTGCACCCTGTCATCTCCTCCTCACCAACCTGCACCCTGCACGACCCCTCCTCACTAACCTGCGCCCCTGTCATCCTCCCTCCTCACCAACCTGCCCCTGCCATCTCCTCACCCCTGGCCCCCTGTCATCTCCTCCTCCTGCACCAACCAACCTGCACCCCTGTCATCTCCCTCTCACCAACATCCTCCTCACTAACCTGCACCCTTATCTCCTCCTCTCCAACCTGCACCCTGTCATCCCTCCCTCCTCATCAACCTGCACCCCTGTCATCTCCCTGCCCCCTGCCCTCCTGTCATCTGCCCTGTCATCCCTCCCTCCTCACCAACCCACACTGTCATCTCCCTCCTCCCCTGCCCCCCTGCCAACCAACCTGTCACCAACCTGCCCCTGCCATCTAACCCCCTGTCATCCCTCCCTCCTCCTGCACCCCTGTCATCTCTCCTCACCAACCTGCCCCTGCCACCAACCTGCCCCTCCATCTCCCTCTCCTCACCACCTGCACCCCTGTCATTTCTCCTGCCTGCACCATCCCTCTCCTCACCTGCCCCTGTCATCTCCCCTCCCCCCCTGCACCCCTGTCATGCCCCCGCCATCTCCCTCCTCACCAACCTATCTCCCTCCTCACCAATCTGCCCCCCATCTCCCTCCTCACCCCAACCCCTGTCATTCCACCAACCTGCCCCTGCTCTCTCCTCACCAACCTGCACCCCTGTCATCTCCTCCTACCAACCTGCCCCCTGCCATCTCCCTCTCCTCACCAACCTGCCCCTGTCATCCCCCTCCTCCACCAACCTGCACCCTGTCATCTCCCCTCCTCACCAACCTGCCCCCTGCCATCTCCCTCCTCACCAACCTGATTCCTCTCCACCAACCTGCACTCTGTCATTTCCCTCCTCATCAACCTGTCATCCCTCTCCTCCTGCATCACCAACCTGCACCCCTGTCATCTCCCTCCTCATCAACCTGCACCCTGTCATCTCCTCCCTCCTAAACCTGCCCTGTCTTATCCTCCTTACCAACCTACCCTGTCATCTTCCAACCAACCTGCCCCCTGTCATTCTCATCACCAACCTGCACTCCTGTCATCTCCCCTACTAACCTGCCCCTGTCATCTCCCTCCACCAACCTGCACCCCTGTCATCTTTGCCTGCCCCTGTCAGTACACCCCTGCATTTCCTCCTCACCAACCTGCTCCCCTGTCATCCCCACCTCCTCACCAACCTGCACCATTGTCATCTCCTCCTCTCCAACCCACTGTTATCTCCTCCTCACCAGCCTGCACTCCTGTTATCGCCCTTCTCACCAACCTGCCCCCTGCCATCTCCCTCCTCACTAACCTGACCACCCCTACCCCCCTTGTCTACTCCTGCCTTCCTCTCGTGCCCCCCTGTCATCTCCCCCTCCTCATCAACCTACCCTCCTGTCGTCTCCCCTCCTCTCCAACCTGCCCCTAGGCCTCTTTTTTTTAACACTATTGATATATGTCTCCCTAGGGGTCATTTTAGTGCGTCAGGCCGGGTGAAGGTGGAGTGACTACTCTGTACTTTACCTCGTCAAGGTGGCTCTTTTGCCTTGTGTTTAACAATATTTTATATATTATTATTATACAGTTTATGTATTCTCCTATTATTATTAGTCGTATAGAAATAGTGTTCATAGAGATGTTTTTACATTGAGCCCATTTTACATTGGCTTGGGTAACAAAGTTGAATAGTGTTTAAATTGCTCTTTGGTATATTGTGGTACAGATAATTGTCGTTATTTATTGCATAGTATAATATGTTCCAATACTCTACTGGTGTACTGACAAAACACACATGTTGTTGGTGCTGGTTCAGGGAGTATATAGACTCTTGTACAAGTTAATGAACTAAAAATATCAGATAATGATGGAAAATTAATATTTATTTTATTTATATATGTAAGTTGATATTATTATATACGGTACTTCCCTGAATCATATAAAGACACATGTAATTTCATCTTATATATATATATATATATATATATATATATATATATATATATATATATATATATATATATATATATATACATATATATATAATTCGTTGCTACTTATACTACTACTGTATTTATGCTATACAATACTCAATGTGTCTTCTCCTTTGGTGCACAATAATAGAATAATATAATGAATTTAATGTTCTCATTATCTTACATTGAAGTAATTTTCCTCTCGTCTTACTCAGTATCAAAGTAATTCACAAATTTATTAATTTTCTGCTACTTAATTATGTTCTTCGGTGTTCTTTGCAAAAGTTTGATGGTTATTAAGACCTGTGAGATACTCCATTCAGGGTTGTAATTTCAAGTAAAGAATTAGGTCCACAGGGCAGGTACAGTAATGTCTATGTTGTGACAAGGCGTAGTACATTAACATAACTTTGCAGAGTTATCAGTCTAAACACTGCCTGACCGAGCCATTCATACTTACTAGTGTACCCAACTAGTAGAATGATTAGTAGGAAGGAGTGTGTCTGTGTGTGACAATAATTCCTGCACAAAATCAGGCCATATCAGGGAAAGAAGCTCTTGAAAAGGCCACTGATCCTCTCTGCCTCGAGGAAAAAGTTAAACCCAATTGTTTTCTCCAGTTATTCTCCTTGTGTTTCCTGGCACTTATTGAAGCTTCTCAATATTATAGGTGTAAAGAACAGCATCAAGAACCTTTTTTGTCAGCTATTATAAACAATAGACTTTAGTACATGATCTTCCAGTTGTGTGTTTTTGTTATCTTTCTTTTTATTCCTCTCTGGGTTTATTGATAAGATAATTTTAACAGAGAATATGAATCCCATTGATATAAATCTATATTTTCCTTTTGGCCAACGGGTCTGGCTGGCATTGTTATTATTCTAATCATCATTATTAAACCTTGATTCTTATTATTATTTAATATTAAATCATTACTTGCCAGTTCTCTTTCGTGATATTTTCTCCGGTCATCAGGTTCTTTTTATTGGTAATGCTTAATTTCCTACAATCATATCATAAGACTTACTATTGATTAGATTCAATTACACTTGACAAGAGAGAGGGAAAAAAACAGCGTACGTGGTTAACTCACTGCATTGTATCTCCCTAAGAATGTCTAGTTTTTGTTCTCTTCACGTTCAGTTGTTTTGATATTGTAACCACGGGAAGGAAAAATTACATGTATTTAGAGGGGTTATAAAATTTCTTTTCTGTTGAGTCTTTCATGATATGGCTCATTGTCTAAAATACATGTCTCATTGCATTAGCTGTATGATTTTGTGAGCTGTCTGTCTTTCATGGTATAAACTGTATCATGGTATAAACTGTATCATGGTATATGCTATCTCGTGGTATAAACTGTCTCTGTATGAACTATTCATCATGGTACGAATTAACTAATATTAAAAAATACCTCTCATGGTTTGAACATTCCCATGGCATGGTTTATCCCATAGCATAACTTCCCTACTAATTTAATATACCATTATAAGTTTATTTCATAACAGTTGTAAGTATTGTGGTGTTCTCCCTGCATACTTGAATCTTTTCAGTGACTGAGAATCATAGAGGGTGAGAGACTACCTGCAAAATGCCCAGAAACTGAGTGACACTTTGAGAATGTGACTTCCAGAGCTTAAGAAACATTCAAAGACTCAGAGTTCACCGGAGACAAAGAAACGCCCAGAAGTAAAAATAAAACTCAAAGACTAAGAGACATAGAGAGAGACTGCAAGACTGATAAACCTATTAGCAGATAGATGAAGATTAATTAGACCCTCAAAGACTAAGAGTGCGAGACATTACGAGACTAAGAAACTAATAGACAAGACACGGAGGCTAAGAGACAACCAGACATTGAGACACATACAAAAAATTAAAACATAAACACCCTTAAAAACTCCTTCAAAAGACCCACGAAAACCCTAAAATGTGTGCCATCCCCGTCCACCCAAATATCCTAACCAAACACCCAACTATACCACCGACCTCCTCCTCTTCTTGATTGATATAGTGTCTTATGGCCAATGGACTTGTCAGATTGTTCATGTGCTCTTCAGACCAGCAGCCTCGTTCTAGTTGCCAAGTATTTTATGACTTGAAGAAATGTCTGTTTTAACATCTCATTTTTCCCCTAAAGAATTTGTTACATGTACTAGTTTATTCAGGGTATAAATACTTTCTTAATTGGCTAAATATATTTGTTTTTAAGCCCATTGTGTTTACGATGTGTTACTTTGAAGATATAATAATGCTTTTTTTGTGATTTTCTTTTATAATGAATTACAAAATTTGCTCTTTCTTGTTGATTTAGTATTTTTGGGGGGATATACAGATGTTTTCCAGAGTTTGTTCATTATATAATCTTGTTCCCTGTGTAGAAAGATTGTTCCAGTTATGTATAGTATTATTTTATATCTCAAGGCTTATTTATTGTACCCAAATTGATTCTTATTAGATTTTATCCATTATACTGATGAACTGTTTACCATATATGACTCTTTCATGTAGTATTATTCAATTTTTATATGTATCTCTTAGGTGAGTTAATCTTGCAATGTTTTCCTCAATTTTTACAGATTATTTTACTTAACTATCTCATCCTTGTAAATGTGAGGTGGTTTTTTTTAATGTTTATAATTCTTTCCTCGTCTCCACTCATAGTTTAAAACCTTCAGGTGTTTACAATCTCGTCCTGATATTTATGTAATGCAGGTTATAGCTCTTCTCTTCCCTCACATAGTACTCAAAGTTTTCATTTAATGGTCTTGTTATTCCGGTATGTTGTCATCACCTTCCTCTTCTTATTCTCCCGGTGAGGCTCATGGGTAGAATCTCAATGTAAGACCAATTAAGATGTATCATTATTTTGTGTATATATGAAAGTTTAGGGGAGGAGTTTAAATATCTCCGTCACATTTGGGATTTAGTGTGTCAGGAAGGATAACTGAAAGTATTTGTGGTATTTGCGACACAGGTTTTATTGTTGAATTGTACACTTATAAGAGGGTTAAGACAGTACACATCTGCTGGCAGCGTATAAGAAGTGGCACACGGCGGCTTGATGGTGTGGCATCTGGCTCTCCCCGCGCTGTTGTGTCATCCGTCTGTGGCATGGTAACGATGACGTCACGGCTGCAGGGTATACGGCGCCAGTGAAGTGTTGACACGTCACTGTTACGTCACCGGGAGGGCGGGGCAACGGACCCAAAGCCCCACCCTCTAGGTGGACCATACCCTGCCGCCGGCCAATTAGCAGCAATACGGACCAGCGCTGGCTGAACCTGACCGACCATCCTAGTAACTGTTGAAGGGGTGCACGGTGTCTCCCTCGGGCGAAGGCGACGATGAAGGAAAGGCGGAGCTTGTTGAGAGAAGAGAAGGGGCGTGTCTACGAGACGGTAGTGCCTCCTGCTACGTATACTGAAGGTATACCGGACTAGCTCCCCCTCAGGATACATTCAGTATACGTCCAGGGGGCATTACAATATCCAGCGATGACGTCACCATCAACAACATTCTTCTAGGCTGCTGCTGTTGCTGCTGCTGCGTCGCCGTCACCATCAACTACCTTGTATGTGTTACACTTTATGTATTCTGTATACAACATGTATTGAATTTTAAGAGCTATCAATAAAATATCCTAACTTGAAACATGCCTATTAGTACTACCTTCTGAGAGGTATCCAAGATCCAAACACAATATGAACGGAATGAACAAGTGAAATTCTTGAGAATATAAAGAAACAATTATAGAAAAACACATATAACTAAGAAAATATCACAAATAAGTTGATATGGACATAGAACTCACTCGTATTACAAGAAGACTATAATATAACAGTCACAGATGTCTGAAAATACCATCTATTAAACACCACTAGCATGAAGATATAAAATAATTCATATATACCTTGAGAGGAGACATCTTGCCTTGAATGACCAAAAAAAGTATAATTTCCTATAATAAATTACAAAACTGTGATAATACAAAAGCATGACACATGAAGATACCTGAGCAGCCAAAACAACTCCACCACACATGCGTATAATGACCAGTGTAAAGACTAATAACCATAAATCACCTCCACAATAGTAATTAACTTGTAAATAATACAAACATTAAATACATATAACGGTTATTATGATACAATTAACTTAAACATTTAAAAAGTTGAATAAAAGTCACCAATTATGAATTATTAGGTCAAACCTCATTAACACTAAATGTACAGAGTGTGATCACGAGGACATTAAACACATATTAAATACAAATCACTACAGGAAAAAATAATATCGTGGCGTCAACCAACATGAATATATGAAGGATTAATTATAAATCTAGTCCTGTTGAACATTAACAAGGCATAAGGTGTGGTAATTATCACAAAGACGTTTCAAGAAATTACTATCGAATCCCTAACACATCATAGTAATAATGATCAGAATTATAATGAAACGATAATGACTTCTTTGTCAAATGCTTTCAATAAATTATATATGCTTAATATTTGAACTGTTCATAAATAAACACTGATAAGATCTTAAACCCTCTGAGTACGATGGTTTAACAGGACGATGGCTTAAGGCTTTGAGGACAATAGTTAATTAAAAGCTGATGGATTAACACCTCTATAACGATGGTGTAAATTATTAAGAACTGTTTTAAGGACCATAGGAAAAAATTATGGTTTAAAACATCTAAAATAATGGTTTAATTCCTGTAGGATGATATATTAATCCCGTAAATAGTCATAAATAAAGATTATGATGGTTTAAACACCTTATTAATGATGGTTTAATCTCCTGAAGATGATTTTCTAGCTCTCAAGCAAGATAACTTAAACCACTGTACTCAAAGGGTCAACTAACACACACTTGAAGGATATCAAAGTTTAACAGATTCTCTACTAAAATCTCCTAAAGAATATATAATGATTCAACACTGATATATAATGTTAAATTCATCACTGACTACGTTATCTTTATCACATCAAAATAAACACGAAGAAAAAGCCTCACATAAGACCTTCCTTGTAGGAAAAAATCATGATAAATTATGATATTAAAAACTGATGAATATAAACACCTAATTTATATCTATATTTACATAATAGATTAAGAATAAACTCACACATCAAGAAAGAATTATACACCTATCACTAAGAATAAACTAACACATCAAGGCAGAATTATACACCTATCACTAAGAATAAACTAACACATCAAGGAAGAATTGTACACCTATCACTAAGAATAAACTCCCACAACAAGAAAAATTATACACCTATCACTAAGAATAAACTAACACATCAAGGCAGAATTGTACACCTATCACTAAGAATAAACTCCCACAACAAGAAAAATTATACACCTATCACTAAGAATAAACTAACACATCAAGGCAGAATTATACACCTATCACTAACACTATAACACATCCTCGAAAGTGATGCGTCTACCTGGAAGATACAAAACAACAATTAAAAGGGCATTAACCTTATCTCTGAATATAAATTAACATATCAAGAAACTGGTACCAAACTACCTTGGAAGGTCGCAACTCTTGTCAACAAGCTTAAACAGTTACTAATTCCTACGAAAAAAAACACACACACACGTGAGATGAAGATAATAATACAAAAAAAATACCCAACAAATTAGGCCTAGCTTAAGGTTCATTCACCCAAAGAGGCGAAGGACTCACCCGTAGCAGTAGCCGCAGAAGGAGTTGGAGGAGGAGGGAGACAAGGGGATGGAGCCAGTCAAGGGTATGTTTGAAGGCTCACTCACTCACTCCTGGACACGACGACTACCACCATCACCCACCACCATCACCACCAGATCACCTCCCAGCCTCCACTGACTCGGGTCCACGACCTTCCGCTACTACTGTTTCCTGAGACTATTCTTAACGGCATTACCATAGCCTGTTTCCCGCCCGCCCTCCCTCCCTCCCTCCATACCCTCCTTCCCACCCTCCCCACTCATTCCTTGGCCTACCCCAATCCACTTCCCGCCCCCCTCCTCTCCCTCCCTGTCTCCCCCCTTCCCTCAGCCTCTCTCCATCACTTTCTCCTTTCCAACCATATTTTTCCTTGGCTTTCCCTTCCTCCTTCCCTCCTGTCCCTCCCTAGACCTAATCCCTCTCACCTCCCCTCCCATCCCATTCCCCCTCAGCCTCTCCAGCCCTCCCTCCCCTTCCCCTCCCCTTCCTCCTCCCCTCCTGATACGTGACTTGACAACCTCTGCTTGACCCCTCCCTCCTCCCCCCTCCCTCCCTCCTCTTTGAAACTCGCCACGCCCCTTGACAGATTACAGCTCCTCCTCTTTCTCTACGTCCTTTTCTTCTACTTATCCTTTTGCCCCCTGCCCTTCTTCTTCTTCCTTCCCCTTCCACCCCTCCCATCACCCCCCATGGGTGACCACAGAGTCCTTCTAAGAAATCTTTCCCTTTCCCTCCAACTTCTTCCTCCCGTTTTCTTCTCTTCCTCCTCCTCTCACTCCTCCTATCGTCTTCCTGCTCTTCATCGTTTGTCACCTTAGGAATACTTTCCATTTCACCTCTCCTTCTCTTCTCTCCTTTTTCTACTTTTCATCATCATCTTCATCCCATTATGTCTCTCCTACTTTTCTCCCCTACTCTACCTCTTCCTATTCATCCCTTAGCCATTTCCTCTCCCGATTTATGCTCCAGTTTTCTCCTTTCTCCTAATTCTTCTTCTTCCTCTCCTCATGTCCTCCCCTTCTTGCTTTATCCCTGTGTCCTGGTCCTCACCTTCCATTTCCTTCTTCCTCTTTTCATTCCTCTATTCACCCTTCTCCCCCTTCTCTCCTGGTTTATCTCCATATTCTAATCCTCACCATCCCATATCACTTCCCCCTTTGATTCCTCCCTTTGATTCCTCCCTTCACTCTCTCTTTCTCTCCTCGTTTATTCCTGTTCCCACCCCACCTCCCTTCATTCTCTCTTGCTTTCCCCTTCCATTCCTACCCCCCTATCACCTCCCCACCTCCTCCTTCCCTTTCCCACTCACTCTCTCAGCAAAGCCCAACTGGAATTTTACGAGCACATTAAATTGACGCACTATAATAGGTGGAAGACTGATTACACACTCATAAAAACCTGCAAACTTCATCTCGAGTCTCGGTGGCTGTGTTGTGAGAAACTGGGCAACTTTAACGAAACTACAAGGCAGAAAATAATAATAATAATAATAATAATAATAATAATAATAACAATAATAATAATAATAATAATAATAATAATAATAATAATAATAATAATAATAATAATAATAATAATAATAATAATAATAATAAACAGTAAAACACGGCCGACAGGAGAGGCCCATAACTAACAACAAAATGAAGCTGTTAAGGCCACCATTCCCAGCTCTCCTCATCAGGAACGCCCACGTATATTCACCCGTTCCAATGGAGTCCATTCCCGGCAAATCCTGGGATAGAACAGGCATTACAGAGGCTGATCTAATATATCTTCGACTCGAAAGCCAGTCAAGTCTTACCTCCTGCGCCCCCACCTTGCTCTTTTTTTTTTACCGCGTTCCTCCTCCTCCTCCTCCTTCTCTTACTCCTCCTCTTTCACTTCTTCTTCCTCCTCCTCCTCTTACTCTTTTTCCTCCTCCTCCTCCTCCTCCTCCTCTTGCCTCTCCTCTTTCTCTTCCTCCTCTTCCTCATACTCCCCCTCATACGTCTCCTGTTTCTCTTTCTCCCCTCCTCCTCCTCCTCTTGCCTCTCCTCTTTCTCTTCTTCCTCATACTCCCCCTCATACGTCTCCTGTTTCTATTTCTCCCCTCCTCAACCTCCTCCTCCTCCTTCTCTTCCTCCTCCTCACCTTACCCCTCCTCTTTCTCTTTCCTCCTTTTTATTCCCCTTCTTCTTGTCTTCTCCTATATGTCCTTCTCTTCTTTCCTACCCTCTTTCTCCTCTTCTTTATTCCATCTCTCTACATATAAGACTCCTTTACATGTGGCTCTCACTCTTACTACCCCCCTGTATATATATATCCATCACGCCTACACACATACACCCACATTAACATACATATACTTCCCCGCCTCCCTCCCACACCTCCCTCCCCACACTCTTCCCCTCCACCCATTCATGCATATCTTCCTCCCTTCTCCTTCCTCCCTCCTACAACTACAAACCCCTTCCTTCTCAATTTCACATCTACAGTTTCCTCCCTTCTCTCCCGTCCTTGTCTCTTCCCTCCACATCTACAACCCTTCCCTCTTCTCCCCTCCACATCTACAACCCCCTCTCCCCTACTCACCACATATAACACCCCTTCTCTCACCTCCACAATCCTTTTCACTCCCCATCCTCTCCCCTACACAGCTCCTCTCTCTCTCCCCTCCACTGCCTGCCCATCAGATACCCAACCCACCATAAGTCAGTTGTATATAAAATAAGCTAGGATGCTCCCAGTCATTATTCATCAGACAGACTCCAAGTTACCGTGTGCTGGGCAGGCAGTCAGCACGCTCAGGCCACCACGGCATTCAGTACCTCACGCACGCCACACCCTGTTAAGATGTACGGAGGGAGAGGGGGGGGGGGAACTAGGGAGAGAAAGAGTGAGGGAGATAGTTTAAGGATGAGGAAAAAAACAAGGGAGATTAGGTACAGGAAGGGAGAAAGGGTGTAAAAATAGAATGTGATAGAGAGGGAATGAGGGGATAGAATACGGGGAGAGAGAAGAAGGGAGAAAGGGAGAATGAAATGGTTGTGGCAGGGAGATAAAGAGGAACAATAGGTATGTGACAGGGATAAAATGGGAGGAAAATGTGATGTGATAGGAGGGAAAGGAATAAATAGGGCGAATAAGAGAGAGAAGTGAGAGAGAAGGAAGAATATAAGACGAGGAAGGAATAAATGTGGAACAGAAAGGGATGAAGAGAGGAAAACACGAATAAGCAAAAAGAGAAGCAGGAGGAAAAACGGAATAAAATGGAGGAAAAAGAGAAGTAATGGTAAAGAAATAGGTAAAAAATGTAGATGACGAAGAAACAAAACAACAAGAACCAAGAGAATATGAGGAAAACGAAAAGGGAAAAAAGGAGACAAATTGAGTAGGATCGCAAAAAAACAGAAGAACAATGTGTAGGAGGAGGGGAGGACAGGAGGAGGAGGAGGAGGAGGAGGAGGAGGAGGAGGAGGAGGAGGAGGAGGAGGAGGAGGAGGAGGAAGGAGGAGGAGGAGGAAGAGGAAGAGAAGAGGAAGAAGGGAAGAGGGAGGAGAGGAGGGAGGAGGAGGAGGAGGAGGAGGAGGAGGAGGAGGAAGAGGAAGAGGGGGAGGAGGCAGAGGAGGAGGAGGAGGAAGAGGAGGGGCAATAGGATGACCAAGAAGAGGAGGAGGAGGAAGAGGAGGAGAAAGAGGAGGAGGAGAAGGAGGAAGAGGAGGAGGTAGGGGGTAAATACCGCAGGCGTAGAGTCCAGTAAACGTAGTCTTCAGCCTCAGCTAACTATATACTGTAGCAGGTGGCTGGCGTGTAGGTGACTCCCCTGAAACACAATATAGATGATTAGGTGAAGGTCCATATAGGTTTTGCACACACACACACACACACACACACACACACACACAAACATACACACACACTTGGCAAATGATTAGCATTAAAAAAAATGTCATTAAAATCTTCCCAGCGTCATTACGACCACTAATTACCCTGAAATCGATTCAAGGACCATAGAATCATCATACTCGGGAGTACCTATACTGATATTCTGACCAAACTCCTACCATCTCTATTCCCTTTCTGTACATATAAAAAAGACTCTATAAGACTCCTGTTTATGTGACAACTCCTACCCCTCACTTCTCTGTAGATAAATAGCTGAATAAATGAAGAAATAAATATATCGATACTTAATTGAATTAATTATTAACTAAATATAAAAGGTATATTATGTAATGAATAGATACTATTATTAATATAGTGATGATAATGGATGGTAACTATAAATAATGAAATAACTGAATAAAGAATGAAGAACAGAAGAAGGAAGAATAACAAGAAGATTGATATAAAATACAGGTATAAAAATTCCTTCGTGTAATTATAGAATGAAAAGCCCAAGACATAATAATCCACTATTTCACTTCGTTTGGTTAAGAAAGTCATTCACAGTGTTTAAAAGTACCACCAAACGCCATAACTCTGCCGACACGTTACCACTTCTGCATCAACGCCGGTTAGCCTACGCAACGCTGGCTGTAGTCTCCTTGGCGTTGATGGGACTCTAACGTAGGGATTATGGCGTTGAAAAAATCTCTATTTTACACTAAAGAACATGGCGTTGAGGTGTAGAAGCACAGTTTCGTTGCCAAGGTCAATGCCAGCGCCACCAAACATGCCAGAGTACCCCCTCCCCCCCTCCACGCTTACCCTCTCTCTCTCTCTCACTTTCTCTCTGTCTGTCTGTCTGTCTTTATGCGTTTATCAGTCCCTACCTTTCGCATAGCTCTTAGCGTTGAGTAAATGAGATAACACCTTCATAAAGCAGCCAACCAAACTCTCTCCCTTACGCATCGAACAAGGCGTTGAAGAGTGAAAGTCAAGGGTGTGGGTACTTGAAAGACAATCTGAACGCCAACGCTAACACCATTAATTCACTTAAACTCAACAATCTTCTCTCTCTCTCTCTCTCTCTCTCTCTCTCTCTCTCTCTCTCTCTCTTTGCTTAATGCATGCCTAACTCCACACTTTATGCACATAGTAAGGCATTAGGATGAATAACTTGATAGTTGCGTTCATGAGACAGGTTCCTCCATATGTCTCGCCAACCAACCAAACCACCCACTAGTGTCTCTTACTCATCACAAACTCTCCACTCTTACCGTATCACATATGGAACGTGGCGTTGAAGCGTGGAGACACAACTTCAATGCCGTCAGACGCTCTCCGCCTTTGCACGCCTCACTTTCAACTTAGGTATGGATGATGGAGTTGAGGCGTAGAGTCAAGGGTGTGTGCATGACTTGGCGACTAATTTAGAACTATGGCGGAGATCTGTTCATGACGCCAGCTTAACAATTTACGTGGGAACATGTCAGTACTTGCACGCCGGTAACAAAGATATTCTAATAACATTGTACCTGCTTTCGTTTACCTTTCTGTCACAAGTCTTCGAGTCTACTGCCCTGTGGAGTAAGAGTTCATTTAAATGCTTCCGACGGAGTAACTTAGTCACCAAAGTAACGAGACATCTAGTTTTGGTTCATATATATATATATATATATATATATATATATATATATATATATATATATATATATATATATATATATATATATATATATATATATATATATATATATATATATATATATATATATATTGCTTCTTTAAGGTTGAGACAATTTTATGACTACTCTGAAGAATTTCAGAAAGTTCTATAGTTGCTACTTATAATATCCTCAAACAATTCTTAATATAAACCGGAATTATCTGGCCGTCTAATTCTTATTTTTGTTTTTAAAAACTTTCAAGAACTTAATTCTGGAAACTCCACAGTGAACACTCGAAATCTTAGAGTCAGACAGATTCCTGAAAGAAATTTTGAAGAACAGTTTCAGGGTTAAGCTCTTGGAAAACCTAGTCAAAACACCAACGACTTACTCTTTTAATAAAGTAATAAAGTTACTCTAGCAGCGGGAGAGAATATATAAGTACCTGAATATTAAACACATGAAGGTGCTAATACACGGCGATAGTAAAGGTGATATAAATAATGTAGAAGTGTTACATACATGAGAATAATTAGTTATCACCGCCCTATAATTCTTCCAGACATACCGGTAATAAGTATTATAGTGATAATGAGTGTGAGAGATATATTTTACTCTCTGTATTTTATATATTTATTACACTTAATAATATCCTGACGTGTTATACAAAAATATATTAAAAATTATATAGCCAACAGAAGAGTTATTAGAATTTCCACACCGAAGTAAACTTTTGTTATTCGTTATGCGTTCTTCTCTTCTTATTATTAGTATCTGTTATTATTATGGTTAACTACAGTAATTTATTTATTTATGATATCTAATCCATTATATTCTTCTTCAGTTCATAATTTAAAAATAAATTATTATTATGTTATTTTTGGGGGAGTGCTCGAACCATCAAGGTAATTTATTAAACTTTTTCCTCGAGTTCAATTTACTGTTCTGTTCATAACTCATTATGTAGTCCCCTACTGATAACATGACACGTATTACACATAAACAACATCACGCTCGTAAATTCTCTTAATTCGTTCATTTGAAGAGAACAAAAAGATTAATATCCTGTTAACTAAATATTTTGTACCCGATAGCATGACGAAGGTGATGCTAACACTACCATGGATCTTATATTACAAAGAATGTAATAAAATATATTATTAAAAAGAAGAAAAATATCTTTACCGCACAGTACAACAAAGTTGATATAGTGTTTTTATAATATATTGCAGAAGTTGTATGAACCCCTAAAAGTATTTCACTTATTTATAATATTCTAAAAGGTATATAAACCTTTCAAAGTATTTCTTAGTAAGTGAAAATGTACCACAAGGGACAGAAGTATAAATAAATATATGTTTCTTACTTCTTCAAGGTATTCTACAAGCCACACCGCCATTGTACAATCGCTGGCCTCAGACATTGGCTGCACAGACCACGGCTGCCACCAATTGAGCAATTTTGGGTCTCTGATCTTGCCAATGTCAGCTTCCCATATAATTACAATAATATATACGAGCCGAACACAGGACGAGGACGGCGCTCAACAGTATCAAAGGCAATAAAACAGACGAGGCGAAGTGCCCCCAAAGCAATCATTAGACGCGATTTTTTTTTTTGAAGGGGGTACTCTCATGTCGAGGGGAATAACACACGCAAAAAAGAAAAGGCATTTCTAAATTTCATCCTCGACATTTCCACCCGAGCGAATACAGACATCAAACTTGACTTAGCACGTCCGCAGAATGCCAATTTGGGGTCACCTAAGCACAAGGTTGGGGACGAGATGTACCTGCCATTACGACGGGTAATTGGATCTGAAGGTGGACGCCGACGTAATGGTCAGTCGAATTCACGTGTATTTGTTACGGTTAATATGACCTGTGATTGATGGGAAATTGAAGGTTTGTGAAATTATTACCTCGCGATCGAATTCTGAGATGATTAGGTTATCAACTCTCTCCCTTTTTTTTTACCCTCTTATTTTTGTTTTCCTTTTTCTTAGGTCATTGTTTTCCTATTTGTAAGAGGGAAACAAAGAAGGGGTTATAATATTGGTTTGAGATGGCTGGGTTAGTTAGGGTGTGTCGCTTCGGTTTATTGTGGGGGAGATAAAGGTGAGGGAGGGAGGGAGGGAGGGACGAACGACAGGAGGGAAGGTGAGAGAGGGGATTAAGATGAGGTAAAGAGAGAAGAAAAGAGAAAAAAATACGTTAAGCTGGAGCGAATATAACATATAGACGGAACCAGAAAAGTATGGAAGGGGAGAGGGAATATGAACGAGACTTAGAAAGAAATAAAGAGAAGAATTAGGAAGAATGGTGTAGTAAAGAAGGCGAGGAAAATCATAAGGAAGCTGTGAAATAGTATAGGGGAAAGTTGCAGAGTAAATCAGTAAGTGGAATAGCAGTAAAGACAGATGGTAAAGGGAAAAGGGAGGAAGGAAATGGGAGGGAGGAGGTATAGGAAGGAGTTGGGCGAAGGGGAAAGGGGAAAGAGGCTCAGAGTGATACGAGGGAGGGAAACGGTTCAGGAAGAAAAAGTCGCATCGTTAGAGTCAAAATGTATTTACGAACCACCTGAACCCTAACGTTTAGCACCCAAAATGTATAAAAAAGCCCCCCCACAAAAAAAAAACTTGTATAATTTGTGGTGTCATTTATGTAACTAATATCAACAACCGGTGGAATTCTTTGATGATAGGAGATTCTTACTCAGTCAATATTATGCATTACAAGATTCTAGTTCTTGTTGATTAATATAAAGAAACTATTTTAAAAGGATCTTAAATTTTTGTTAGGTTAAGAATAAAGACTGTATTGGTTAGTTATAAAATGGAGTATGTAGTATTTGAGTATGCTAAAGGTAAACCCCATGTTAGTGAATGTATGTAAATGAGGTGTGTTTATGGAGTCGTCCTCTACCTACGCAATTTATACCCGGGTCATGCCACGGAGGCTTGAGATTCTATGTATGAATATTGATATAATGAGCTGATTATACAAACATTAACGACTTCCCTATGATTGGTTTTATTATAGTTCTTTTCCTGAAATAACCATAAACAGAGAAAAAATAAAAAAGGAACTGATTTTATGAAGAATTTAAATATTAAATTCCTTAGTTACTTGAAGGGGAGGAAGGTAGCTTAAATTATATGAATGTAGAGGAGGGAAATGGGGGTCATTATTATGACTATGTGAAAGCGCAGGAGTTTCCCAAAGTATTTGTGCGATAAGTGAAAATTCCTGAGAGAATTAAGAAGAAGAAGAAGAAGAAGAGAGAGAGAGAGAGAGAGAGAGACGGAAATCTGCCAGAGGTGAAAAGGAGTGCAAGAGAATTGTCGTCGAAGAGTACAAGGCAGAAAGGGAGGCTCTTTGTACCAATTGTAAACACGAAGGTAAAAAAAAAAAGCCCTCTGAGTGGGTGGGGTCTTCCAGGTACATTCTAAGCTCGGTGGTGAACGAAAATTTCTGGTTCGTCGTCTATGGTAAGCCAGGAAACTTATTTTGGAATGGCAGAAGGATATCTAGTGGCATATAAAGGAGACGCTGGAAACTCCCTCCTGTGACCTCTTGACCTGAACGTCTGATGATGATGACGATGATGACAATGATGAAGATGATGATGATGATGATGATAGTGGCGGTGGCGGACAAGAGATAGATAGTGCCTAACCAAAAGGAAAAAAATATAGGATGTGAAGAACAAATGAAGAAACGAAATACAAGAAATAGAAGAAAATAAACTGTAATGCGGAGAAAAAGCATAACAATAATAAAGAGCAGATAAAACAAAAGAAGTAAAAGAAAAAGAAAGAAAGCAAAGAAATACAGAGAGAAAGAAAGAGTGAAGGAAGGCAGAAGACGAAGAAAGATTGTATCTAATCTCTGGATTGAAAAGAGTTGATCTAGTCGATGTCTTCATTCGCCTCTTTCCCTTGGTCTGTTTACTAACACAACCACGAACACCAGGAGAAGATATTTACCATAAGGTCTTTTTTTTTCATCTGACAGGTTAGTTATTCAGTTCTCGCGTCGTATACTGAACAAATATAAACAACATACTATAGCTCCTGTGTGAGGTGTGTGGGCTGCTGATAGAAGATTATTTTAAGTTGCAATTTGAGAAAGATAAAACGCCTTCCTTTGAGTTGTAACTTTAGAGAAATCTCAACGCCTGCTTTCGAGGATGGTATCGGTACTTGCCTTTGAGTTGTAACCCGAGAAAGTTGTTACCTGAGGAAGATATCGACGCCTACCTTCGAGTTGTAACTTGACAAAGATATCGCCGCCTGCATTCGAGTTGTAATGCTCCGAGTAAGAATTAATTGTTTCTCACTAATTGACTCATTCGCACAAACGTAGATACACATAAGGGAACATTTAGTTGCACAAACACGCCCCCTCTCACACCGTCGCTCGCATGAATACACACAGGCACCTTGGCCACGATACACACACCTAGACACACACACACACACACACACACACACACACACACACACACACACACACACACGACCTACCAGCCACCACCAGCGCCGCTTACTTGTGATCCCCGTGGCTTAATATTCCAGTCAAGGTCGTTATTCACCGTCTTAACAGTTAACTGGTCATGTCCTCAGGCGGGCGGGCTACCCAGTCGTATGGGGGCGCAGTGAGTCGGCGCTGTGGCAAGGCTGCGGCACTGTTATAATTCACAACCTCACCATAAACACTGTAGGCGACACCGTAAATATGAACGAAGGGGTTCCGGCAATCTCGCGGGACAGACTTAAAAGCTATTTGTGGAATTGCTTCGCCTGTGAGGTTTCGATAAAATGGACCCCCCTCTTCCTCCTCCTCCTTCCTTCCACCTCCCCCCTTCCTCCTCACTCCTATCCTTTCGGATTTGAGCTCCTTGAACTCTACGGGCTCTCTCTCTCTCTCTCTCCCTCTCTCTCTCTTTCCTTTCGTTCTTGTGCATCAGCTGCCGGAATCTCATTTCACAGGTTATGTAAGCGTCAATAAGACAGAACGAGGTAGTCTCTCATGGCGTAAACCCAGACAGCGTTCTGCCAAGCCCCGCCATGGTTCTCCAGGGACCCCCGCCCACACACACACACACATACACACACACACTTGGGACCCAGCTGGTATATGGAACACCACAAGGACCATGTATTTTTATGCTCGCAATGCCGACGACTATCTCTAATGGGTGCGTTTGAGCAATTCCAAATCCATTTCGAGCGTGTGACAGCGGGGGGAGTTAGCAGAGATGAGTCGCCGTAATAACCTTGACTAGTCTACCCTGGGGTACAAGGTACAGACAGACGCTCCTCCTGCTGTTGTTGCTGCTGCTGCTGCTGCTGCTGCTGCTGCTGCTGCTGCTGCTTCAGGAAAACCAACTTTTTTCCATTCACTTTTGGAAAACATGTGTTCGCCCCGAGATGAACAAGGAGGAGGATCGAGGCGAGACATTCTGGGAAAATGGAACATTGAGGTGATCCGGGAGCCCGGCAGATCAGCTGACTGTCGCAGAAAGATGTAGGGTCGGCTTTTCTCAGCATCAAGCTCTAAAATACTGGGCTATTACCAGAATTCACGATGCGTAGAATCATCCTACAATTAGAGCAGAGTGGACGGAAAGACAAAAAAGAAGGCAGGGCCATTCATTGCCCGGTGTGAGCGTTCTACCCCGCTCATGGGTTTTCGATAGGATAACGTGTATAGAAATTTGACTAGGGTAAGTTAGAGGGCCATTATCATAGTTCAATAAACATTACATTCCCAGGAATCGATACACTCCTTCGATAAATTTCCTCTTGGTTACGTCAGCCTCGCCGATTGTTCCCCGTTTTTTATATTGTATTTGCAACTTGTTTATTGTGCCACCTGCTCGTACGTTAAGTGGGAGGAAGGTGGGTAATGAGGATTACCTGGGTTGGGAGAGGGGGGGGGGTAGGAGGAGAGGGAGAAGAGAGAGAGAGGTAAGTTACAATGAGCTGTGGGAACATAGGTCTGTATTATGGGGACAGATGGGATCAAAGAGTTGAGCAGTAATGGGTTAAGTGAGACCTTCTTGGTATATCTATTACCCTCTTACACCCCCATTCTTCTATTTACGCCCCATATCTCCACACCCTCCCCATCTCTACCTTCCGATCAAGACCCGCATAACCAACCCTCCATCACCTTGTCTCCAATCTCCTCTATCCCTCCCTCATCTCACTATAACCCTCCACCCGACCCTCCCTCACTGTACCCTCCATGCCTCACACCACACAACCTGACCTCACCACATCTTCACCCCATAGCACCCTCTTATCCCCCTCCATAACTCTCTTACTCATCCCTCATAACCTAATCCTCCACCTCCTCCTAATCCCAACTCCCAACCACAACTCACAAACCTATCTTCCCCTTCCCCATAACCACCCCCCCAACCCCCAATACCTCATCATGCCTCATAATCTCCTCATCACTTCCCCATACATCCCCCCCAACCAACCCTACCACCTCACAACCTCCCTATCCCCAACCAAATACACCTTACAACCCACCTTACCTCTATCCATACCCCTATCCTATAACCCTATCCTCCCTCCACCACCACCACCACTACCACACACAAGCGACCCCATCCATCGCACCCACCACCACCTTCCACGCCATTGGTCGCTGAACCTCCGACCTCACCCCCACCCCCCCTCCTCCTTCACCACCGCTGCCCCCACCTCATCCCTTCTGACCTCAACATCCTCACCCACCCCAACTCCCCTGGTGCACACTTACACAGGTACACATACAGACAAACACACACACACACACACACACACACACACACACACACCATACCCTGACTCAGCTGACTAACTAACCAGCCAACCACAGTTACTGCCCCCTCCTCTATATGCCCATCGCCAACCCTCCTCCTTCTCCTGTCCTTCCTCTCTCTCTCTCTCTCTCTTTCCCACTTTCCCTCCCTGTCTCACTCCCCACCCCTTACCATCCACTAACCACACCACCTTACCTCCCCTTCCCATTCTCAAAACCACCTCTACCATCCCATTTTCCATGAGGGGAAACAGCAAGTATATGTCCAGGCTCAATAACGACAGTCTCTCTCTCTCTCTCTTTTGATAGAGCCTTGACAAATGTGTGTGTGTGTGTGTGTGTATGTGTGTGTGTATACTTTTGTATATGTATATTTACGTATGTATATATCTGCATACAAATGTTTATACTTACGTGTTTATCCTCATTTCCCCTGTCAGTGGTGTATGATCTTGTATGGTTGGCTCGTGTTTTAACCTCCCTATGTGTATGGTGCATAAAGGTCAGGCCCATACGAGGAGGTCGCTGATGTAATGGCGCAAGAGAGTGTTATACAACTGAAATGTGAGTATTATGGTATTACCCCGTATCTCCATGTGTGTGTGTGTGTGTGTGTGTGTGTGTGTGTGTGTGTGTGTGTGTGTGTGTGTGTGTGTGTGTGTGTGTGTGTGTGTCTGATCGCAAATTTATGATACTAGAGCACACATCACGAGCCGTAGACGATGAGATACTTATTGCATACATATCATGAATACGTAATGTTTACATACATGAATTTATAATCACTGAATACGTCGCAGGTGAGCTATTCATTAAGTGAGCCTCTATTACCTGTGGATAACCCTCGCCAGGCAGCTTAATCTAATTAGCTCCGTCCATTCTTTACACTAATTAAGATGAAGCCTTTGATAACCCTTAAGACTACAGATGGAGGTAAAACGAGGAAAAATATATATACGGTATAACTTAGATTGAATGAAATTAGTATAAGAAAGATATAGGAGTTTATATATGCAACTTTTATCACCCCTATAATACATTATTGCTATATATTTCCTATACAAATTATGAACATAGTTTTGCTTTCAATAATACAGTATATTATTACAGTCACATATTATACAAGTAAATTCTGTAATATATCCACTTTATGGACTCTTATTATATAAATTATTAGTATTTTGGGATATAATTTGTTTCTCGCTTGTTTAAAATATACTAACCTAACCTAATACGAAATAAACGAACAGATGAAAGATCCGAACGAGCGAATGAATGAAACCTACCGACGAAAAGAAAAAAAACGAATCAAAGAAAAAACGAACGAGAAAAATACAAAAGCAAAAACAAAATGAAGAGACACGATAAAAACGAACACGAACAGGAAGCGAACGAATTAAACACGTGATCGAACGCGAGAAAGTACCGAACGAAAGAATTGAACCGGCGAAAGTTATAGACACAAAGGGAAAAAAATTATTTGAACGAATGTATTAGAGACTGACCGAACACAGCGGATACCATAGTAGAGAAACTTTCAGAAACGTCCAAACTTTCTTAGAGGTCAAAATACAATTACCATTCCAAATAACATATAATATTCTGCCCCAGAGTTACCAAATTCTCCAACCTCTTCTCTCCTATTTTCTCTCTATCTCTCTTTCTTTCATATAGTTTATTTTACTCTTCTTTTCCTTTTTCTCTCTTCTATTCCCACTCTGTCATATTCTCTCTCTCTATGTCAGGCACCATCCTACACCTTTAACACATAATCGTAACTACTAACGTGATATCTTTGAAAAAATCTTTATTCCTGGTCGTTGAAGAGTTTAGATACGATAACCATCCATAAATATTTAAAAGAGGAGAAATAATGTCGATTTCGTATTATTCAAGTTGTAATTTTGCTCATTCCTTCTCCTTACCTTATCCAAGAACAAAAATAGTATCCTTTCTTTACTCTCTCTCTCTTTCTCTCTACACCTTCTTCCCTCATTTCCCCTTTCCCTCCTTCTCTCTATTCCCTTCTTCCCTCCAACTATCTGTCCTTTCTATCCTCTCTTAATATAACTCTACGGAAAGAATATATTAACAAAATCCGGGCTTTTGTTTCTCAAGAACCCTGAAGCTCCTCCACACACTCTTTTATGGAACCCTAACCTAACCTAGCCTAGTCTAACCAAATATGTGCTAACATAATATGGCCTAACAAAACTTAATTAACATAGCTAACAAACTTAACATGACCGCACATGAAACAGCCTAACATAATCCCGCCAAAAGACAAATTGTCCTCTCTAAACCCCCCCACCCACTCCAAGTATTGCTCCTTCATTGGTTCGATCCCTCTCTACCTTAAATGTCGCCGAATAACAAAGAAACAAATTTAACTACCCAAAATAAACCAAACACCCCGAACTAACAACCTCTTCTCCCCTTCCCATCCATTCCCTCTTCCTATCCTTCCCATCATCTTCCCTTAACCCTCCCTTGTCTTCTCCCTATTCCAGCCCTTCCCATTATATAATGCCCTCTCTCTCTCTCTCTATATATATATATATATATATATATATATATATATATATATATATATATATATATATATATATATATATATATACAACACCACTAACGTGAAATATTAAAAATCATTGCTGGTTTAATGTGCATACTGTAAATTATTATTTTGGCTTGCCATAAAATTAGGAGACTGACGCAGAATAATTGTGTGCGTTGTCATTATGTAATCACCAAATGTAACACCGTATCGTCGCTGGCAATGGCATCAGCAACCAAATTAAATGCCCTGGTAAATAAAATGAACAGGGGGGAGGTCGGGGGTGGGTAAAAAAATGCTGTTCTGGGAATCATTTGACTCTCTAAATGTTGGCCCCTCACAGACACAAATATGATTACAAAAACCAAAATATTGATAACTTATTCATGGAGAAGATGATAATAATGGTAGGAAAATAGAAGTAGTAATAATATTCATAAGAATGACTAAGAGAGTATTATTACCATTATCAATACTACTAAAACAACTAATATTCATAATAATAATTATAATAATGATGATAGGATCAAATCCATTACATAATCCTCCACGCTTTAGGTTTATCAAAAACAAAAACGATAACAAAATGATGAAAAAAAAGATTGAAATATATAAGGCAAAGGTAAATGGACGGAAAGGAAAAGTACAGTCAGGAAGAGAGAATAAAAAGAAAAGCGATAAAGACCGAAAACGAGGTAGAACGAAAAAGAAAAAAGTAAAGAAACAAAAGAACAAGCTTTAAATATCACCAAACAATAATAAAAAGAAGAATAAATGTAGGAAGTAGGGAATGGGAGAGGGGGAGGCGTAGTAGAATGGAAGCGAGAGAGAGAGAGAGAGAGAGAGAGAGAGAGAGAGAGGTGGATGAAGGGAGGAAGGGAGAACTGCATAGGAACAGGAAGGGGAAGGAGGTAGAAGGGAGAGAAAGGGGGAATGTGGAAAAGCGGAACGATGGAGGAAAGGAAGGTCATGATAAATGTGTAGAGAGGGACAGGAGAGGGGATAACAGGAAAGTAAAAGAGGAAAGGATGAGAAAGTAGGGTTCAATAGAGGATAGTAAAAGAGAGAGAGAGAGAGAGAGAGAGAGAGAGAGAGAGAGAGAGAGAGAGAGAGAGAGAAATACGGTATACGGTGAGTAAGGGTGGGAGGGATTTAGGGGAGGAGGAGGGTAGGGAACTGGGGAGGGAGGGGAGGGAGAGGAGGGAGAGGAGGGAGGGAGGGGAGAGATATCTATTGCATAATTACACACTAGCAAAATGTAAAACCCACTAAAAGCTAGGATAGAGTTGGGGGAACACGCCACAGCCACCGTCGCTGCCTCGCCCCAAACTGCGCCCAGTCCTCGTTGATTCCAAACGAGGCTTTTAGCTCGCAAACTCTCCGGCAAACAGCTTGGCAAAACAAACCTGCAACGGGAGGTGTGGCCACTTAAGACCCCATTACTTGATAGCCAAGAGCAGTTGCAGCATAATTGAAATGGCGCAGGTAGGATATTCTGTAGGCTGTTGTTTTCATAG